>NC_050480.2:19747803-20091969 GCF_012460135.2 Molothrus ater
ATTTCATTATGTTCTACATTAGCAAGTTAGCACATATGTAAATTTATGAACCTCTCCTTCCTCAAGACTCAGGGAGGGTTCATGCTGATATTTGACCTCTCCAGCCACTTGGCAGATCTGGGACTTTTCATACTCAGAAGAGTGACTTAATTGATAATCAATCAGTTAAATTGTACTCATGCTGCTCACAGTGCCTTTTCCTCTTGTGCAAGTCAGCTGCCCCAGCTCCAGTAGAGAGGTTTAAGTGCATCTTTTCCATCCTGAATAGAATGGATAATAAAAATTAATCAGTACGCTCTCCTCCTGTAAAAGAGGAACTCATACCTCATTTAAGTGTGCCAAACACTGTGTGAATGCTGTTCCACTCATTTTTTGTGTCACTCTAATTGTTCCAGTTGGTCCTAGATCAGTTCCTGCTTATGAAAAGACTGTGTCTCCTGTCAGGTCCAGATCGCTTCTGAATAATTTCTGAACTTGCTTTCATGCCATATGTGTGACAGTTCTCTTGTAAAAGCCACTCTTGTCTTTGGTAGGAAGGAATAGATTGGATGACCAAAATTTTCTCTTTATTGCTTTTGTACAGAACCAGGGAGGAGCTGAATAACAGCTTAATCCTTTGAATTTGGACAATACTTTGAATGGGAACTCATGGATGGACAAAAACCATAAAAATGTCTGTTGATGTCCTGTGGCATCAAATAGTTACAGCACAGAACAAGGGAAAAGTCAAATTTCTTTTTCACTGGTATAAAACCATTTTAACAGTTATATTCAATTGTACATATTAGGTACTATTCTGTATTTCCAAGGAAATTTGTTCTTGAAAGTGTTTTTTAAAATTTCTACTAGAGTTAAAAATCTCTGATTAGTTTTCCCTAGTATTGTAGAAACTCCAAAGTTTCCAAGTGTCTTTGAAAAAAACCCCCACTTTCGATACAAAACTTAGGGATTATTAAGACATATCAAGCAATATTTTTTTCTGTCTGGACTGTCTGTTTTTAAAACCTCCAAGATATTGTATACCTGCCTCAGCTTCTGAGGATTTTCATACATTTGATGTGCCAATAAATATTTGGGGGTTTAAACCACTGACATATCTGCTCTCTTTATTAAATATGTCAGCATTCTTTTATGATTTAATTGTGAAGCCAATATTTTTTCTCACCTGAATTCTGAATAATGTGCACAAATATGTGTCAGTCTCTTTCTGTACAGACATACCTATACACATGTGTTTATTTACATGCCAGTTCATGTATGCCACTTCTAATCTAGGCCACTTCCATCTATGCCACTTCACAACCTGTGTATACAACCCACACACAGAGTGTTTTTTCATACCAGCATAAAGCCCTTGAATTCAATTTTCAATTGCCTAAACAATTTCAAAAGTTGCTCAGTGAAATACTTCAAAATTCATGTCAAATTTTTTAAATCGTTATAGCCGGGAAAATAAGCAAAAAGCTAATCAGAAATGAAAAAAAACCCAAAGGGGAAATATGTCATTTTTATCTTTGGAGAAGATACATCTTCTGAAAATTTAATTTGAAAGTATTTTTATAAAGAAAGGATTAGAGACCTCCCCCCCCCCCAAAGAAACTAATTCAATGTCAGATAAAAAAAACAGTGTGTCCCAATGTAATCCTAGGACAAAACTCTGTTAACCATTCTGGTTTTCCATGTGAATATTTGCTTTTCAGCAAAAGGCACAGATACAGATATCACAGTGGGCAACAGCCTACTTCAGTTCCCAAATTAAAAAGCTAAACTTCCCTGTGCAAGGCTCCTTTAAACCTCTTTTGTGTAAAATGCCAGTGCAGTCTGCTTCCTTCTGACCCAGAATGACAGGAGCATCTGCAGGAGAAGGAAAGACATACGTCTGCCTGCCACCATGCACCCACAGCCTGGCAGGGGACAGCAACACACATCCCAGGCCTGTGGCTTCCCTTTCCATTTCAACTGCTCCAAGAATTCTCCACACAGAAAAGCAACAGGGCTTAAGCAGATTTTATTTATTTTGGCAGTTGTCTACATTGGACTAATTTTTTTTTAAAACCTTTCTATTTTCAAGGGTACAATGCATCACTGAAGTTTTCATACCTGGTTATCATACTCTGAATATTCACTAGGTTGTACCAGTTATTTTTTTCCTTTGTTAGTGAAATGTGGGGTTTGTCATGCACTAGGAATGAATTTTAAGAATTATTTGAAAACCTACCACATCAATTTATATTTAGATTTCCAAATTCTCCCTAGGTCTACATAATATCTATAACATCTCAGAGTGAAAGAAATGAGTAAGGAATTTGAATTTTAGTTTTTCCCCACTTTCTTACCAAAATATGTTGTTTCTTTGCACTGTGAACTTCACTAAAATAAAAGAAAGGTCATCTCCTTAAGACCATTGAGATATTACTTTTCCAATATTTTAGCATTTCATGTGTACTTTGCTTTTAATTGGCATATGAGAAATTATTAAATAAAGAGGGGAAAATGGATTATTATCTGTCAATCCATATTTTTTCAAGAAAACTGTGACTGTTCAGCACTGACTAAAGTTCAAGTTGTTTCATCAAATTACTGGTCTCTGCCCTGTGTAATTATAAATCAAATAACATAATAAAAAAATTCATAGATCTTAAATAAAATGCCAATTTCATGACTAGTTTTTGAATGGTAGTTCAGACACAGGAAGCTGACAGTGAATCTCGGACTTTGATAGATGTCTTCTCCGCCTGTATTTCGTGAAAGCCTCCAAACACCTTAAACAGTTCCATAAAACTAGATGCCAATTTTTCTGTTTGAATCAATTTCAAAGGGTTATTCATATACTTACTCTCAAAAAACAGCCATTGCAATTTTTGCTAAATTTTGTTTGAATATATGACTTGCCCTCTTAGTTTCACACTCCTAAATCCTGTTAAACATAAAGCAAAATTCCAAACAATACTTCTCAGAAATCTGACCATGTCTATCAGGTGCCAGTATTGCTCCCATTTCTGTCACCTGTGCTTCTGAGTTTGCTGGGTTGTAAAATCACAAAATTAAAATTATTGCAATGTTACAGGTCTGATTAAATTGAAGTACTAGACACACCAGTAGATTATTTCTTCCCTATTTTATTCCTTTTGTTTATTTTCTCTTTAGGGCACACAGTTGGAGAGTACAAATATCCTTTATTGTCTCCTCCAGTTTTTTATTTCTTCTCTTCAACTGACTATATGTGAGACTTCTACTTTTGCATTATATTCCCACTTAAATTTATTCAGCTTCAGCTGGAAAGGAAAACTCCCAGAAATTCTTCAATAAGCTGCCAAGCAAAGAGCTGTTAATCATTCAGTATAACTATAAAATGAACAGGACTATATATTATGTATAGTTATACTTTAACTATATGAAGGTTGTCCTAAATGCAATTATTGTCACCATCAAGACTTTTCCTTGGTACAGGAAGGGTTCTTCCCACTTCCAAGGATGTAAAACTGAAGTGTCTAAATACATATATGCTCTTTTCAAGGCAGCAAGCCTTATGTTCTTCAAAGGTGTTCTGAAGCTCAAAAAGAATCCAGAATCCAATCTATTTACTTAGCAGGATATCCACCCACTCATTTGCAAAACTGTACTTCTGAATTTTATAACTGAAGGTCAGATTCTTTGATCAATTCTGTCTAAAGTAAAGCTAATGTTTATTGTTAATAAGTTAGGAATACTTCAATATTTCTTTTCATCTATGTTTATTGTCGTGCTAAATTAAAGATAGATACATTGTTAGGAGATAGTTGTAATATTTTTTTATGGAAATGGAAAGAGAAAAGTTGCAGGGTAATACAATGGATCTATTCATAAACTGCTCCATAAGGTAGAAAATTATCATATTAACAAACCTTGTGAATGCCAGTCTTGGATATGAATCTGCTACTCGCTGGCCTTACATCAAATCACTGAACCTATCATGAGTTACAAATTCTGTTTACACCAAGAAATAGTGTCATCTCTACTTTAAAAATAATTTAATCACCCTGGTATAATGCAGTACATGGATGTTAGTATATTATTTTTCAAGTGACTTTTATGACAGTGTAACTTCTTCCAAACCATAATAAGATTCTGAAGATATTTTTGCATTAGTTTTACTTATGTGGTTTAATTAACTCTCTCACTTTAAATAATGCACTTCTATCTAAAAATCAGCCCTCAGTTTTTATGTTCATAAAGAGGGGATGTTAACACTTCCCATATTCTTGTGTGCAATAATATTTTACTTGTTAGTACCAAGAAAAACACACCCAGAAAGAATTCAACCTATTTTACTACAGGCTACTAACAAGGCAATCAACACGAAACAATCAAAATTTCACTGGAGGTAAAAGATGGAATCCTGTCTCTTGTGTGAATGTGAGTTGAGATGAAAATACATGAGGCTAAAGATCAAGGATTGGCATTTGATGGGATTCGGGGTAAGCAAAGTCTTGGAAGCTTTTCCCTATCTTTGTGCAATGACATAGAAATTATACATAGTACAATAACTTCTTAAAAATAGTATTTTTGTTGCTTTCCAAAACTTAACAACAGAAAAAATTATCTTTCACTATGTTGTCCTACAGACATTTTGATGCAGTTTCTCCTTGAGAGTGAAGAAATTCTCATAAAAGACAAAGGACAGACTGTGACTGCAGCAGCACACTGGTAAAGAGAGTCAACATTTGTCTCTAGACAGCACTTCAAAAATTCCTGAATACTTAAGCAAAATCTCTGTTTTGCTGCTCCTTTTGTGCTGATTTTTATCCCTCTTCTTTTCACTGTACTGGTTCCCAACCAACACTGCAATCTAAAAAACCCAACTCACAGCTGAAGCCATCTTCATCAGTAGCTTATATTCCTTAAAATTAGTGTATTTAGAGAATTACACTAAATTACTTGGAGGTGCTACCTAACCTGTACAGTTTGACATAAAAAGGTTTTGAGCTGTCTCATCTTTCTCCAAAACCCCTCTCATTTACAGAGTAATGTCATGTTCAGATGGAGCCTAGAAAACCCTAAGGGAAAATTTATTTTTATCTATCATCAATTTTCTCAGCACATGCATTGGAAAGAGTTAAACCTAGAACTAGGAATATATTTGAGGTCCAAAAACCAAATGTGGCACATTGTAGAATTCCTGAATGACTTTTGCAAGTCATTTCATGTCTGTGCTATAGGTTCCTCAACTGCCAAATGGGAATAATTCCACTTGTTTTTTGTTGTAGTCTCTGAGGATGAAAAATATTGCATAAGAATTGAAATATTCTTACAAGCAACAAAGAATGTATCTAAAAAAAAGGCAGCTGCTCGATCCTCCTTAGCTTATTTTGAGTGGTTTGAACCCACTGGAGTTATTTTGGCATTTTTACAGAGTTATTGCTTATTTATCACATCATAACTAGTCAGAGTCGTTGCTCACTGGATGTGTGTTGATGTAATTAACAGCCTGCAAGAAAGCAAGACTTGCAAAGCTCAGGCTCACCAGGATGTAAAGATATGCACATTTTATCATAGTGGGGAAAAATAGACCCAAAAAAATTAAGTTTGATGATGTAACATCAGCGCAAATTAAATTAATTATTTTGGATAGAGATCAAATAAATCCCTTTGGATGGAAAGCTTGAAACAAGGCTTTGTTGAACATCATTAATGGACCACCTTCTCTCTGCACTGATTAAGCTCATTGACCACAAGCAAGAAGGTTGCCCAGCAAGCTAGTTCTCTTCTTTTTTTATTTCCAGCATGTCTTGTTTGAAAGGGGTAATTGTGCCCAGCAGATCTTGTTTCTAACGCTTCTTATATATAGTGAAATACAGTAATTTAACAGCTTGCTTGGGGAACAAGAATTTGTTCCAGTTCCTGATTTAAATGTTTATGCTAATTGCTATTTATTGGCTCAGATGCAAATGATAGGTTGGCCAAAGTGAAATTTTATGACGAGCAAACTCCCCCCTTTTGTGCAAATTGAAAAAGTGAAACAAGAAGAGGATGAAATGAGCCGAAGATGGTCTTAATGGCTGCTTTTTAATGGGGAAGATAAAATTAAGACTGATTTACGTGGCCAACTCCCCTGTTTTCTCTTATCAGCTCATTTGGCAGGAAAAATGGAAAAGTAATTGTTCCTCTTTCAATGTGGGTCTCAAACCATTATTTATTGGCTGAAATTAATCGCTGTTTATCCTTCATTCACGTGGAAACCGCTCTATCAGCATTATGAACCCCAGCAACTCAACTAGTCCCTTGCAATTTAGCCAACAGCAAGCACAGATCCTGATGAGCCGTGCCTTAATTTTCTGGGCTGTGGGAGTTAATGAAGACTCCTTTCTTAGGTGGACATATTTGTATTTCTACGACATTAATAACAAAGGTCCGCACTTTCCTTTCTGCAGCATGTAAACTTTTTTTATTATTTTCTTTTCAGTAGAGAAAAAAATAATAGAGCATTCATAAAGATGGACAGGATGGAAAGAGAAGACAGAGAGAAGGTAGAGATATTTCCTTGTACAGGAAAGCTCTTCGGGAATGAAATAATGTAATATGCAACTCTTTGATCCCCTGTTATGGAGTGTGTAATGTGATTGCAATGCTTTGCTGCTGATCAATGCTTTTATTTAGTCTTTTCTCCTTATGTTTTATCTTCCTTCTATCCACCTTCCAGCCTGGTAAATTCACTGTACTGGCTGTCCATGCATTTAATGCCAAAAGGGAACTATGCAGCTGGGACAGCTACAGCTGTATCTTATCTAATTCTGCCTAAGGGATAAACTGGTGCTGGCAATAAGTATTTCAGGCAGAAGTCCTTTCCTGATCCTCTTTTTGAGATGGTGCAAAGCATCACCCCATTCTCCATTCCACATAGCCAGGAGGAGAGTCAAAATGAAAATGCTTGCCTTTCCTTTGCTGCCTTTTTATTTTCCCAGCCCCAGAATGCCTTTGGAAATGAGATACCTGATTTCAGTAGCAGTAGCAGCTGCTGCCATCAAAATATCAGCAAAAAGCAAATACAGTTTACATTGTAATAGAATGAAAAAGGGGTTATTAAGCAGACACATGGGAGCTGTCCTGCTGGCTGAAGCTTAAGGTGTGTTGGGCCTACTGCTGTGCCCATGACAGTGGCCAGTGGGGAGGGAAAATAAGGTGTGAAGTGATCTTGTTTGCTGCCTTCAGCCAAGGGCCAAGTTGATTTCTAATTGCTCAAGATGGGCTAAAACCCCAAAGCACAAGTTTTAAAGCATTTAAGACCAGCAAAAGCAGCTGTGGATGAGAAATATCCTTCTACTGAACATTGCTTCTGAAGATGACTGTACAGGGGCATACACACATTTAAATATGCTGGTGTTCAAAGGGTATCCTAATATTCCCCTTCACAGGACTGAAGAATGAAGTAAAATTGAGTAAATTTTAAGTAAAGTGAGGTCTGCTGCAATTTAGGCTTTAGCAATCTGTTTTACAATAAGATATACTCATGTTGTCTTTCTTCATTAATGTTATGAGGGAGATCACTGGACACACTCATATTTGCCTTTGGCTTGATCTAAAATTACACTGAAAGTCAATAGACATTTTTCTACCGATTTACCTGGGTTTTGGACCTGCTCCAAGATCTGTACATCACTATTTTAGAAAGGGCAGAGGCAGTGAATTTGTCTCAGGTTTGTAAACCTAGTAATGAGTTTCCAGATGTGACTTATGTCCAGCTCACTTCTTAGGAAGAGGGCAGGGGTCTCTGTGACGAATGTGTGTGAGACTCTGATATTGGCATCAAAAGCAATAAAAATCTTCTAGTTAACAATTTACAGATGAACTTTTTTTCCTTCATCAGTATATGGTTAGAACCCTTAAGAGAATACCATCTTAACTTTCCAATTTAAAAAGGAAATGTAGGTACTTTTAAATTATGTATAAAACAGAGAAGGAAGGGGTTCCCATATATTTTTTAGGAAATTTTCTGTGCACATAGTCCCACACAGAATATAAGAATATTAATTCTGCAACAGGTTAAACAAACTCTGGTGTAGAAGGGAAATAGTATTTATCTTAATAAACTCCAAAGTCTACATCACACTTTCTAAGCCTGGTATTCCCTCATGGGGACCAGACATCCTCTGGGCTTCAGTTATCTGCTTAAGACCCAGTTGTCCTGGTTCAGTTTTCATCCTTACAGCTGGGAAAGTTTCCTTGGTATGAAGAGTAGCAAGGCAAGGCTATCCTCCACCAGTGATCTCTTGGCACATGTTGTACAGGCAGCATCAATACAGTTGGTTGTGATAAAAGACACAAGGGGTGGATTGAAGCCCCTCACTTTGTCTCCTGAGGTAAACTAGAAAATGTTACTGCCAATCACAGAGGATGGTGTTTAGTTACATATTCACATGTACCAAGAGAGGAAAATAGCAGTTCAAAAATGTAATTTTAGAAATGCTCCATTTGGGTGCTGCACTGTCACTGGCACAAATAATAAGGTTTTTATATTTTGTTGCTTATATAAACTATGGCCTTGATCCTGCTTCTAGTGGCTTCGGTGGGAGTTTTGCCATAAAACTGTGGTTCTTTGTGTTAGAACACACCACTTTCTTCTCTATTTAAAGAAAAGCCTGAGTCCTGGGGCTAAACTAGAATTAGACTTTCACCCAAATGTCTGAAATTGATTGCCAAAATAGGGCACATATTCCTGCACATAAAAGCTTCAAGCAAAGTCTTGAATTTCAGAGTTATTGACCATACAGTAAGAGCCAATACATGCAGTGTGTGTGCTCAGCTCATATCTTCAGCCTTAAGTGCAGGTTTTCATGTCTTATGTCACCAGTAAACTGAGTCCAAGCTCCTGAGAAAATTTTGAAAGCTATTTCTACACCTAGAATTCAGCTCCACTTTTTGAAGCTAAGTCAGAAAATTATCACAGCACAAAGCCACATATTTCCAGAGGCAAATTCTTTGATACTTAATGCATCCCAGTTGTCTTTTTTTTAAAAAAAAGTACGTATTTTTATTTTTCAGAAGTGTTCCTTGTTTGTTTTATGCTGTCAGGGAGTTCAGCGTGCTTGGAGAATTTCAGTGAAAAGGAAAAGCTGATCTTTCACTGTCCAGTAAACTTAAGACCAATCATCAGTGCCAAGGTGAGTTCTTGTCTGCTAATAATCATTCTTGCCATTGCAGAAATGTGCTTTCCTACTCTGTCATCCAAAGTACTGTGGCTTTAAGACAAAAGACATGGAAAACAACAGATCAGTTTACCTTCCACTTTGACAGTTTTTCAGCTATGTCGTTACATTCAACAAAGTTGAAGGTAACAGAGGACCCAGAACTTTTTCAGTAGTAAAAAGATTTTTCTAATATTATTTTTATGATTAAAATGTTAAAGTGATATAAGATTGTTCCGATCCACTTAAGATTACTCTCATTAGCTTCCATAATTATTAGAGTCCACTTAAGTAATTTATGGGTGGGCCTTTTAATGCAGCTGTAGCAATAATTGAATCCTCTTTGGCCTTGCTGACCATAGTGCTTTACACCTAAATTTCGTAATCGATGCTGAATATACTCAGCTGCGAGGTCCAAGAGCCTTGAAGGGATCTGGTACCCCACTCCATTTTATTTTGTTCATACTCTACAGAGGTGATAAGTATGTAGGGAATACATCTTGATTATACAAAAAGTTGTCTGGAGGAGCTCACACCAAAATATATCCTCAGCAGAAAAAGGTCTTTTAAGGACAATGCAGAGGATTCATATGGCAAGCTAGCTGGGGACAGGAAAGCACTGCTTCATGTCTAGTGGCTGTCTCTTACTGATGGTTTCAACAGGAGCTCTGCTTTAGATTGCTGAAATATACATAGTTATGTATAATTTATCTGCATATGTAAATCACCCATAGCTGTTTAGCTTGAAGTATTTACACAATTTGGGATATACTTTCTCTGAAGGAAGTTTAAGACGTGGACACTCAGAGAAATGTATCATAGCCTAGGCCCAGAGCAACCAAATAGAGCTTAAAGGGAATGACTTTAGTCTCCCAGCAGATACCAGTATTTCTGTATCTGAGATCTGGGAAATTCCCCAGGCTCTGCTTTACTGTTGAAGTGGATCCAAATTCCAAGTAACATTTCTGGCTCCCTTAGGAATGTGGTGCTGATCCTCTGGCGCTTTGCACCTTGTGCTATCACCCAACCTGTACAAAATAAGTGCAAAACACCACAGGCTCCAGTTTGACCTTTACTTCAGTGCAGTTATATCAGTTCATACCACCAGAGATAGTGGCCCTAGTTCTGATTTGGCAGCTTTTTAATCTCACTTTGCACTGGAGAAATATATGTACAGTCCACAATAATGGGAAAAATAATGCTTCAGATGTATTTGATGGTCAAATAATTTCATTTCAGTTCCACACCCGTCAAAACAAGGACAATAATATTTTCCTCACAGGAGTCTTGATGAAAGCCTTGCCTTTCAGCTCAATTTCTAACTCATTTGAGAATAACAAACTGTCTTGCCTTTGCTAAGGTTTTGTCAACTGTTTATCCCAAGATAATGAATCCAAGATAAACTCACCTTCTTCCATTAACGTGGCAAGGGAGAAAGACAACCAATTACAAACCACATATCTCTACCATCCTGGTTTCTGAAGGCAGAGCTGCCCTAATTCATACAACTGAAGCTGTACTTCCAGAGGAGAGAGGAGATGAGGGAGGGATGAAGTAGAAAATATTTTAAATACTTTGAGATTTTTTTTCTGCTGTGATATATTGAGGAGTGCCAGGATCAGCTATCCATTCATTTTGGCTGATTGCTTGTGAATTGGCATCTGAGAAAGATTTCAGCAAATGTCTTGCATGCTGTGATATCCTTGTGAGAGTCATAGAGCTCAGCCAGCATTTGCAGAGGACGGGACAAAACAGTGGGGTAGGCACCCTCACACACCACTCCTCATTGGCCCCAGGGCTAGAAGCATTTCTGATCCATTTATGTACACCTGCCTAACTTCATTGGGCCTGCTTTTTTGGGAAAGACCTTTAGACAGCCATGACTTTCCCAGCCTCAGAGTGGATCCCAGCCTCCAGGCCAGCAGGCACAGTCAAGACCTGTCTCGCCATGCTGCTCTAGGATGCTGTACTGCCTCACTGAGCTCTTCTTTATGGTCATCTCTATTCCAGTACTGCATGAATAAAAAATCTCAACCTTTTTACCACACATCTACATCTTTTGTAACCAAAGCAATCAAGAGCTGCAGTAGATATTGTGCTCTGGACCATGGTATTCACTGGAGATTATCTGATTTAGATGAATTTAAATTATGGCTCTTCTCCTCAGACATAAACACAGTCTCCTGCCTCTTTGCAAAGAGAAGAGGTAGGACACAAATAGGAATGATAACATCAGTCATTCTGAGAGCTAATCTGTGGGTTGTTAGGTAAAAAATGACCAAGACTCTCCCAAATAATTTAGTGCCTTGTGAATCAAATTAGTGACTCCATACCGTAGGAGCACATTTGAAATGAAATCTTCATTTCACCAGGTATCTGATTGCTTCACATGGTGTCATCTTATTCTGGTATGATGTAAAACCCTGTTACAGCACTTGCCCAGTACAGCCCATGAGCCTGTGGATCTCTGCTGTAGCTCCCTCAGTAACCTTCCTTCCAGCCCAAGGAATCCTTCTTGGCTCAGCCATTCCTATTGCAGAACACACAACAAACCTTGTCCAGCCTTATTACTTTTCTTTGTATTTTTTTGGCCTTTAAGAGCCTAATTTTCAGTGCAAAGGGATTAGAAATTCATGCAATATACAGGATGAATGAACAACAAGTTTTCAGACTGGGAACATTAATTGCACCTCATAAAGGTTGGTAAGTGTTCCCAAAGCTTCCCAAAGATTAGTAGCTTCCAAAAACCTAAAATGATACTGCTACTTTCTTCTGCCTTTGACAGCAAAGCTTTTGTATCTAATCAGAATTTCTCAGATCCAAGGGAACCTCTTGCCAGCCTACATTTCTCTCCATTAAGACTTCTATGTATGCAACAAAAAAACCACAACCAAACTGGCAGTTGACAGATTGGCCAGTTTATCATTTCATCATGACATGGTTATGTATGCCAGTAAGAAAATGGTTCCAATGAAGGAATTTATGATTTTAAAATCATATAAAAAACATGTAGTCATGTCTAAATAATACTCAAGGTTCTGTCAAGAAACATAATTATAATGAATTATTTTATTATGGTACATAATCTGATGTTCACACAGATACTGGAAGATTTACACTAAGATTATAAAACAGCTTATTTCAGTTGAAGGCTGAAAACAGAGAGGATCTGAGAAGTTTTGGTCCATTGGCATGTCCTTTAAATTCAGCATTCTACATAGATTTGCCACTTTAGCCAGGGGCAATTTCTTTGTTGAGGAAATCCTCTGCACTCTATTGTGTGAAGAAATATATATTACTTTTTTATCAGCACTCTGGATTTAGGTTCATCTAAGAATTCTAAAATGTGCATTGGCCATAAACTGTCAGTGGCTATTTAGAATGAATCTGCCTAAATCAAACTAAGTGTGTTTGGGCTGATGTGTAAAACTTCCAGTATTTACTGTAGGTATATAGGATCTGAATGTAGAAATAATGCACCCATCAACATATCATAAGATTAAGATAAAAAAGAACCAAATAATGAGTTTCAAAGGCAAGAAGAACTTGCATTGACATGCAAATGTATGTCAGTCGTATATATTGAAGCCAGCAGCCAAACAGCTCGTTTAAAAAATGAGCCATAAAGACCAACACTGTCAGTGGACACTGAGTCAGGATTTATGGGGCCCAACAGACACTGCCTTGGAAGATGATTCAGGTAAGCCTGCTTGGTTACTTATGTGGCCTTTCTGTTCAGTGTGAGTTATCAAAGTGTGGTACAAAACACATGGGTATGAAAGGTAAATAACCAGGTCAACCTAATTATTTGATGGAAATGAGCCCTGCACCATTATATAGTCAATATGCCAAATTACTGAAGGTAACCCTTATCCAGTCATCAAAAACAAGAAGTTTGTCTGATAGTACCAAGAAAGAAGACAAAATTTGGCTAGGTTTCTGTCAGGGAAAAGCATTTCTCAATTCCTTTTTCCTTCCACAAAATCACAATTACAGATGCAGATGTTCTGAAGTAGATACACTAAGAATAGTTCAAGGGTTAAACTCTGACATATTTGAATATTCCTATAGCTCATATTTCAAAGCCAGGCATGAAGAAGGAAGGATATAGATCCTGTGAATATCTATCTATTGCCACATTTTAATGTCAGCAAGTGATAAACAATTTTGTCCTTCTCTTGTCCCATTTCTATAATGTAATACACAATATACAACTCTTGCTGGAGCTGTGGCACTGATACATCTCACACATGTAGTGTTTTAGTAAATCCAGACTTCTTCATTGAAATACACTCCACTAAAGTAAAAAAACCCACTGTATATGTGCCTTACTTCAAGACAGCATTTACTCATTTTCTACATTTTATCCCTTTTCATGACAGCCAAAGGAGTTTAAGGCTCCATTTACTTTAATGATACAGTGTTAGTTTTCTAATATTACAACAGAAATATCCTTCTGACATGACCTGGAAACACCTCTGAGGGTGCCTGCACTCACTGAATCCTGTTTTGGGGAAAATGAACAGTTAATATTTGTGGTTGTGATAACAGTGTGGTGGTTCTGTGATGGAGTTATTTGCCTTCTAGGCATGGGCCAGAATTCAGAAGCTCATTTCATATGGTTTAAAATATGTTTCTATTGAACAGAGATAGAGCAGATTTCAGCAAGTTTTGGAAAAGTAATTGTTCTTTAGTCTAGTAACACCTCACAGAACTGTCAAATTGAAACTTATTTGAAGGAAGCTACTTCATTTTATATAAGTGACAACTTAACCTACAGAGGAAGAGATTTCTAAGTCATTGTTAATTACTGTGTTCTCCTTTTTTCCCCTGATAATATATATTTATTGCTACTTAATCATGCTATTTTGTCCTCACAATTTTAGAAAGCACTGATTAACCTACAACTAATAGAACTTAAATGTATAGAAAGGAGGGGATTGACCTATAGAATTTTGTGCCTTTTCTGATCTTTTGCTTTTCTTTTGTGCGTATTCTTTTGTATGTCAACTAGTATTTCTAGAATCCTGAGATTTTACTGAAACTTTAGCATTCTTGCCATAAGCAAGAAAGCCACAAGCAATGTTTCGAAGATTTTATTCTGGGTCAAAGAGAATCTGCTGACAATAGGAATTCTTTGTGAGTAGACCCTGCTGAATAAGGACTTCTTTTACTTTTATTTCACTTAAATATACTCACAAAATGAGGATAGTGGTGTAGAACTGCTACTAGTTTGGTCTCAGAAAAGTTCTGAAATGTGCTTCTTGCTTAGGAACTTAGTTAACAATACTTAACTAAGACATGTTTTGTATTTATTCATTAAAATCTATGTTTCTAACAATATTTATAGCCCATGAAGATAATTTTCAGAGAGGTTCATCTGATTCTAGTATTTCCTCTGAACAAAATATTAAGAATATCAGCCTCTGCTCTCCCAGCTCCCCAGCTGTTACTACAAGCAATCCTATGGAGGTCAACATTACCTGGCACTCCTTGGTGGATCTGAGATATCTTGTAGATTTTGGCCCTGAGCTTCACCCCACAGGAAAATTTCTCTAAGGCAAGGGACTTCTTATAGAGGTGACTTTGAAATTCTATTTAAATTTCTTCTTCTTCTCTCTCTTGTGCTTTTTGGTGACCACAACAAATGACATGATAACTGGCTTAGTCTTGACAGTGCCCATGGTTTTTGCAGGAGTTAAATTAAACAAATTATTTGTGTGTTAGTAACAAAGAGAAATAACTTTAGCTGTCTCCAGACTTAGGCTGTTGTTACTGGGGTATTGGTTTTGGAAACAAGATGCTTCTCCTCTGCCCCCACCCCAACATGATCATAGTAATTTTCTCAGGCTGGTGTAACATCCTGGGGTTATGCAAGGAAAATGGACTTCAGGGACCCAGCAAAAATTAATGGTTTTAAACATCAGCAGTTTCCCAGTCCAATTCACAGTGGGGGTTTTGTGATGGTTTGGGGTTTTTTTTGTTTGTTAGTTTGTTTGTTAATGCTATTTAAAATAGGAATGATCTTATTCCCCAAAACTACAAAATCACAGAGTAGTTCTGAGGACTTATTACTGCTGCACTTGTACAATGTTTTGTAAGTGGTGAGACCAAAATGCAGCACTGCTGGGCTACTGCAATTTCTTGACAGGTCCAAGCTTTCAGGTTATTATTAAATGTCATTGCTTTAAGCTTGCTGTGGGCAGAAGGTGTCGGGGTAAATTAAGTACAACAATCTCCAAGCTTCCTCTCTCTAGACCTGTTCCTAAGTTGTTTTCTTCAACTTCCATGAGACTTGCAGGTGCTCAGAATAAGGTCCCATCCAGCAAATCAGTCTACACCCTGCATCTGCCAAAGATGTGGAGATATGCATTAGATTTTGGCTGACATCTCTATCTTGGCATGAAAAACACTAAAAACATTCACCCTCCCCCAAAGTAAAAACTAAAAAAAAGAGAGGAAAACCTTAATATTGGTTAAAATGTCAGTTGAATTAAATGAGAGTGCTGTGATTTGTACCCATGAGGGGAGAAAGAACGAACAGCAGGTATGTTAGAGGTGCAAAAAATATTGAGTTTCACACATAGCATGTATGAGCTGACAAGTCTGCTGGCAGCTGCCTGGTCACGGGGGGCTGCAGGGATCGCAGGAAAATGCAGTCAGTGCTGTGGTCCTGAGAAATGGGAGAGCGAAAGAGACAGGGCGTGGCAATAGAGATACATCTCTTGGCTTGCTAAAGCCCAAGTCACTTTGGACTTAACTCTGGGCTCAAAGAATTGGGAAAGACCAAAACTCAGTTTCCAAGAGAGTTAAAACACAAGGGAGAGGCTCTCTTTTCCATAGGTATTTCCTCTGATTGATCATCTGGCCTTACCCATGGTTCCATTGTAGTGAATCTGTATGGAGCTTACTGTCTAAACATACTGAGAACTACTGAGACAAAAGGCAAAATATAAACAAAATTTTAAATGCATGATTTCTGCTTTTTCATTATTAGTATGAAGACTGAACAAAGAAAACCAAAACACAAAGTCTAAAAAGTCAGAAAATTATCTTTCTGGTAATCAGAACTAGTTGGAGAAATGGATTCTTTTGGTTTTCCACAGAAATTGAATTACATTTCAAGGAAAATCAAATTGAAAGAAAAAAATATTTAAACCTATAACAAAAAGATTTTTCATATCTTAATGCTGAAACAGATTGTTAAGCTATATAATCAATAGTTTCCTGGTAGTGAAGGAAAATGGATGAAGATTAATTTCAGTTTTTAACTATTGCAATATTTTCTCATAGCTCTATAAAAAGTAATTAAGTTTACCCAAAGTTCCATTTTCTCTGCAAAAAAAAACTTTAAGAGCAAATAGTCTGACAATAAGATCTATGTAAAGTTTTTAAACTTTTCCAAGTATGAGGTTTTCTTCCAAATTAGGCACTTTCTCATCATACTCAAAGAATAATACTTTCAATAATTCCTTTAGATGGATTTTTGCTGTGGTTGAGGAGATGATGCTGAGTTTGTTTTTTTAATGTGTTAAGGTGCCTAGAATTTGGGATGGACACTTAATTGCTTTTTTTTTATGTAACACAAAACAAACAACCAGTTATAATAACACCTACAACAGTTATGACCTGCAAGTTTTTTTCATTCTGCTGTCCCTCTATGCTTTTTACTGGAATGGACACAAGGAAAGTCTGACATATACCATCAGCAGATCTTTTTTGTAGGTAACTTGGGGGATGAAAGACCCCACTTCATCACATCACTTAAGCAAGCCCTTCACTCATTACACACACTCAAATTTAATTGACTTGGAGGTTTAAGCAGAGCATAGTCTGTGAATAGGGCTGTATTGAATAGAGCCATGGTTTTCTCAGCCTGGAGACTGCCAATCTCCACAACCAAATGGAAAGTTCTAGAGTCAGGCCTGTGCCCAGGTTTTCCAGTGACTCCTAAGCCAGCCAAAGACCTGTTAGGCTTGAGCGTCCGCACCTCATCCCAGCTCCAGCAGCAATGGCCCTGCAGTGGCACTGAAGATGGGTGTTGCACCTGGCTGCAGGTGTCATTTTTGAAATAAATCAGAAAATATGGGATCTAGGTAACCGGTTAAAATAACGTGAAGGTGGTTGTGGGGAGCCAGTCTTCCTCCTGCTCTTTTCAGTGCCAAATTTTGTAACATTCTTAAGAGCAAAACACTTGGAAAATGCAGGGTGAAGTCAGGGACTCAGTTTGGGCAGCCTCCCAACTGCACCTGCCTTTGGGCACAGCATTGCTGTTTCAGCTAATGACTTCATACTTTAGATCACCATGATATCACAGATAGGGGTTTTAGCAGATTTGAATTCTGTTGAAATCTTTAGACTTATTCCACCTTTATACTGAATGCCAGAGAAGCTCCAGTTAATCTTCTTTAAGGCCCTATTCGCTTAATGGAAACGCTTAGCTGCATAATTGCTTTGAGCCTATTGCTATTCCAAAAGGAAAATATAATAATCTAATGGTATTGTCTCTATAAGCGAATGAGAATTTCAGGAGTGGATGTTGGTGCCACCCATGTGATCCGGAGAGGTTAATGCAGTTAAAGTTATTTCACAGTCCATTAAGGAGCTTACGGTGACCCGTCGACCTTTGAGCCAACAACACGGAATCCATTATCATCACAACGGAGGAGCCGGGGCTCCGCCGGCTCCGCAATGGGCCCGGGAAATCCCAAGTTAGTACTTAGTCTAAAAAAATGCACTTTTCTTTCTGCTTCTTGGGTATGGCTATTAATACACCCTCCTGTAATTTGTAACATTAACATTGCTGAAGGTACAGAAAAGGACATTGAAATGAAGACGTCAAAACTGCTGACTTGGTTTGGAGTATGATAATATTGGCTGCATATTGAAATGGTGGATATATATAACAGGAGAGATCAAGATGAAGAAAGTCAAAGAAACTTGGATAAATTGATGATAAATTATTGAAGGTTCTGAAACTCATTTAAGCAAATAATGGCTTTACTTCACATATTCTGATACCACAGGGCTGGTGGGGTTTATTTTGTTTTGTTTTGGTTTTTGGTTTTGTTGTTTGTTTTTTGTTTTGGTTTGGTTTGGTTTGGTTTTTTGTTTAAAATTATTTATATGAAGTAAATATTTGGCAGGAATAAAAAAGGTGATTGGGAGTTTACCATTTACAGTATAGGTACATTTTAGTTCTGCAGATGTAGTTAATTCATATTTCTTCATCTAAAACTTTTTTTTTACTTTAACTATTTTATTTACACATTATTAACAGTCTGCAGAAATATCCACTATATATTTAATGATATTAAAATAAATGCATCAGCTTCAATGTATGAAAGAATTCTTAAAAGATAATGTCAGTCACACAAAAAGCATTGATATGGGTGCTGAGGAAGAAAAATTAAATTTCAAAATCCTGAAATTTAGCAAGAAAGTCCCAGATTTTACTGTCAAAGTTAATGAAAATGCAATCATCCAAGTTGCTTAAGAGAATTAATAAGAATATTGAGATGATATGTACATGCAATTTTGTCCCATTTTATAAAAAGTGTACTGTTAAAATTCTAACATGGAAAAGACCTTATCCCAAAGCTCAATAAGCATTAAGCAATTTCATAATGCAAGTATCAAGATGATACTGTTTTTTGGTATGGTTAAGATGAAAAGAGAATGACAAATCTTTCTAAAAGCCCTGCAAGTTATTAAGGATCACAGCACTGGAAAGTTGACCAGTATCTCTGATACTTCAGGACCCATTTTAAACAAATAAAAATTGAGATTGCCACAAGCAAAGCCCCTCAGTATGATAGTACTGACAGAGAAAAAACATGCATAGCTACACTAATTTCAAGAATACAAGACAATAGCATCTTTTCATAGCTATTAGTCAGCTCAAATAATTGGAAACAGTGTTATATCTTCCTGATTACTCTAAAGAAAAAATAATGTTCTGATAATATTTTTTAATAACGGCAATTATGGTAAGGTTTGTGTCCTTACTATGGAACACCTTGAGAAGGTAGTCTGAGTTGCTTTGTTACAAAACATAATTAAAACTTGCATATATCCTAATTTTCTGTATCATGTCTTTAGAGAGAGTATGAAAACAATGTATATTGAGATTGGATTATGTAGGAGTGGCTGCAAGAAATATAGCATGATATTTTGTGGAATTTCAGAATGTGTGTTAACTAACTGCATAGTGTCTCTTTCACCACTTTACTGAAAAATAAAATTAGCTAAATGACTATTAAATGACAGAGATAATCTCTCTCTCTGACTCTTTAACAAACATGAAAGGGAGGAGGGGGGGCAAATCTGTGGAGTGCTGTGAAGCTGGTGGGGTTTGCATCACTGCACATTTTAAAATAGCTCTTTTAAAAATATTGGGGTTTTAGCAAAGCAAAGGGGCAGCCAGGCTCTACCTTCCTTTTTAAAGATCATTGTGGTCACCCTGTCATTAGCTAAATAATTAGGTAAATAATGATACTGAGGGGAGAATAACAATTTGAGTACGAAATGATAACTACCCTTGAAAGATATTTTATGAGATACATATTATTTTAGAAAACTGGTGAAATAATCAGGAATTGCCATGAGCAAAATACTGGCAATTTTCCTTCTATTTCTAGTCCTTATTTTTAATGAAGAAGGGGTCATTTTGTTAATTCCTACCCTCAGTCACTACAGCAGTGTGCAGCTCAACTGAGCCCCAGTTCTCTCTCTCAAACACAGAGGCACTCTCAAATACATTTACAGAGCAGCAATTATTGAGAAAGTAGCCAGGGTAAATGTAGGTTGGCATAATAATATAATACAAGTAATTAATCATGGGGTGTAGGATTCATTATGTCAACAAACTAGATGAAACCTCCTTGGGAGGGTGATATAAAACAATATGTAAGAATGATTTCTTTAAAGTGACAGGCAGAGATAATCAATCAAAGCTCTATCTGAAAAAGCAACATATTCATAAACCTGGAATATTTGGGACCAGGAAGTGTAGATACAATTACTGCAATATAGGATAGCTTTCAGAGAGTTCTTGTGCAAACGGAATTAATAAATGGTATATCAAAATAATAGACATATTTTACCACGTCATATATATGCATAATAAAAGATTTTTTAAAAATATATTTAATTTTTCCTAAGGACTTGAACACTTTCCTGAAGATCATAGGAAAAAAATATAAAAAATGTGAACACTTCTAAAGACTCTACATTTTCAAGTAGCAGTGAAAGAAATAAATTACACTGACACACAGCTAGGAAGTCCCATTTCTGTACATTGGCAGGAAGCAGAAGCAGATTTTTCTATGTAGAAATCACATATAGGACTACAGATTTCTGGCAAAAGTTAGTAATAACTTGCTAGCAAAATAGCAAGTGAGTAGTGAAAATCTCTGGACATAAATGGAGCTCCAAAGTGAGCCTCAGCCTTCAGTGGCTGAAAATAAACCAGTTCTTGGCTGAAAGACATAAGTGTTATTGTGAAATTGATATCCCTCCTTGGCTTATTCCCAGACAATATGTTGCCTTTCTGGGGGCTGATCAATGTGATGGATGTGATGTGTGAAATCCAGGAGGGAGCTCCCCTTTAATCAAACCCACTGTCCTCCACTGATAGGCAGCTGTGGACTAACATGTTCTTCTGCCTTGCTCCCTCTGGCTCCCCCCAGAAATCAGTACAGCCACATCAAAAAGGACAAGAGGGGAGAGAAAAACGAAAGCACAGGACATGAGAGGGCAGCAATCGAGCGGGGGATTTAGCTGTTAAAAAGCTGCAAGCCCGTGACTCTCCCAGGCAGAGGCTGCTGCGGGGATGGAGAGGAGAGGAGAGGAGAGGACCGGCTCGCTCCCAGGACAGAGCCCTGGTGCTGGGTTACCCCCACATCCCTCCCCTGACCTCCCCTCTGCCTCAGCATTGATCCGAGTGAGCTCTTTGTACTGCTTCGGGCTAGCACGAAGGTAAAATAATCAGGGCTAAAAATACCTTAAAAGGTTTTTGGGCATTGCTTTACTCATTTAGACATGATGTAAGCAGCTGTGCAAAGAATTTTAAATACTGACCTATCACTGGCTTAAAGTCCTTCACGTTTCTCTTCCGTTTGTACAGCAAAAGATGTGTGTGTCCAATGTTGCTGGTTTTGGACTTCAAGCAGCACAATCTTTTAGCTGAACAGCAATTAAATTGTTAATACTTCCCTAGCATGTGGAATAGATTATATTGGTCTATCTTAAAAAGTTAACGTTACAGCATTATTTTTTAAAATATGTTCTTAGAGGCTTATTCTGGTAATTGTAAAGATTTCAGAGGTACAATTCTAATTTGGTTAATTTTTTTTACAATTTTCTGTATTATTGTAGTACTTGCATATCCACTTTTGATGCCAAGCTATCTAATAATTATGTCATATGCCACCAGCTAAGAAAGTCCATCCAGGCCTTCTATGGAAAATTTTTATGGTTTTTAAGTTAAACCAAGAAAAAAATAACTTTTTCAAAAATGGAGCAAGTAAGGGAATTTTGCAAACTCAAACATGTTCTTGAATCCAAAGGTGGAGTAGCCAGAGTTAATATATTTTGAAGAATACCCATAATAGGTGGGTAAATAACAGTTCATCTAGGAAAGATTAGAATTGCTTGCTAACTTTAAGTACGTGAACATCCTTGCAGACTCTATGCCAGCAGTCAGGGACCACATGTTTCAATGCCTCACAAAAATGAATTTACAGGGAGAGACTGATTTCACTGAATTTGAGCACAGTACTCTGACACTGA
Source organism: Molothrus ater (assembly GCF_012460135.2). Classification (NCBI taxonomy): domain Eukaryota; kingdom Metazoa; phylum Chordata; class Aves; order Passeriformes; family Icteridae; genus Molothrus; species Molothrus ater. Next base: position 19,769,757 of record NC_050480.2, read on the forward strand.
AAGTGCAAAGGATTTGTGTGGTCCAGCCATCTTACTGCCAAGAGTTCTACCTGACTGTCAGGTTTTATAAGTTTGCCATTGCAGCCAGGAGTTGAAAGCCTGAATAAAAACCTAGCAGTATCAAACCCAGAGCATTAATCTGTTTTTTTTCCCCCTGTCCCTTTATGAGCAGCACTACACTTCTAATGGGGGACCATGAACATACAGATAGGTATCCCTGCAAGATCTACTTTGTTCTTGTACTCTTCTGAGTACCAAAAATATATATTTATTTGCGTCAGTCAAGGCTTCTCCCCATTAGAGAGCAACCAACAATCATTTATGTACAGGTGCATCATAACAGAATTGAATACTTTATTTTCCTTCCCTTGTTTCAAGTTGCATATGTAAACCCTTTTCTTTCAGATTCAGGCAAGTCTGCACAGTCTTGTACTGAACAGGAAAAAAAAGTACAAGTCTTGTACTGAACAGGAAAAAAAACCCCTCAACTAATGCTTTGGGGTAAATGAAAATATTGAGAAGGTAGAATTTGCCAAGGTACAGTCTTTTAAGCTGAAAATTTTAAAATAGCACTATCATAAATGTACTATCATCACAGACACACAATTAGAAAATTGCATCTGATGGATTCTATTGCTGTAAAAATGAACACATTTTCCAGATGTAGGCACACAGTATTTGTATTTGTACATCCATATTTATCCAAAAATTTGCCCTCATCCAAAAAATTCAAGGGCCCGAGTTATACCAGTATTTTTTCCAAATCGAGAGTATTTCATGGTTTTTCTCAGGTCCAGAAAATAACTATTTCACGGGGGTTTTGTAATTCATTAGCATTTTTATTTTAAATTCTTGTTTTGCAAAGGAAAAGACAATATTCTTGGAGTTCTCTTTTATGTAGTGAAATTTAAAGACTTGTCTGACTACCAAAATGCATCTGCCAAAGTTTAGATCCTCATCTTCCTTTCTAAAAGTGTCCTTTTCATGGGACAGACTCAATAAAACACTAAGAGGGATTAATGAGTGTAACATTACTTTCCTGAATTCCCAGTCCTGCTCTATCTACCTCACCATGCTGGTCCTTGCCTTTGGAGTGTCTGTGTCAAGGCCTAGTTCTTGTGGTGATGGACACTAATTATCTCAGAGAAGGATAAGAAGCTGAAAGTGCCAAGTGCGTCCTCAGTCACACCAGAGACAACCATCTGAAGGATGTGATGTGAAAAATATCTACCTTGCAGCCAGTAGTTCCCATGGAAATTAACCCAGACTGAAATACTGCTGGTCTAAACCGCTGTAGTTTTTTAAAGAAAATCCACAGATGGAAAGACATATTTGTGTCTTCATTCACGTTAAGAGCCAACATTTGGAAGTTATCACTTACATCAAAGAAAAGATGCATAAATGTTGCCCCTAAATCATAATATTTGCTGAAAGAAAATTTATTTTGACATCAGTGAACTACATTGTGCTAAACCTCTTACTTTTAATATTGTGCAACGCAGTAATACGAGAATGACATACCACAGGTATTAAACATTTCAAATGTGCATCAGCTCACTAAAGCAAGTATTTGTTGAATGCATGTTAGCAGCAATGCTCAAAGTGAGGCTACTACACATTCTTTGGCTATGTCTCCAAAATGAATATCCCTCTAAGTACATTTTCATGAGAGTCACACTGAAAGATTGCAAGCTCTGATCTCAGCTGGGCCACTGCAGTGAATCCTGCAGATAATGTCTAATGCACAAAGACCAAAGAATGGGTAGACTGCCAAATTCTTATTTGTCCTTCACATGAAGACCATATTGACTGTTTCAAAAACTCTTTGTATGAGCCATTATTTTCAAATTGTTTCCCAACTTATACTGCAATTGAAAATTGGACAGCTCTTCAATTGCTCCAACATTCCAATTGATTACCAATACAGGTTTTCAGAATTAAGAATATTGCTCTATTCTTTTCCACAGCATCATGTTGACTTTGTGTTGTGGTCATTTAAATATTGCTGCACAGTTTGCGCCGGACTCTGGTGTTTAGATAACAGAAGGGAGAATCAATTAGATTTATTATCTCTAAACTGTACAGTAAGTGATAAGACAACCCCTACACATAATGTAGCACCCATTTTCAAGGACTTGTGTGGTTGTGCAATTTTAGTAGCTTAAGTATCACAGCAATTTATAGTGAAATATACAATGATGGAAAAGATTCTGCTTAAATAGAATCAAAATTATCCCCAAGGAGGAAAATGGAGAAGAAAGCAAGTGAAAGCCCTCACTCATGAAGGAACTGACTATGGCTGATTACCAAAGTTGAGGTTACAGTTCTGAGCCAAAAGCTGAACTAGAGCAACCTTTTTGAGTTTTCCTGCCTTCTTTTTGTTCGGAAGTCTGCTTCTTTTGCTCTTACTGTTTTAAGTAGGAGCCTTTGAGTAAAATTGACCAAAAGATGTGGTAGAAGTGCATTTTAATATCTTTACATCCTTTAACAAATGATCTCCTGCAATTGTTCCAAAGTCAAGTGAAAATAAATTAATTTTCTGATATCAATAAACTTTAATTCATAATCTGCATGACTGTATTTATGGCCAAAAAAATACAGTGAAATATTGTAATGTGAAATATTTTTTGCTCCTCCACTGGAAAGCAAAAACAGCATTTGTTTTTTCTCAAGTCAACACTAGGTATTTCCCTTCATTTTTTCCCAAAGAGATATTCAAATTGATGGGATAGCATTAAGGAAAAGGTCACAAACACAAAGGCTAAAGAGCTTGATCCATCCCCAGAAATCAGTGGAAAGTTTCTTGTTGGTTGAGAGCAAGGTTGGGCCCATAGTACTTTAATCTTTGCTCATAATTTTTCAGAGTCAAATATTCTGCCTTCAATGACTTAGGAAAAAAAAGTCCATCCTTCTGAATAAATTACTCAAAATCAACCTTTGAAATACCTTGCTGTACAAAATACACACAGAGTTCTTCTGTCTGAAAATAAGGAAAAAGTTTCACGAGTCATTTCCATGTCTACTAACTTCCCCTAACATGTTCCTCCAATAATTTTTCCACCATGATAAAATCTCACTTCTTACTGGTTCAAGGTTTATCATGACTTTCGTGACACATGCAGCTTATTCAAAAGCTATTGACACATATACTATTTAGACTGAATTTGTCATATTGCCTTATACCTGGGACATATAAAGAGCCAGTAAATATCCAGGCTGCCAAAGAAACTTAAGGTTCCCTCTGGATGTAACAAACCCATAGTTTCCTGAGTATTAAATTCCCCAGTGAGTGTTCATCTGCTGCCCATTCATGACATGTGTTGTCTAAATAACATGTAAGAAGTATTTTACCCCTACAGATATGAGCAATGCAAACTGGGAAAGTATGAATGATGCAAGTTGGGAATGCATGACAGTTTTCTGAAGATGTAGCATCTGTGCATATTTTATTTGATTATACTTGGCAAGATATGAATCTGAAAAGTTTAACATTTAGACAAGACACCACTGCAAGAGTCCTAGGCTAACCCAGAAAATGGTCCCAGAAATTCAGATGTTGCTGCTTTTCCTCCATAGCTATCACCATGATTGAAGGGAATGGTATTGAGCAGCTGAGGACACCAGTTTGTCCATGTGTTCATCAACCAAAGTCCTGATCAGCTTTAGCCCTAGAAGGCTCCAGCATTCTCTGAAAGTACTGGTCTTACCTGGGTAGCTGCAGAGCTCTTTTTAAAGTCTCTTTATTATTTTCTTACTAATACTCTTATTATTCTGCCATTATAATCTGATTGTCTTATTTTTAATTTTCACTGCCTCTGCTATTTTTCTGTGTTCTAAATGGGGACTTTAAGTGATATTTCACTAATACAGAAATTTCTGATCATATACTGTTCCACAGAGCATCCCTTAATATCCCCAGAGTCCACGGGCAGGCGTATTGCAATAAAAACAGTAAGTGAAACTTTAAGAAAATCTTACATTGTGATCAATTTTCCTATTTACTTCAAAAGGCAATGTTCTCCATTTTTCATATGTGTTTGATCAGGCACAGTCCCTTAACCACCATCTACTTAGATAGGTTCAGGATTTTCATCACTCTGACTAAATGATAAGCTTAAAGGTGCTACATCCACTCTTTCTGCAATAGTGCAATAGAGGGTAACCCACTATAAAGTCTTTTGATGACAATGCTTATATGAAATATTTTCAGTTGAAAAGGGATTAGAAAAGTTAGAATTATGGAAGTAGATTATCCAGTGTGCTTTATATCACAGCAAAATCCAGGATCAACATAATGCTAAAAAAACCTTGCTCTTCAAAATATTCGGGCATATTGTAGAAATGTTATGTTTCAAAAATCCATTGTTCTTACTAAAAAAAAATTGGAAAAGAAGTAAAATGCATGAGTTCATTTAGAAGTCTTATTCTATTCTGGGAAATACCAGAAATAGATTCATATTGAATATTTCCCTTTATAATTATTGAATTTTACAATGTTTATATAGTATTAGGGTATGGCAAGCCACCATACTTTCAGAACAGTCTCTGCTCGGAAAACTAATTTGCTGTTCTGTGTGTCCATTTACAAATCATCCTAAAACTTTAGAAGACAGAAAAGCTGTGCTGCCTGGCAACCCCAACTTTTCCTCCAGGGAGATGGCACTGTCACCTCACACAGCCCACATGGGGAGGAACTCTCCCTGAAAGGTAAGGCATGAGAAAGCAGGCAAGAAACAGGGGTGGATGTGGAGGCAAAGAGCACAAAATATCATTATCTAAAGTAGCTGCCAATGAGTGCAAGATCTGTCACAGCTATAGCAAGAAATTTCCCTCTTCAGCAGCTGAGATCAGCTGCACACCCACTCTCACCTAGACCTGGCACTCCAAGGGGGTGCGTGAGTGCAGTCAGAACCACTGCAAGTGAAAAGACAGCTTAACATTTAAACAGGAACATCAAATCCAAGAACCTCTAGGACCTTAGTGCCTAGACAGATTTTTTTTTAATTAAGTTTCAGATTTAGGTGCATAACATGGCAATGAAGTGGCATACCAGAGTGATATCCTTTTTCAATTTAACACTGGCAATCCTGTTGGCTGTAAAGAGTCACACAGCAGCATTATGCTGAATCCTTGTAGGTTAATTCTGATCAGAAAGCACGAGCAATAGCAGTAATATAACATCACAAACAAAGTTAATTTGTTTGGAACTCTTTGGAACTCTTCAAGCACTGTGCTTTAAAAATGTGTTTCTCAAAAGATTTTCAAACACTTTTTTGGAAGTGTTGTACAATGGCATTTTGCATTGCTGCTCTTACCCCTCTAGATTTAAATAGCCTAAACAGTAAACAGTGTGTTTGCAATAGTTGAAAGTCAGTTGGATCAAGTCAGTTCTCAAGTGAATCGATGTATCCTGATTTATACCACAGTTGATCTGATTAATCTCATAAGAGAGGCAGCAGCTCTAATAAAAGCCTCACTGGAAAAAAATAGTGCACCTACTTATTGCTATCTTTAATATTTTGTGAAAACAAGAAAGACTTGAAGTAAGCAGCTTTAATGAACCGATTGATTTCCTTTTTTTAAAATATTAATGAACTGGCTAAAATAAGTAATGTTTTTTTAAAAAAATATCAGATTTAAACAACATGCATGATGTTTTCTACATGATCCCAAGTGTTTATATATTAAAAACCAAATTAAAACTGATTAGTTGATAATGACTGCAGATGCTGACCTTTGGAAAGATTTATTAGTCCTGCAAACTGTGAACTGGGCTACCTGCTCATTCTGACCTTGATACAAGAACAGAAACATCAAATGGTAGATTTAACCCTTGCTGATTCTAAAATAAATTCCTGATAAAAGAAACATCAGATGTGGTTAAACAGCAGAACTTCAGATTGTGAATATTAATGCAAGTCCTTCTTGTTTGATTTTTTTTTTTTAATGAGGCTATTCATGGGAAATTAATTAATGTCCTCTATCTCCCCGGTTGTTTACTAATAAATATCTTTTTAGGCCATAGAGAAGGCTTAGTGGAACATGTCATGATATGATCTGTCCAGTCACTTTCCATTCACCAGCAAAGCAGGCTGAATGTGTATCATACAAAGATTGTTGTTGTCTCCCTTTGGTTTCATGATCAGTCTCATTCAACGTCCACTGCAGACAGCACAAATATTCCCCTTAACTTCAGTTTGTTCAAGTACAGGCACAGATATGGAGAAAACTGTAACTTAAAAGCAGACATTTATCAAGTTAGAACATCAATAAGTCTTGTAAATATCTGAGAAAATTATTTAATTACAATTTGGATTTAAATAATGATGATAACTGGAACTGCTTTAGGTTACTTTTTATTTATTTATTGTGACTTCCTTTTGGGAGCCTGTTAATGACTCTTTTAAGCTTACAATTCATGTCTATTGACCTTAATACAACCCATTGCAATACTGATAGATCCTGCCTTCAGCAGCTGCTTTATAGCTTACTAAATTATCAGCTAAACATCAGTTCTTAGTCCTGTGCTTCTAAGCATAAAGAAGTCAAGTCTGGACTATCTGGTAAACGGATTGTGATCCGGCACAACTAGTTACATGAGTTAATATACAAAAAAAATGGGGTGAGAAATAGAGAAAGGGGTAGATGAGAACAGGATTTTGGGTAAGGGTTTTGTGGGCTTTTTTTTTTCCTTTTTTTTTGTTTTTTAGCCACCCTGTGATCGACATTGCAATCTGTTTTGTCCGTTGCTTCTGACAGTATCACAGGGAACCTCGCTTGGTGAGATTGATTGGTACCTCCAACTTAGCCATTTCCTTGCAGAATGGCTGCCTTTTTTTGCCTAATGATGTTACATTTGTCCTGCAGATGATGTAGAGCATGCTGCAGAGGATGAACGGCTCTGCTCTGATCACTCCTTACTTGGCAAGTACTCACGCTTCACACCAACACTCCTCAGCACCATTAATATTATATATAGATACCCTTGTCACAGATTTACATTCGGTGATCCGAAATCAGGACAGGAAGGGTGAAGTGTGCGGGGGGGGTGTGGGTGAGGAGGTGATCTGATTTATTGTGAGGAATGTTGGTGAATAAAAAGGAAGTGATCAAATTTATATTAATGTCTTGACCTATATTCTCAGTGCTGCTTTTTTCACTGCTCAAGCCCAAAGTGTCTTTCTTTCTGCAACAGATTTCAAAAAGTCTTTAAAAACATGAAGGTTCAGTGTCTCGATATGCATTTACTTGCAATAAATTCTTTGAAATCACAATGTTGTGCGGTGGTGAGAGCCCCTGGGGAGATTAATTAGTCGTGAAGTGGAAGTCAGGTCCCAGTCTCTAAAATGGTTCATGCATGATCTGCACATCCGCAACTGGATGCACACAGGAAACCCAAGCACTGAACACAGTAAAATACAGAATATTGCAGAGTTACCTTGAATTTACATACTCACCCACAGATCCTATGTGTAAGACCTCCTTGAAAGTTCATTAGAGCAAAAGCAGACCTTTGGTGTATACCTTACGCAGGAAGTGCAATACCAAGCCATATAGACATGTTGCACAAAGCTGTGTGAATCAGCTGAACTTAGAAAAATAAGATTTCTTGCAACCTAACTTCAGTGTCTTTTATTTAAGTCTTGCAATAATAGATTCTTTAATGCAATAAAGTTTTCATCCAATTGCTTTCATGGGGAACCTGCTCTGGGGATGAATCAGAACGTTGTTAAGAAAAACCTTTCCTGTAAGAATGCCAGCTTTTTTTTTCAGTGGACATAGACCACAGCATTTGTGTGGCATGTGCTAAGTTGTCTACACTTATATACTGATTTCCAAATAACTCCATTGAGGTTTGGAGGTCAGGGTGTTAAAGAGTGAAAAACCACAGTTTTTTGAATGTCTGTGCCTCTCTTCTGCTGACTGAAGTTGAGATAATGAGGCCACCTTAACAGTAACGTGATGCATAGTGGAAGTGGTGTTGTTTCCTGCATCTCTTAATCTGAGAGTTAGAACTGCGTAAATAATAATTTTGTGTCATTTGCATAAACTGTTTCTCAAAAATAATAGTTGTGAATCAAAATGTGGGAAATAGTCAATTTATGATGAATAGACTGCTTCATTTCTGACTGTTTTATTTTTTTTTCAAATAAAGTTCAAGTTTATTTCTATATGAAACATTGCTTCAAAGTGAACAGCTTCGTATAGAAAGCATTGAAATAAAATTATTTACTTTGGAGCATCTGTTTCTGATATTGAAATGGACTATTTTGACCCTTCATTTTAAAGAGAGGTTTCTTATTAGTCTTTAGTTTTTAGCAGTAGCAATGGTCAGAAATTGGTACAAATTGACTAAATGTTCCTGGCACCAAGAAGAGATGTTTTTCAGTAAAGCAAATGTTCTGATTGTTGCTCTGGTCTACCTGAGCTTCCTTGAACCATGACAATCGTTGAGGAGAGGGTATATCCACAGAAGAAAATCAAAGGTTTCTTCTTGTTCTACAGCAGAAAAGACATGACTCAAGCACTATAGTGGAACATGAACCTGCAGTCAATGCAATATTGCAATGAAGCACTAAGGCAAAAAACACCATTATGAGAACTGCCCAGTGACCCAGCAAGTCAAGATCTCTCTCCTACTCACCTCAGGTGGCTGGTCAGCAATAAGTTAATGATATCTTTATATTTCTGAAAAGTATATGCAAATAAGTCATTTACAGTCCATTAAATACATGCTCTTGGTACTTGAAATGCATGTCTTTGTAATGACTTGAGATATACAATCTAAAATCAAATGTGTACAAAACTTCCACTCTCTGGCTTCTGCCAGATTGTCACTCTTCTGAAAGGATTTGGCAGGAATGTCACCATGTTTCCCCAGTTTCAGTTAGTGAAGCCATGGTACTTAGCTACTGACCTTGATTCATTTGCTACTGTCCTCTTCTTTTCTGATTTCTAGCTCAGAAGGCGTATCAGTATTTGCAAAATTTAATTTTTCAGGTTTTTGATACATGGGGAAAAAAGAATATTTATCCCTTAAATATATATTTTTGTGTGTATTCATTTGCACTTAGATTTATTGGTGATATTCAACCAACACATTAAGCATAAACTAATACCACAGCTGATTACCATCAAATCAACAAGGCATGAACTAATGCACCATAATGCCTTTTTGCAGTTATAAAGTTTTCTATAAAATGCTTTAAAATTACTTATGTTAATTTAGTTACAAGGCTAGCATGTACTGAGCAGAAAATTATGTTGTATTAATTTCGGCATTCTCCTCTCTTATTAGCCAATCATATCACTCTTCGTCTTTCCATTTTATAATTATCATTAATTACCAGTTTATAATAAGTTTATTCAGTTAATTCAGTGCCGTTCATGCCCTGAAGCATAAACCAATAATATCATTTGAACTTACAACTAATTAGAAAATTGTACTACCATTAGGTAACTTGTTCTGTAAATTATTTCATCTTTTCAGGTACCCTAAGCATTTTTTTTTAATTATGAGCAGAGAAGACAGACATTCATGATTAATTTCTTTGAAGTTTGACACATCAAGGTTTTTCATGGGCTTGTCTTGCAACCAAATTTTTACCAGCAATAAGAAAATAGACTAAGCTAGAATCACTGAATCATGGAATTGGTTAGGTTGGAAAAGACCTTTAAGATCAAGTCCAACATTGACCAAATGCTGTCAAGTCCACCACTAAACCCTGTCCCCAAATGCCCCATCAAGATGTCTTTTAAATGCCTCTAGATGATGGTGACTCTGCCACTTCCTCTGGGCAGCCTGTTGAAATGCTTGACAACACTTTTTTGAAGACATCTTTCCCAATATCCAATCTAAACCACGCACTGTGAAACTTGAGGCTTTTTCTTCTTGTCCTTTACTTACTACTTGGAAGAAGAGACTGACCCCCCACTTGCCTGCAGCCTCCTTTCAGGCAGTTGTAGAGAGCAATAAGGTCACCCCTGACCCTTCTTTCTCCAGGCTGAATTACTCCAACTCCCTCAGATACTTTTCAAAATACTTGTGCTCCGGACCCTTCACCATCTCCATTGTTCTTCTCTGGACAATCTCCAGAGCCTTGATGTGAAATAACTGAAAGTAGAAAGTAAGAACCAAATGTGTTAACTGCACATTTATATTGTCTGCTTCCATAGCAGAAAAACTCAAAGACACAGACATCTGCAGGTAAAATTTGGGAGTAGAGATTTCAGGCAACTAAACAGAGTGTTTTATTGAATAATCTTTTCTTGTACACTTTTAAATGCAACTAGACAATGTCATTGATCAAGTACTGTAAAGGGTCATCTTGTACTGTACAGAAAAGATAGGCTCTCTTCTGCCTGTAATTTCTTTATGGAATTTTTAAAGAGATTCTTTAAGAATGATTTCTTACAGTAATTCTGAAATTTGAGCTGGAATTTTGATTATGATTTAACAGCTCAACCTTGCAAAAAATTATTTAAAACAGTAACGCTACTAAATAATATCCCTTTCTGCAGGAACAGTGGTTAAATTCCAGTGCACTTTAGATACAGTCTCAGGTTTTCATATAGATTAATTATACAGTACCTAACTAAAGAAGTAAGACCTGCAGTAGCAGTACCTGTACATTTTTCAGGTGATAGAGTGAAATACATTTTCCCTTTTATAAGGAAAACTTGAGATCTATTACTCTTAGCTTAGTTAATTTCACAACCATTCCCCACAAAGTTCACCTAAACATTGCACTTTTAATACTCCAAATGCAAATAGACCTTTTTCCAGTGCTTTAATCCAAGACAGCAGGTTTTTGCACAACTATCCCCAGTCTCAAAGCACCCTTGTAGCACCAAGTCTTAGTGAGAAGGCGGCTGGTCATTCACTTTTTAATTGGGACACTGACAAGATGTGCACAGGGATTCAGATATCCCAGAGGGTCTCTTCTCTGTATTTTCTGCTCCTTTAAAAGAAGCAGATGTCAAATCTCAGGCACAGCTTTTGGCTCCCATTACCTTAGGTTAGGCACTCCTGTGGGGTTATGTCAGTCTACAGAGTTGCCAGTGTCTGCCCTACCATATATGCCATGTGACTCTTCATAATGTTGTTACAAATGTAGGTTGTGGGGCTTCCAAAAGAGTCATTGCTGCTTTGCAAGTAGGCATGGCACAGGTAGGAGCACTGAGAGTAACAAGGTGAGGTGTTTCTTCCTTCTCGTCTTGATGACACGCTTCTAGCTAGCAGCTGTCAAACACCACCCACATCACAAACCTGAAATCACAAAGCCAGTCTTGCAGGACCTGTGGTTTAAATCTGGGCTAACTCATTTGCCATTTCTTATGAAGCTAGCTTGTTCCAGCTCTGCTGCTGCTTAATCACACTGCTGCTGGGAAAATTCCCTGGCAGAAGAACCACATAAGGAGTGACAGACATCATCTTGTGCCTCATCATCTTTGGGTGGTATCCCACTATGTTCATACCATGAACAGAATGCATATGCAGAAGTGTATTTTAATCACAGCCTGAGTAACTGCAAATGACTTTTGCAGTGCGAATGACCATGAGGCCAGAGCCCTGAACTGCATCAGAGAGTGACTGGTTCATAGCGTACCTGTGACATCTGAGATCTAACCTGATCCTCTCAACCTTTCTGTTGTATCTGATTCCTTCTTTCATAGCTCCAGTCATAGGAGCTATGAAAGGATTCCTACTTTCATAGCATCCAGTGACAGGATGATCACTCTCTTGTGTGCTCTTGACATCATAGAAACTGTGACACATATTAGGACCAGTAGTAATTTTAAGTCAACTTTCTCTGTTGCTAAGAAAAGACTTCAAAGAGAGTAGCAAAAAATTTCAGACGTGCAATTATGTAATAACTGATACTTCACAGTATTTGAAGTAGCTCTGAATGAGATTTAGATTTTATTTACTAAATATTTCTTATAAAATAGATTTTTCAACCTGTTTTTCATATTTTCATAATCCAGAGCAGAGGGATTAAAAATTCTGATCTCACACAGATGGTTACAAAACACAGTTTTGATTAACCATAAAATTGTTTTAATCATTTGTTGCTTGGAATAATAAATTGATGCAGATGAAGTCCATACTGCTGTCTGTTGAAGTGTGAGTCTGATATCACAGACATTCAAAACGTGGAAAATTCAGAACAACTACTTATGTGAGTAAGAATATTTAGCTGTATGCTTGGTCTTTAAGTCCTCACTGCTCTATTTTAAGTATTTGAGATGGTGTCCAGTTGTATCTAACATTTAATTTCTTTTCATATTCACAGACAGTAAACAAATGTTTGGAACTAATGTGGCAAGGCATATTAATATTATTAGCTGGCATTTGCAATAATGGAGTCATGATGAAATTCCACAATGGAGAGGGACTCTGAACAGAGATAATCAATTGTCTACAAACTTTATTCCAATATATTACGACTTTCTTACTTAGGTAATAACTCTGAAATCCGTGCTTTAATAATTATTTGATAATTATATGTTGGATGTCATCATGGCTTGGCTGGGCTGTGCTACTTCAAATACAACTATCAACAGAAAGCAGGATTTCACTGATGTTGCACTTTTTTCATTATGCACTAAATATCACTCATATGCTTACAAGACCATAAAACATGGAACCTTCATTTACTGCATACTTAATAAGTCAGAAGACAGGCTGAAAAAATAAACACACAGAGAGAATACTCTATCATGAAGGAAGACTTTCAGGGGTGAAGAGGGTTTTGCATGCAGCAGTATTGGTGGTGCTTGGTAGTTCTGAGGTCTTGATGTGGTGTGATTTGAAGAGTGTCCAACTAATAATTAGATTTTGTATGCGTCAAACATTTATTTTCTAAAAATATGAGAGCTAGGATGTGAAGCTGTAATTGTGATAGATCATGAATTGTACTGAAAATTCTCTTAGGGTCACTTTACTTTGCAGATCAAACTGATTACTGGCAGATCACACCTATAACCTGTAGTCAGGTGAGTAGACCCTCCTCACTCCAGTAGTCCTGTGGCTTCATGTGAATGCAAATGACAGGCTTAGACCTAGTCTTTAGATGTGTGTGTACTCTCACTTTTAATTAATGAGCCATTATTTCATATCAATAATGCAAGTGCCACTGGGTCCTTTCTTATTTAAAACCAATAAGTTTACACACCACACACCCACACACCCACGCACACACACACACACACACACACACACCCCCACACATACACAAAAGCTCCCTTTCAAACAGAAAACAGATTTCTCAGTTACTCTCAGTACAGTTCTCTGCAGATGGACTTCAGCTCTTTGGAAAATGAGGTGTATTGAAGAAAGGAAACACGTAACACATAGAGCTCTTACCTAGATAAAAGTCAGCTGTCAATATGTGAGTACTGGTCTCAGAAAACTAATACCAACTGTAGTCATATGTCATGTACCTTTATTCAGAGTTCTGCACTTCCTGTGATGGGTCAGCTCTGTAGAAAAAATAGTCAGAAAATCAATAAGTAGAGTAAGAAATGAAATAAAAAGTAGATCTTTTTCAGGCAGGGTGTTTTCTGTCTTCATAACTGACATATGTAAGCATTTTGTGACTTATACCTTTCTGCTTGCTGCTGAATATGTTTTCTGCATGTAGTGTGAAGACTTTCAATCCAAGAAGAGGAAACAGAGTACAGAATTCACTACAAGGTTATTCTGAACAAATAATATTTCATAGAGGTTTTGTGTGCTTTTACATTTAGATCTATCAGAACATGAGAATGATCTGAGTAAAACTTGCATTTCCATATTACAGAGACTTGAGGGGTAGCATGGCCCATGAGTCTTCTATTAGTTTGTGACACAAACATTCTCTGATTTACACACTTGAACCATTTTTAGCCATGTTCTGTGCGTAAGCAATGCTCAGCTAAATCCCTCTCTGCAGAGAGGGAAAATCCACTGCCACACTAATCTCTGAAACTGTTAAATGAATTCCTCCCCTCTGTTAGTTTTCTCTTAGATGTACTGCATCCCAGATGTCCTAATCCAAGTGATGATAACCAGGGTGTGAAGCAGCACTCCAACTTCTTGGAGTGACTGGTCCAGCATAGTAATTTACCAGTCCAGCCGGTGAACTCTGCTGAACTGAGCTCTCAACTCTACCCTATAAACATGGAGCTTCAGCCCACACACCATCACCACAGGCTTATCTGCAGCCCTCCACCTTCAGTCTGTGCCTTTCTGAATGGGCCCTCGTACCTAAGAGATCTGTGTGTGGAGGGATTTGTGTGGAGTAGTCTGAGGACCACAAAGGATTTAAAAATGTGCATGTATATAAATGGCACTTAAGAAGGAGAGTGTGGATACAATTTATTGTGTGATTTAATTATTCTGAATTGATTGATAAACACAATTTAGATTTCTAAGGGGAATTTTGTTACAATTTCTCAAAGTCCTTTCCAAATAGCAATAAGATAGAAAAATGTTATTTGTAAAGAAAAATATATAAAGGAGGAAATTCAAAGATAGGCTAAGTTACTTGATAAAACTGAAATTCACAGCAAAATCAAGACTTGATGCTACATCACTACAACTCAGTCACTCTGATTATAATAATGTTAGTGCTCCTCGATTTCACTTGAACATTTATTCTATTCTTGCAAATTTCTGGCAGTTTAACTTCTCTCTATTGCTGGAACCTGAGCTTTTTTCTGCACCTGAAGTTTGTCACTGTGGCTGAGAAATTCAGGCATCTTGATGTATTCAGCAGCAGTTCATGGGTCTCATAAAGTTTTCCAGTTTTCCAAATTGAGGAATAAGTAGTGCTAAAAAACCCTATTAATGTTCAATGCCAAAAGGAAGGGATTTTACTTTTCTTATACAATTTCATTTTTTTTTCATCTGTCAGTGGTAGTGTGATGAACTTTTATGTTGAGGATTAAAATAAAAAAAGGAGCTAAACAGATTTTGTTTTTGGGTCCAAGATTTTACAAATATGCCAACTTCAGTGTGTCAGAGAGATGTGTTTCATCACATCCATTTGAAAACCAGTACTATAAAATTTGACAGACATGAAAATAATTAATTTCAGATTGTGGAAACGGGAGAAACAGTGAGTGTCTTAGAATAAGCAGCAGGACAGTGATATCAATTTACTTTCCGTGCATCAAAAGAGAGAGGTGAGCTAAAATCCTAAGCAATGTGTCAAGAACTGAGACACTGGGGATAATTTATGAGAGTACAATCAACCAAAAATAGCTAAATATTTTGATCTTCGATATCCTTCTATTAAAGTATGTTCATTTCCATGCACTATTTAGTTTACAAGTATTGATGGACTGAATGAGTTTTAAGAAACAGCAGGGGATTTATGGCCTTCTGATTTGTTATCTGGGTCATGAATATAAGAATTTCATTCTAATGTCCTGGAGCCATATCATGCCATTGATTTTTTTTAAGCAGATTTTGCCATTGATTTAAATGGGGAGTTCTGCTTAAAAATCAATGGCACAATATGGCCCTGAGACATTAACGCATTCAGAATATTGACGGAAAAGGAAAATAAAACCTTTTGTCAAAAGCTCTTTCTCTCAAAATATTATCCTTTCCCTAGAAGGCTGAGGCATTCTACTGGATGTTCTAAAATTAAGCATAGACGCTGTTGAAGGCAAGTTAACAATTAGATTTTTTTCCTAAAAAAACATATGACTGTCATCCAACCTTTTAATCAAATAATTGACTAATCACACGCTATGGTACAGCTTCACAATCAACTCTTCCAACTAAACTCATCTCCCCTGACCCACTCCTTGCCACTTTCCTCTGCACTTCACTTCAGAAAATGTTCAGTACAGCCCATTAAGGAACATTTTAATTCAAGAGGGTCTGGCTGATCAAGAAAAATTAAGCTCCTAATAACAGCAAAATCGAAAGAAATTTGGACAAAATGACTCTCCGCATCACAGATTTTGTTTACTAGTGGGTAATTAATTCTCCACATATGTTGGGAACATCTGTCGCAGTGACCTACCATCGTATCTGTGAAATGACTGCTGGGCAGCTCCTCTGCAGATCATTAGCAACGCTCTGAAAGGAATCTTCCTCTCTCTGCCCCAAACGGCCACTGCTCTCTGGGGTGTCCACATCCCAGGGGCGGCCTAGGTCTCTGTGACCCTGCTCCTCACCTGCTTCCAGCACCTGCATCTCCTCTTCTGAATGATGCAGTGCTCAGAGGAAGACCTGGTGCCTGGTAGAAGGATGTGCAAGAGAGACATTACAAGAAAAATCAGATGGATTTTGTCATCTGCTGCATGGGTGAGCTTCCTTCTTGGCTAAGAAATCATCCTAATTCAGTGTTTTAGCAGCAAAACTGTCTATTCTGTTTCCACTTGTCCAAAGGGCTTTGATGAATGGAAAAGAGCAAGGGTGCTTTTCTCTCTTTTTCTGTCTTCATAGGGACACCAAGACAGAACAAAGATGTGCCAAAGGAAGTAAAACAGAGGCCAAGTTTCCAGGCTTCATCTTCTATGTCTGTATCAAATTATTTTGTAATATCCAAGGGATGAGCCGGTATAGGAAATTTTCCTCATTAGAGAAGGGAGATATCAGTGAATAGTGACACATGTGCAAATCCCTTTTCTACCATAAGTAAAGCAAAAAGCATAACAAATAAACGCAAACACTAAAGGAAAAGCCCAGCATCTGCACTTGAAAACCACATTTAGGTCATATATTGGCCAAGTACTGCTCACATGCCAAGGCATAATCACATGCTTCAGAGGTTTACACGTTATTTTCAAGGTCATGCAGAAAATATTTTTCTGGTGAGACAAGTTGCCCTCCCACCCTCCCCCATACCCATAGGGACTAGAATAAGCTGAGGAGGGTGAACACCTGCAGCTCTCCCAAGACACCTGTGTTTACAGCGAATGCCACAAACCAAACAAATCTTCTTTCACATGAAACAAAAAAAGATGCAGACATCAAAGAAAATTAATCTGAGCTATCATTATACACAAAACAAAGCACCTATTATAAAAATCATGTATCTCTCTCCATCATATTTTATTATCTACAGGGATTTCAGATCCTGCCATTCTCGGATTTCCTTTAATTTTTAAGTACCTTTTCTAACCTTCTCTAAATGTGCATCGTACCCCAAATCTATGATTACCTGGTGCCTTTAAGTAATTTTCTAATTTTATTTTTTTCAAGGGACATTGCCACATTAGAATTCTGGATAGACCTGAACCAATGGTGAACTTCACTGGCATATGAACAACAATGCTGATTTACACCCACTGAGATTGCTGAACCTCTCTATTTATTAAACAACAACAATAACAAATCCTTATTACTGTTATCTGTAACAGAAGGGACAAATCTGAGTTTAAATATTTCTTCTGAAATTAAGAAGCAATTTCTATCTTCACCATAAAAGCCGATCATGTGTAGGCTGAAATAAAGTATGAAGAAGTCAGTCTGTAAATTTTAAGACATATATAAAAATATAAATGTCTTGCTATTGAGCACAATTGGTTGTATTCATTTTTCAAGATACACAGTTTGTTCTGTGAATCTGTTTGTTTGTTGGAATGTACAAATCACACCAAAGGAATTGTATCCAGAGCATAGGGCTGGGAATTGGGAGATGGGAACTACTCCTGACTCGGCTGAAAACTACCTGTGTGACCTTGGAAAACATCTTAGGACTCATAGGACTGATGGCTGCTTAATGAGATAATCTGCTATGAAAAATGGGGGTAGGGGTATCAGGTAAGAACATATGTGTGCTCATGAGAAGAAGAGAAGGCTTCTGAGGCAAATATTTTTTTAATTGGGTCAGTATTTTTAAAGGTTTTGAGACATCTTACATACAAAGTCTGAAATTATCAAGACTCCAGGAACAAGAGCAAATGGAAGAAGTACGTCAAGAGACTTGCCTTATGGAAAGTGACAGGGTCAGGAGGCAGTTTGGAATGAAACCACATTTAATGCTGGTTTTGGTCTTGCACATAAGAAGAGAAGAGGCTGCCTGGGCAGCACAGAAGCAGCTTTGACAGCAGGGGAGAAAGCAAAGTTCAATCATTGATCCTTTACAATATGAGAAATATTGAAACAATTTCATGAAGACATGCAAACTTGTTGATTTGGTTTTACCATGGAGATTCAGTAAAGAGGAAGTGTTGCATTTCTAGCAAGAATAAAATAATGTGTCTGTGTTCCCTACAGGCCTCTGGGGCTCAAGGAGAGAATTTGGAGGAACACTGAGAAAAAGAAAATCTATTAGCAATGAAGGGTCTCTGACAAACAATCTCAGAAATTGCAAGGCCTCTGAGAGACACCATTCTCATGTATTTATGTATATTCATCACCTTTCAATTCTTATCTCATATGGTACTAGTGAGAGTTGTATCAGATGTGTTACTGCAACATGGCAAGGTTCACAGTTGTTAAAGGACTACCTGCACTGCATGCCCAGTATATTTCCAGTTAGGACTTTTCAGCAAATTCTCCAAAGCAGATCTTCTCCTCGTGGATCACCAAAATAGCAATGAGAAGAAATTGCCTACCAGGATCAGCATGAGCAATTTGTAAGCATTAAGTAATACACATGAGTATCATCCCCATCTCCTTCTCTCAGTCCAGTTCCATAAATTCAAGAGGATCAGGGCAGAAGGGAGAGAGTATTATATATACCTTTATCTTTGAATTTCACAACAAATCTACACACAGGCACTGCACCTTGTACTGTCTTTAGTCCTCCTGTAATCCCTGGCAGTGTAGATTCTTCTGCACCCTTTCAACCTAGAGAAAGCATAGAGAAAGTTGTCTGTGACATGTCATAACAGCTTTGGAAATTAACAGTGCTCCAAAGATGTGGGGATGTCAAAATGGCTGTGGACACCTGTAGACAGTGGCTCTGGACACCTTTTCAAATGTGTTCCAAATGACTGATTGATTCTGCAATAAATCTTGCAAGTTAGATTTTTGTGAAGAGGCCTGCTTCATCCTTGCATTGCCCTCCTTTCCACTTCTCACCATTCTTTCACCCACTTCCCCACACTTCCCCCTTACTTCAAGCTGGAAGAAGCTGGAAGGAAATCCTCCACAGGAGATTTTAAAAGGTTTACTTTCCACAATTTCCTCACATGTAGCATTCCCCCATCCCCTCCATGGCAGACCCTGGTCTGAACCAATATGATTCACTGTTCCTTCTGCAGGCTGTAATATCCAGCTCCCAGGGGAGCAAAACCAGGAGCCAAATATCTACTGACAGCTTTGCATGTGTAAATCCATAGCAACTTCATTGAAATCACTGGAATTAGTTTGGCTTGACACCAGTAAGAAGAAGAGCTGGATTTGACTCATTAGCACAATAAGGGAGAAATTAGTTAGATTACACTAAGGATTTCTTTGATAAAAAACATTTCGTTTCCATTTAACCAGTGCAAAGGTAACAGCACAATTCCCTTAAGGAATGTTCAGAAATAGTGGCCTATATACAAAGAAGGAAAACCCTTAAAGAGGAGTATGCTGTCAGGGAGAGTGATACTGATGCCCAGGAGAGCTGTATATAATTAGCTGTCATCATTTACATGGTTAGTTTCTCCACCACATACAAAATATACATAATTACAGTTCACTTACAAAGGATTCATTTGCTGTTTTCCATATCTTATGAATTTTTATGGCACATAAGTCAGTAAACATTAAGTTAAAATCTAGGCCAAAATTTCTAGAAAACTTCCAAGCAAAATGCTGTTGTAGATTGCAGGAGAACCAGCTATGACTGCTTGGTATTACACTTGCTAATCCTTCTAAAACTCAGTGTTTAGTTATTTATAACTACATCAAATATTGAGATTGTTGCTCATTTGACTTAGTTACAAACAACTAAAATTTGACACTTCTGATACATGTTAAAAGCTCAGAAAAGGCTTCAAAAAACCTTAGTCAAAATAATTCAGCTATTTCAATTCACATTAAGAGGGAAAAATATATTTTATATATTTGAAATTATTTACTGAGAAATTGTACCAAACTGGAATTTTTAAGGCCAGTCTTCTTGTCAGGAATGGGAATGCACCTTTAAGAGAGCTATGAACTTCTGCCAAATTTTTGCTCTTCTGTAATCTGCAGAGACTCTAGCAGGTAAATGGTTTGAGGAGCAGAGCACAATAAAAACGTTCCCAGGAATTAGATATGGGGAAAAAAGCAGTACAAAAACATTCCCAGTGTTACAACAGACCCAAATATTTCTGAGTCTGATCATGCCTTTGCTGCTAACAAATTATTGTGATGTTCACTGGCCATTTGGAATTTTCATCACCCCTCTTTTTATGAATTTGGAGTTGCTAACAAATTACTATGAGTATGAGGCGGTTTAATTTTTTTTAAAATAAAGCAACAAATGAAGGAGATGAACTAATTTCTATCTGTAACCTCTGTGAAGAAGGGGAAGTAAAATATTTTTATAAATAATGTCAATCAAGGTCTGTGACTGTAGGGAGAAAACACCTCCTCGTTGGCCTATGTATCTCTACACTAATGAACATGAATTTCTAACCAAAATTCTGTAGAATAAGGCTGACTCTAGAGTGGTTGACTAGAACTCAAAATCTAGTTATTAGCATGGCATAAAGTGCTGGCTTAGTAGAACCATTCCCTGTTGGCTCAAATTCATTTTAACAGCACTTAAGAGGGGGAATATTGTCTTATCAAAAGCTATACCGACTGCATATATTCTGTTATATCCCTACAAGCACAAGAATAATTGTGCTTTATGAGTAATAGTGTTCCTTCTTTCTGTGTTTTTAAATTCTTGAGCTGCAAGACTCTCTCCTTCCTCAAAACTTAGGTTATTGGAGAGGTTGATCTTAAGTGAAGGTTGAGAAGGGGCCCAATACTACAGTAGCCCTCTGAGGAGGGAAAAAAGGCACAAGAAAATAGAAGTAGGAGAACATTTTTACCATGTCTAGAGTAAACTTAATGCAAGTTTATGAAATATATACATATGCATATATTTGTGGACAAAGTACTTTCTGGAGCTTGATCTGAAGCCCATTAAAAATGACAGCTTAGAAACAGCAGTCAAGAAGCCAGGAACAATGAATGCAGTGGATCTTTCTGAAAAAAAAAATGCTTCACAGTAATTTCCAGACAAAGGAAGAGGAAACAGTGAAAAATATACCAACCATCTCTGGAAATAATGTTTAGACTCAGGGGGTAAATGCCTCCAGGAAATGATTGAAGCTTCTAACATGTATGATGCAAAGGAAATGGTCTAGAATATGCAATTGGAGCTTCTTTTAAAGGAATTAACAAATATAAAGCCCTCTGTGTACTCATGCAGAAGAATAAGACTGCAGACTGCCTGTTTGCCCCAGAATCTGACACTGGCCTGAGGGCAATATTTAAATTCCATCCACTGTCATTACTGTGCTTGATGTCCTTCAAATTTCTCAAATCTCTTTCAGCTTTGCCCTGCACAGTGACTGTCAGTGCCATTTCTGTAGATGTTTGTATGTGAACTACAATCAGGAAGTAAGTATCACTAATGAATATAGATATATAATTTTTTTAATTCTGCTTGTATATCTTTCGGACTGGTATTTGGATGCTGGTAACTGTGGTCTACTGGGAGCAATTGAGAAACATTGTTTTAACTAAGCTGGCTTTCTATACCTTGGTTTGCTAAAGCACCCTTGGTTTGCTAAGCACCCTTGGCACATCTGGAGGCAGGTCTCTAACTTAGGAAAGACAGGAAAATAGAGGAACTGGAACTGTGAATTAATTATTTTTAAATCACAGTTAAATATTGGATTACTTTCTGAGACTAGTAAGATGTTTTGAAGGTTTGACCACAAGTTGCTACTAAATTT
Source organism: Molothrus ater (assembly GCF_012460135.2). Lineage (NCBI taxonomy): Eukaryota > Metazoa > Chordata > Aves > Passeriformes > Icteridae > Molothrus > Molothrus ater. The sequence continues at coordinate 19,791,633 of NC_050480.2, forward strand.
CCCTGTGTGGTCAAACACTGAAGCTTTAGCAGAGCTCCAGCTTCTCCAAGCAAATGTTGTGAGAAACTAACATCTGCTCAAAAAACATGACTCACATGGCACTTCAATAATGCATTGAAATTGCTGAGGGACATGGTTGTAAAGACTTGCATGTACCACACCTTCCCACACACCGCGTGCAAGACTGCATTCAAAAATTTGCGAGGTCTAAGCAGATGCTGTTACCATGACAAATGACTTTTTAATCAGTCATAATTTTGCACTAAGTGCTGTATAAGTGCCCTTTGTTTCACTACTTAAACTGTCAATGGCTAACAATGGAAGTCACAGACTAGTGCCTGTCATTAAAAGCAATGGAAAAAAATCAATACAATTTTTAATTAAAGCTGCCCAATGACTTGAGCTTTTAAGGAAGGCATTCTCCTTATCAGTACATCTTGCCTTCGAGCCCTTTCTGGCACTTCAGAATCTAACACACAGGTAAATTGTGATATTTCCAAAATGCTCCTGGAAACAGGAAGAGAAGGGAGCATGAGAGGAATCCAGGGAAAATATTTTCTATTTGATTGATATTGGTAGGGTAGGGTAGGGATAAAGTACATGATGCCTGTGGAAACCCTAAAGCATGTTTTTTATTAGACCTTTGAAAATATGGAATAATATATAAAGAGATACTCCTGACAGTAAAAGTTGCAGTATAGATTTTTCTGTATAGACTTGTGAAAAAGTAGCTTGAAAAGGCTTCCTATTGCTGTCATTATTATTGGAGTATTTGTGTTATTGACTGCCTCAAGCAACTTTTCTTTGTTTAGTCTTTTCTTACCCCTGAGTGCTCAGGTTTTTTTCTTGTTGTATTTTTTCTAATACCTTCTGTTTCTCTGTCATCTGCAAATGTGTTTCTGAAGAAGCAGATGTATTTTTCACTCATGGTAATAAAACCTTTACTGGTATACCTTTAATGGCAATAACATACAACTGTGGAACTGAACTCAATTTCTCAATAGAAGAGGAATTTGACAGGAATAAATATAAGGGCTGGGGAAATAGATGATCTTTTTGGGTATTGCTGGATGAATAATACTTCTAAATGAGCATACTTATTTTGAAATTAGGGAAAAATTTTTGGACTAGGTAAACTTGTATTGAAAGGCATAGAATATGAGGCAAGAGGACACGTGAGTACTATACTACGTGCTCACTTATGTTACTAAATAACCAAGCAATTTTGCACAATATGTGAATTTGGAATGACCTGTGAAAACTTGTATTCCTTTTGCATTCTAGAGAATGTTATAGTCTCAGTAAATAGAAATGATAAAGAGTATGACCTCTTTTTTCATGTAAACAGCACTTTTAAGTTTTCATAGATTTAGATTGTGATTCTTTTGTTTACAAGCTGAAGACTGTTAGATTATGAACCAAAAAATTGGGTGTTAAAAATTCTCTATTTCTAGGACAAATGGCTAGAAGTTTTTGAATTTTACATTTGATTTAATACTGAAGCAATAAGAAGAATAGAATTCAGGACTTCTACAACACTTTCACCAAGCATATGGCAGTATGAGTAAGCTGATCCTATGAGTATTATGCAGTTCATGGTTTCTACTTTCTTACAAGATGTTTTCATAAGCAATACCTAATTTCTAACATAAGTTGTATTTCCACTTTATATTTCTGATTTAATCACCTGTGGTCTTCTCCCCTTTTATTTCTCTTTCTGTGATATGTAGAGGGTAGAATTTTTGTCACAGGAGTAGCATTTGGAATGCAGCATTTATTTTTCTTGCTTAAAATATAGAACTTCCATAAGAAGTAATGAAGAAAAAAATGGCAGTGGAAGAAAAAAAGCACCAGCTGCGCACAAGATAGATGCACAATTCTAGCAAATGAAAAAGATCAGAAGTAATGTTTTGGGATTTGGCAGTGCATTCAGCATTCTTGGATACAACCAGCATGGCCTACCTGCCCTGACTGAGCTCCAGGGACTTCTTACTCTGCTTTTGTCCAAACTCAGTCTTTCAAATTTGCCCTCTGATCAAGATTCAGATGTCTGGACTTCTTTAAAGGGAAGCTAGAGATGTGGAGTAGAAGTTGCTGAACATCATCTTCCCTCTTCTCTGCTGGCAACAGCAACAATCCACAGTGACTGGTCCCTCAGTGCAACTCAGGAGCACGTTAAAGTGTTCTACAGAGGACATGGAATTTCTTGAGCCAAGAGGTCCTATTCAGTCCACTTTCCACAACTGCCAGACAAGGTGTGATTGAGATTGATGAGATGAGATGAGATGAGATGAGATGAGATGAGATGAGATGAGATGAGATGAGATGAGATGAGATGAGGAGTCTAGACTTCACTCTCAGGACCGAAGGAACTACATCAGTCTGTGTGGATTGAAGTAACTGAGGGCAACCACTTAAGCTGCCTCTGTGATCACTGTGTCACCATAAAACTGGTAAAGGAAGACTGCTCCTGGAGGGTGTTGAACTGGACTAGGCTTTAATTGTTTTATAAGGCAAGTGGCACACATTCCCTTGTGCTCCTTTCCCAGGGTATCCCTGCTGAAGCAGAGAACTCAATCGAGCTATTGCTTCCAAGCTGAAAGGTTTCCAGAAAAAAGTGCCTATGGAAAAGATAATGGTGACTGAAGCACTAGAGCTCTGTGGGTAGGACCTGACTGGCACTTGGAGTATCGTCTCCCCCATGGTTCTTTTGGTGTCCACTTGCTTACACTTGAACAAGTTGCTTAGTTTCCATCATGTCTCTGTGCATTGGAACCTAGAGTGGCCTTGCAAATACCAAAAGCTCAATAGGCAAAGTTCAAAGAAAAAAACTACTGCCCTTCCAAAATGGGTCTGGTATCTACCATGGGTCTGTGTCCTCCAACAGTGCACTTTTCCCATTCCTGTCTCAGACAATGAGCAGCAGCATTTCTGGGGAGTTTTTGCCTTTTGATCTCCGCTCTGATCTAATGCAATTGTCCACTGGCAGAAGCGCTGTGAGGTGCAGAATAAAGTAATGAAGCTAATCTGATTTCCAACCCCCAACCCCAGTATCTACATGCCCTTATTATATTAGATTCCTAATGAGATTCTCTGTCTGCACTCCAGAAACCAGGCTGGAAATGTATGTATATGTGGGGAGGGGGGGATGTTGTAGAAGGTTGCCTCCATTTACATCCCATCTTTAATGGATAGAATCTGCCCGCCCTTGAGTTGCAAGGAATCTGCCTCCAAGATTTCTTGAGGGAGAAGCTTTTAAAATTGCCAAGAAAAGAAATTATATATTTAACACTAATATGTCTTTGGTATGGCAATAAATGCAAGCACAGGAGAAATGCAGGGAGGAATCTTCTTGGGAAGGTCTTGTGCACCTGCCTGATAAAGCTGGAAGATTTCCTGAAGTGAGAGTGAGTTGGAGGGATGCACTTGAGCCAAAATTGCCAGAAAGAACTAAATAAACTTTGGAAAGAACTCTGAACAAAGTAATTTTGTGTTGCTGAGCAGCAAACATAGTTACTTTCTTGTGAGTAGGGAGCGTGTACACTTTTAAAGGTCCCATGAAATGTGGTCATGCAAGTCATGCAACCCACAGTTAATCCTCACAAAAAAACAGAGTTCTTATCTTTCTCAGCTGTGCAGAACATTTCCAAGCATTTTTTAACAAAGAAGGTGTGAGCTGCTGGATATTGCAGAGCTGGTCAGTAATGGGGCCATCCCAGGCTAAAATTCATACACCAGAACCATGTTTGGTCATAAATAAGCCTCTCCTGCTACACTGGATTCAATGCATCTTAGAAAACAAAGATCTATGACCACCATACCCTCTCTGAGTATTGCTCAGAGAGTTTATGGTGGTCACAGAAGATTTTTACTTTTCTTAGAGGCCAAATTGTAACTTCAATTATGTCACTGAAATGTACCTGCTGTAATGTAGTAACAGAATAACTGTCCCCTAACAGAGAAAAACATCTGGCCTCCCCTCAGTTCAGTGAAACTGGATTCAGCAAGGCTTGATGGGACCAAACTTGGTCACTTGAAAACTGAGTTTGCCAATTTGTCCTGAGGAAGAATTTTTTTGTTAAAAAGGACCCTCATGACTGCTGAGTGTTATGGATAAAATGCCTTTAAAAGCAGTTTAACAGCCTTGTCTGGTTCCTTCATGGACAAAGGTCCATATCACAGAAGCACTATACATAATTCACCACAAGAGAGCCCCAGAACTAAGCAAGAAAGCTAAATTACCTGTCACTTCCAGAAGAAGTGTTCCCTTTGGGTCAAGGTTGAAATCATTGGTAAACCAATGTGAAGAAGATCGCGTTGGTCTCCGCATAGATTCCTTCCCTGTGTCAGGACTGCAGAGAAATAAGGGAGGCAGAATGAACACCAGCTACAATTTCCAAGTTATTCTCAATTCTTACTCACAAACCAGTGAGCCTGTCCCTGATCAAAGTTTGAGGGATGAAGCAGCATTGATTCTTCCTCCAAAGCTAAACAACGCATGTGGCAGAGCACGTACTCTGCTCACAGGGGCGTCCTGTCAGAGCTGCGAGGCACTATGGCTGTGTCTGAATACAAAAAACACCTCATTATTACCGGGATGGGAAATGCTGCTAGTTACAGGGAGAGACTATGACTTCAGGAGTACAGTTCATGAGAAGTAGATGCCATCTGGCTGTCATTAAGGGGCTGATTGTGGCTTCCTGTGATTGACTGGTGGTTGATTGACAGGTGACAGAGAGGAAAGGGATATAGTGTGTCAGCCAGACCCACCAGCCTTTTGTTTCAGTCCTCTAATTTTTGTGGTGTCTGTAGCTATCAGGGGGGCAATTTTTCCTTCAGTCCTACTCGCATTGCAACCTACATGTCAAGTAGACCTGAAGTCTGTAGAGAAGAACAGGAGTGGGGAGAGTATTCCATCAAACACATTTAGACTCCTGAAAAGCTTCACAGTTTAATTCTATGAAAAAAGTGTGATTTAAAGAAGATATTTGGTACTATCTTCCCTTTCCCACATGCTCATATTTCCATAGCCTGGAAGGAATAAATTTATGCTGTGTCACATTTAGTTTATAACAACTTTAAACATTTTGACAGTTTAACTTTTTAGCAACTTTAAAGATTTTAACCTTTTCTATATGTTAATTTGAAAAACTGAAGCTTAACTGATAGGACACGAAAAAATATAGTCAAATTAAGCTTCCAGTGGTCCATAACAAAATATTTGGGACTGAAGTATTTGTTTACCTCTGAAAATTAAAGTGACTTAGGCCTATGCTGTTCCGAGCAAGGTTTGATTGTTATATATACCTAGATTAACTGGTTTCTGGGAGTGTAAGCACATGGCAAAGGCTTTATTCAAAGCTGGATCATGAACAGTCTGTGTGCAGTCTCTACAAGGAGTGTGTGCCATGGGAGTGGGTGAGAGCTGCTCTGCCTCTCCATAGCACTTACATGGACTATCACTGCCAAGCTCCAAATGGCTCAGGTTTATGGGATCCCTGCTAGAGACTGAGCTTGCAGCCTAGGCAGTGCTATCCTGAGGCTGGAAAGCATGCCAGGGGAGGTGATGGTTGCAGTAGGAGCTGCTCTGAGCTGGGTGGGTGGAGCAGTCTTTGAGGAAGACTGGTCCGTAAATGAGCGAGTAGAGTAAGAAATGGAAATGCAGCTCAGGACGGTCAGTGGTATCTAGCTGACTGTTCCTCAATTTTCAGAGATTAGTAATGTGTCTTTTCCTCTGCAGGGGGATCAATTTTGCCCCAGTGAAGGTTTTGGGAATGGGGCAGTCCATGCTTGCAAAGGAACTTGACCATGCCCAAGTTAGGCTTTATCAGGTCTGCTTGGTTCCAGTTTACACATTTGTCTGATGTGTTTCCTTGGGCAAAATCTTCTTTGCTTTCTGCACTAGGACTGTTGCTTCCAAACAAAGAATTAAACTAACTTGTAAAACCTCAGTGAAGATATTGGACCAGAAAAGTTGATTGATATTAATGTTGATGTGTCACTGTTGATATTAATGGGGATTTCTGCTTAAAACTTGGAGCTGTGCTTCCTCATATTTATATACAGAGATTTTACTGAAATCCAGATTTCTAATATAGCTGAAAGAGCTTTCAGATGAGAAATCATTTTTAAGCAAGTTTCTAAATATGCTTAGTAATTTTGAGAGAAAATAAACAAAAGAAATTACTTCCTCTGTTCTGATTATCTGGAGTAGAAAAATAATGCAATATCACTTAGGCTGGAATAGATTTTCATCTAAAGCTCATTTCTTGTAGAAATATGTGACACAAAATAATAATTAAAATTACAGTGATTTTCAGATGCGAAAATATCTATAATAGAATGTATAATATCTTAATATATTTAGTAAGGAATTGACTGCATACATGGGACATAACTAAATCCACACAAACAAGTTTTAATGGTTCCTATGGTAACTATATAATGTATAAGAATCACCTAAGTAGACAAAAAAATGAATTCATATTTAGAAGACTTGATTCCTAAATACCTATTACTTTACTAATACAAATAAATAGGAGGAAATTTTTCACAAGAAAGAAAAACATAGGATCCTTATTAGATTAAGACTGAGTTAAAACATTACTAATTGGTGGGACTTTTTTGCACTTGTTATGCTTGTGCACTGATTGAGCAGCTCTAGAATACAGTGCAATCCTTTCTGCCAAAAAAAACAAGCTTGCATTCCAGCACATACCAGCAAAGAGTGTGCTCTTACAAGAAGGAAGAATGAACTAGATAGGATTTGCAAGTTCATGCACACAACTCAGTCTTTTATTCTGGGACATAGACAAGACTACTGCTGCTTTAAGGAAAGATGGTCTCCAAACGGTTTATGAAGTGATAGATCATATATAAATAGGTTGTTTGCTCTCAGTACAGATGCCATCATTACTAACTACTTTCAGGCTCTTTGAGAGCTAAATAATTTCGTAATGCATCATTGAACATTTAGTTGCTTCGATAGCAGATGGTTTCAGGGGTCCATCTGCTCACAGCAATGTTTTCAACAAGCCCCCTTCACCTTCACCAAAAGGTTCAGAAACATTAGAATATTCATTCCTCACCACAGGTGCCTTTCCCAGAGCCTCCCCATACACAGGCATAGTAGGTTGCTCACTTGGAAAGACAGAGGTGGTTACTGAAATATGTGACTTAATCTATTGTGTGTAGATTACTTCTGTCAGCAAATGGAGACAGCAACAATATTGGGAAATACGAATCATCAGGTTACCTGGAACACAGCTTTCGTTTGTCAGGAGTAGCTTTTTAATAGGCTTGCATCTAAATATAAGGAGTTGAATAAATTTTAATAGTATTAATAATTTTAACTTGCACACACAGTTAACTGTAACTGTAACAGTGTGTTCACAGAGTTATGAATACTATTAAAATATGTTCAACTCTTTACATTTAGATGCATTCACAGTTAAAAAAATCAGTGCACAGCATAAATATCCAGGTATCAGCTGCTGAAGAGAGAAATCTGATGCAGTGGAGTACAAATACCTCAAGTATGTATTGCCTTGTAGGGCTTACAAGTGTAATAGCAAAAGAATAATAAGTTTTGTAAATTGCCTGTCTTGTATTAACTCTTATACAAGACATGCAGTGAAGAAACTCAAATTGATCTGTTGGCTCTTTGTTACAAACAAAAAATTACCAGGCTCACAGGCTTATTTTGGCAGAGAAAACAAACGTATTTGATCTGTTGATTAATAGGAGATTCATTTCTCTAACTTCTGTTTTTACAGTGGTTTTCTGAAGCCAGACAAGAGGGCTCTCTGAGAAGGAGAGCACTTCACACAGGCTGATCTGTTGAACACAACTGGGATACAAGAATTAGAAGAGTGTTTGTATCTGAATTACTGTCTCTGTAAATCCCAGGAGAGTTATCTGGAGTTGCTTGTTTTTATCCTCTCCAAAGGCATATATTTCTATATAGATTTCCAATTTCATAATGTGTTTAAAAATAGAAATTAATCCTGAATTACCTGAAAATAGCTTTGAGCATTGAGCATCCTCCTAAGAGGAGCTAAAAAAATTGGGTTTATGCATGTGACAGAGTTTATTAATGATCTGCAAGAAATTACATGTCACAGCTACATGGCATGCATACACTGGGATAGGGAATGGTTCAACTGCTGCACTTATACCAGGTTGCTAATTTTTTTTGCATATAAATTGGGGTACAAATACACAGCAGTCACTCAGATGTTCCCTGCCTTAAAAACATGTCGTATATTAGGTACACAAAGAACCTAGCACAGCAGTGAGCTCCACTTCATCAGTAGCTTGAACCTGTTTTGATTGCTGCTCAGGAGTTCCTTTACCTGTATAAAGCTAAAGAAATTCTCATTTCTAAGCAGAATGATAGGTTTGACATAACAAAGCAGATAGTAAGGGTTAAATTACTTTTGGTGTGTCTGCCCCCTGCAGTTCCAAAGCTTCTGAAAATGTACATTGCTAGGTTATCTCTGACCACTGAAGAGCTGTTTCATGATTTTATTTTGGCCCATGTCATAGACTCCTAACCCTGAATATGTATGTTGGTGGAAGTGACTACAAGCAAAGCATCTGAGCTGAAAACTTCAATTGCCATTTAGCCTTACTAACTCCATTCTGTGATGAAGAGTTGAACAGACACTCCCATCAGTATTTAAGACAATCACTGCCTTCTTAGTATTAGCAGCAGACCTAGAAAAACCTGAACAAAGGCAAGTCAGCTGTGTCTCCTTTGTTGAACAGAGACACAGAGTTCAGTCTCCTGAAAGATGAACTCTGAATTTTGCAAGTTGTAGGATCATCTTGGTGGCCTCGTGCATGTCAGCCCCCAGAGGTCGTTCCTGCACTTTTAAGTCAGTGAAGCATGATAAAAGGCCTTTTTAAGTTTATAGGCAGTGGGTTCCAGACAAATCTAGGATGGGTTCCTTTTTCTTTCTCAACAAAACTTGCTTATTTACACAGAAAACTTTCATATTTGCCAGACAGGAAACACAAGGGCTCAGTCTGGAGGTCAGAGAGTTCAGTGGATGGGTTTATGCAGCAATCTGGGCAAGACAAGTGAATTGTGGCTTCCTTCTAATCATGTGACCAGTGAGCAAAACATCATCACTGCCTTTCCATGTTTGGCAGTGGCCCATATGGCTGTTTTATTTATCTAAACTCCTTCCATCCCTGCTGCTAAAACTCTGCTGAGTGAGCTGTTCCAAAAACAGGTATTTATTTTGCATATCCAGAGTTAGGATACAGAGTCAGATTTGAGGGGAACTGCTTATTTTGGTTAGCTGGAAAACAGGGCTTTTGTCTCCTATAATCAGCATTCTGACCAAACGACCCATATTACATGCATGCAGATACATCAGTCATTGAAATGCCAGTTGAATCTGCATTTTGAGACATAAAAGCTTTTTCTCTGCATAATTATATAGTAGTTTTTTTAATTTTTTACCATGTACTATAAATCATAGCTGCAAACAGCAATTTTAATAAAATATCTGTCATGAGAAGTTATTTTATGAAAGGAGAGGTTTTATTTGCCCTGTGGTTAGAATTAACATGTCAATAAAAAGTTACTTTTCCTTAACTATAACTAATAGACTGTGTGTGCCAGAGTAGGTGTCACACCCCAACAACTGGAATTTGTGGAGAGATATTGGCAAAAAGGAAAGTTCCAAACATTGAAAAAGCATTCAAAATGAAAAATTAGTACTTTAAAAATATAAAAGACCCTTCAGTAGTGCTTACTAGCAAAGGTACTGTACACAGTACATGCATATACATCCACAAAAAAAATAAAAGCAAACATTAATGTATTCAAAAAGAAGATCAATGAGAAATTCAGTTTTATTCTCAGAAGGACTGGATTTATACTGTGGCTGTCATTCCCATCTATACTGTCTAATTTGCTTTGTTATAGCATCACATTATTGCTTTAGATGGCTGTGTAAGGTTGTGATGCTGCAATCTTTCTCCAGTGAGTAGCATCACTGACATTTTATGGGACTGCTCATTTCATGAGACTGCTCTATTTTGCAGCTGCAGAACCTCAGGCTTGATAGCAGATGATTATTTTTTGTCAGTTATCACATGCTCATCACAACAGGATTTCATGCTAGGGTGGACAAAAATCTGACAGTTACCAAATAATTAGTTCTAAATTCTCTATGCCCACTAAAAGTAAGAGGGTCAGAAGACCACGATCTAATCAAATATTTTCTCTTCACACCCTTAAAAGATTATGTCAAAATCTGTTTCAAAAGTGCTCATAGTGCTTTTCCAAAACAATGGGGAGTTGTCAACTCTCTCAAGTGTTTATTCTGGTGCACTGTCCAATCAAAATCAAAAGTCCCTGAAAAAAACAAAGCCTACAGACAGGCTGTTACACCTTCTTCTCTTATCTGTCACTGCATCTCACTCACCAACTACTCTAAATCCATTTTTCTTTCTCTGTTCTGGAGTCCTTGAGGTGCCTTACATATATGTTATCTAAATTATGTGGTCCTCACAAAAAAACAGTATAACTCTTGTGGATTTTTTGATGCTGCAAGCCCAGAGGAACCCCTCTCTTCCCTCCTCTGCAGTGTCTTCCAGGATTAAGCCTCTCTCAGACCCTGACTCATTAATATAAAACATCACTAGTCTCATCCTATTAATACCTTTCAAGCAGTAGCCATGAACACCAACAAAAGCAGGAGAAAAAGGGATTAAAGCCCAATAGTGTGATAAAGTTGGTCTAAATATCACAGGGAACAATTAAGAAGAAAAAATTTTAGTCTAAATATGTAAAAGTGAAGTGGTGGAAGCAATGTAATAGTTCTTTTAAAACCATTCTGCAGAAAGTGTTTTTAAGTTTGGTATTGTGATGGCAAAAGAATGGTTATGATACTTTTTACAGTTCTTGAGTATCTCCTCACTTCTGTGTATTGAACTTACTGATTTATAATTCCTCACACTTGATTTTCTGCTGGACGGCTCACCAGATGCAACTTGCTTTAGGAAGGAGCTTAGAAACTTGCAGCATGAGTATGGAAGGGTTCTAAAAGAGAAAAGGTACCAATATTTGAACCTGGCATTTCACGTGAGTTAGGAATCATTTACCCTGTGGATCAGGTCAGATCACACTGGTTGGTATTGGCTTTATGAAAAACTTTCATGCAATATAGGATGAAATAGTACCTAGTATACCCACACTACTGCATTTTTTGAGATTTACCAGTAATTTTCCTCTGGGCAGGAATTTTATAACACCAGTGGAACAATCTGGCTGCCTTTAGATCAGAAGAAAATAAATTGGGTTTTTTTCTCTCTCCAGAGAAGGAATGATGGCCAAAGCATTGATGTGATTTCAGATCCAGTTCTGCAAGCCCAACTTCACTAAGTACTCCTAAATTTTTATCTTATCTTGCAGTGTAGAATACTGGGCTAAGGGGGACATGAAAACCACATGAAAACCATTTTATTGAAAATAAAATCAACTAAGATTTTTCAATTTTAACCTTAAACTGACTTGACCTGTAGTTAGGATGTTAACACAACTCCTAATCATCCCCATGTTAATTTGGTGTCAGATTTATATGGTTATATGAGGACATCTAGTGAATCTTAATACCCATTCAAAACATGAGACAGCAAGTGCTATATTTCTCATTCTCTTTTAATTGCATTTCTCACTTTGAGGCTGGAACAAACCAATTGCAATTTAAATACAGACACTAAAGGAAAAATTTTCTGGTGTTTTATAAAGACACTGCATCTACTGAACAGCTGACCCATGATTTTAAAGTGTATAGATTATAATGATTAAATCTAAGACAATTAAAGCATTTTTCTAAACATGAAGGTTCATTCTGGTATCCATGTGTGTTTTCTATCCACAGCTAGCTGAACTTTCTTGCTTTCCTACTACCAGTCATAGTAGTCATAATTCCCCTAATTTAGACTTTCATAAACACTTATTTTAGTGAACATCTGACATTACTAAATTACGTTGATAAGAGTATTTTCTTATAGGAGATCATTTAGATAGTTCTTTAAAATTTAAACCAGAAATATAATTGGGAGAACATTATATAAAAATAGTATAAAGTAACTGAAATCATAAAATTTAAGCAGGTAAAAGAGAAAGAAGGCTGGAGAATGAAAGGGAAATGCAGTTATTTATATATACAAGGATTTATATGCACATGCACATACATACCTCCATATATTCATACATATACATACTTTTTTTAACAATTAAGCACCAAATGGATACATTTTCTTTACAGAAACCTTACCATGAGACTCTCCGCTATGCTTCAAATACAGAGCAAGATCTGTGTAATCACTTCTCAAACTTTACACCTGCTCTACTAATTTCCTTTTGGTGGATGTCTAGTATGCCTTGACTGATAGCTCTTCCCTTCTGTTGCCTTCGTAACACTTCTAACCTTATTTTGCAAAGAATTTGAGCAATTTCCTTTCCTCATTGCTATGCCTCTCCTGCTATCCCTGCTTGTGCATCTAACAGACCACAGGATTCTTCCTCTCTTTCTGGCCCCTAGGCTTTTCTTTAAAAGAAAAAGCCAACAAACATGCCAAGTTGTATAAAAAAGTGGGATGTCAGTGCTCTAGTGAAAAAATGACATTCCATGTCTGCAACCCCAATTTTTGAGGCAGTGTACAAGTTGGAAAACCACCAGTGGCAAGAGCAGTTGCCATTTTGAATTTCACTCTGACTCTCCCAGTAAAGCTGTGGAAGAGACTATCAAGCTTTTAATTTCTGTTTACAAATGCAGGTAGACAGTGGTCTGCGTTGGAATGATACAAAGTATGCCAAATCAATTACTATGTTAAATTTGGGGCTGTACATTTTTTATCTATATAATGAAGGGTATAAGCCCACCAGATATCTTCTTTAAAAATATGTTATAAATAAAACCAGAGAAGGTAGCAAATGACTGAAGGAAAAATTTAGCCTTTATCAATTTGGAAAGTTTTGTATTACAAGTGTTTGATTAAAAGAGTACATCAAGCATGTGTTTTGTGAAATAGATTCCTGATAATGCCGTGTTTAAATTCAGTCTTCAGTTTATCAGTATGCAGCTGCTTTTTTACTAAGGAACAGATATCAGTAAATAATAGTAAATTTAGCTTCTCCATTACTTGAAATACAAAGAACTTTCTTATATTGTTGTGTGGATGAACATTCCCCACAACTTCAGATTAGCAAGTATTTAGTTTGTTTCATAAGACTGGGAATAATATTATCATATTTTAAATTAATTTTTCTTTAGGCTTTTTTTCAAGTGTGCAGTAAACCAGTTGTGCATATTTATCTAGCTAAAGTGCAAGTCCAGTGCGGCACATTAATCTGCTCTGGCACATTAATATCTTCAATGTCTGTGCCTGAGTTTTAAAAGTAAAATTAAAATACTAAATTTAAAGTGACTTCTAAATGTAGTTACAAATCTGTATACCATTTTAAAAATAGCATGTTAATTTTAAAATGAAGATGCAATTGTCTGTAGATAAAGAATTAGAGGGTAATTCATTATTTCATTAGTAGGTCACTTACAATTAAAAGATACCAAAACAGTCCATAAAAATAATTCATACAAATTGAGTAAGTTTTATTATTCTTACAGGAAGTTTGTGGTGGCAATAACTTCCAATTATGTTCCTTTTGGTTTGTTCAGGTGCTGAAATTCGGTTCTTTTTGACCATGGAGTTTTATTGATGTGGTGGGATGTATATCAACATTTAAAATCAAACAAGCAAGCAAGGAAAAGCCAACAATAGATAAGTATTTTAACTTGATTAATTTATTATTTCAAAGTATAATTAGATTATGGCAGACTTATTTATTTGTGTCACCCCTGCAATAAATTAATGTATATAATTGTTTTCATTTGAAGATTTGGCCAGGTTACATAAAGATTTTTTTCTGAATAAAATTGATGAGATTCTTTGCATAGAACTAGACACAAGGGGTGGGGGTTTGGTTTGGTTTGTTTTTTCTTTCTTTTTTTTTTTTTTTTATACCAACAGGATTTTCTGAATAATCATCAAGAAAATGTGTGATTTCTAAAATGCAAGATTACAGTGCAGTATATGAAAGTATTCACTCTTCCTGTTGTGAAAGCTGATATTCTGGGAAATAATTTCCCCTCCCTCTGATGTCTTTAAATCTTTTGTGCACATAAAATGGCTCTGGAGAGGAAAATATAGTGTGCAAAAAATGGACCTTGCAGAATGGTGTAGTACACTTAAATCCCAGATGAAGATTTTGGACTGACCAGTAACGTAGCCTGTATTCAGTTAATTATTTACAAGGACAATTATTATTAAATCCTAAATGTGTCTTCAAGAGGTGTCCATATTAATTTGATTTTTCATCTTTTCAATATAAACTTGCCTGCAGACTTTTCAGTTTACAGACAGTACTTTTGTGCAGTTCAGAACACAAATTGTAACATTTATGATTTTCCAGAAGAAAGGGGGACTTTCTTTGTTTCTTTCCTTCTTACCTGGAAGAGACATCTCACCTTTGAGAAGGATCGTGGTATGCTGGAAGTATTACAGCAACTCTGTAAGCACCATCTTTAACTGGTGCAGTTTTCCTTGTTTACATGCCTGATTTTTTTCATCCTTTGGAATTAAGATGATTCCTGGTGTTGGCCACGTGAGAGCAAGCTTAGTGCTTTATTTTAAGGAAGGGTGCTCAATTTCACCTGAAAAAGGTAAAATAACATCATGTTATTCTAAGGGAGAGGAAGATGGAAGAAGGTGGTTGTTCAATGATTTAAAGAAGTGCCCTGTGCTTATTTTGGAAAAAGACAGGGGCTCCCTGCACCCATTTCTACTCCACTTTAATGAAGTTGTTAAAGTAGCAAGACTGACAGGTTAATTATCCTTTATAAAAGGGGGACAAATTGAACTGTGTCTTTCCATCATTTTTTGATATATCAAGAAGCTCCTGAGGTGCTCAGGTGCCACTCTGGTGAATAGAACAACTAATCCACTCTGCTATTCTTTGCTGACCCTGGTCCCCCCATCGGGGCCTTGCAGTATATTGCAGTTGCTTTTTGTTTCACATTCAACAGATTCCACTTTATTATAAATTCAGAAGGATTTTTTTTCCTCCATATGTTGGCTGACAGCTCCCCTGAAATAACTGATGGCTAAATTTAAACTCTGATGAAAATTAACCCGAGTGTTAAATGCAAACAGGAGCTGCTTGGAAAGAAAAGAGTTATCATGGTAAATGCCAAACAGTGGAAAATGTGTGTAAATTAATGGAGTCTCACTGGTGACAAGCTGTCAGGCAGTTTGATGGCTCTCGCTAGTGCTTCAATCCCACTGAAGTTGGCCAGAGGGCAACATGGACAAGTCCTGCTTTTCAAAAAGACCGCGGGATGCTTGACAGTAACGCTAACTAGATCATCTAAAGTTCATGGTCAAATAAGATATTTTTTTTCTTTTTTGCAAAGCTTTGCACTAAACAGAGTTCCTGCACAGCTGGGCTATGAATGAGATATCAAATCACAGTTTCTTTACAGCAGTCAAAACACAATGAAGATTTTTAGAGACCAGAGTTGTGGTGAAAGGAATTCAGAGAAATTTAATTTCAGATAGATATTAATATGGTTTTGTTGCTGTATCTGCTGAACACAGAGCAATGCTTGAGGGATTTCTGGATAAAATCTTGTACTTCTAGATGTATTTAAAATAGTTTTAAAAATTGATATTAATTTTAGTCTTTTATTGAATCCTTCAATTGAATCATCCTTCCTCTCCAAAGAAAGATTTTATATAAATGGTAAGATACACCTTATCTCCTATTCCTTATCCTTCTCTGTTATTTTATTTTTCAGCATTTGTATGCTGTACATTTGGAAAATTAATTAGTGGTGTGTTGCTTTCAGGTCTTGTTATTTACTTCTATGGAAGTAAGGCCGAATCTTTGCAATGTCTAAATAGTCTCTTATAGTATGTTCTATAAATTTTACCATGAGATAAAGTAATTTAGTGGAAATTAAACTGAAACCACTGTAATGTATCTGAGCATGCACTAAGCTCTACAGACATGAAGGAGTCTGTTTCTGACTATGTTTTTGACAAAAATGGGAAAGCACAGTCTTGTTTAAAGGATCAGTTTTAATATTTTTAAGATACAGTCTTAGTCCAGTTAGCAAAGCTGTTATCTAAATCATCTGTATATTGGGCATAAAGTGTAAAATACAATAAAAAGTCACTCTAGTGGATAATTCACAATTTCCACTATTTACATGAGATTAAAATAACAATATGTCATATGAAAATACCTGTCCACTCTGGTCAGGATAATTTCTCCTAGGCTAATGCTCAAAGGCACCACTTTCAAAATCTTAACAAATGTGACACAATGTACAGAGGAATTATATTTGAATAATACCTTGGAGAGGACAAAGGACAAAGTGCAGATCTACTCTCCATGATCCATCTAACTCAAGTGACCTCACTATTTCACCTCCTGTGACTGAATGTCATCCATCCATTCTCTCTTTTTCAGCATTTCAATGCTATTAACAGTTCAAACAGCACCAGGTTCTCAGAGTTCTCCTTTCCCCTCTGCAGACCACTGGCTTCTCTGTGAAAATGATCTCTGACAGGGGAGACAAAATTATGTCCAGAGTCAGTAACCTCTTTCTTCTGTAGGAAAGCATCTCTGTCTTGACTCTTGATGTACTATTACTCTGGACAGGTGGATGAATTCAGTGTGTATGCCTTGAAGTTTGAATCTAGCACTGGGAATTCTTAGTTGGTTTAGGTGAAAACCAACTAATTGTCTTGTAAATTAAGATGCTTGTCTTCCATTGTATTTTCCTTTCCTTGAGCCCCGTGCATGAGGAAGGGTGATAACTGATGTCTCATTACAACTAGGTATTAAAACATAGCTTATTGATTAGCATACAAGTGGTTCAACCAAATTCTGTGGGGTTTCTAATATAGCTAAAGTTAGTACACTCTGTGCTAGATGGTATGTGCATTGTGGTGCACAGTTAGAGAAGAAGGAAACTGTTCAAATAGTCTGAATTCTCTGCTTCCTTCACTGGTTACTTGTTCAGGTAGATGAGGAGTACATAGGAGTCTTGTGTAGGTAAGTCAATACCACACTGCATGAGTCATTGCTCTGTATCACACCCTACTTACAAAGCAGCTCAAATGAAATCATTAAAATAGAAATTAATATTCAATCTCTGCCTTAAATAAAAATATAAATGTCATGAAACTCAGAACCAACATAGCATTGGTTACGATTTAGATTTCTCTTATGTTCCTGCAGTATATACACTCTTGCCTAAATGGGGAAGATTTTCTTCTCTTTAGCTGCAAGCAGTACCAGAACTTATTCTTAGAGCTGCTATTTAATAGCTAAGTATTTGCAGACTTTTTCTCTGTTTTTTCACAAATATCCTGTGTGGTGCTGCCACAGATAACACTGTGTGGTGCTACTTTACCCTTTCATAATTTGATTGCAAAATTTAAATTATTATATAGAAGGTAGCACTCTGGTCATGTTCATAACTGTGAGCCCTTTAATGAGAAATCATTTTCTGTAACCTATACAGTTTAATCTGTGGAGTTCATCAATTTCAAGAAGTCTTTTGATTGCACACTACTATATCAGAGCCTGGAGTAATACTTATTTCATTTAAGAGAATGAGCTTTTTATTTCTACTTCATTGACTAGGGGATTTCATCTGCAAACTTTTCTGGTGTGTAAACGCCAGAATTTTGAGCTAGACCTCACAGCACACATGTGGCTACAACAACACAGTGTTTATTCTCCTGGTGTGCTTTCACCACCCTTCATTTACCACTGGGAAGGCTGAGAAGAGCCTTACCCAACTCTGAATACCCAACAGTTTAACAAAGAGGGTAGTCATATGTGGTGCATTAAATCCATTACTTCTAGTTTCTGCCCAAGGGGCTGTGGCCATGGATGTATGCTATATTTCCTTTCTTGTGCATCCCAAAGTGCTGACATGAATAAACACTGCCATTTCTGCATTTCTGCTGCATATAGGGTTTGCAAACTCTTCTCTGAAGGTGGGGCTTCAAAATAAATTATGTTTAGAAATTGTTATGCTATCCTGATCTTTGAAGGTTTGGGTGATATTCAAGTCCATGAATTTGCTGACAAGAATTCTTGCCAACTGGAGTTGAGCCCAGGCTCAAGCAGGAGTGACTGCTGCTGCTAAGAAACACCAGAAGATACACGATCAGCACGTTCCCTTTTCTAATTTTATGACATGTGCTCCTGCTCCAAAACAGTGAGGTTGCTGGACTTTTACCTTTGGGGCTTTGGCTACACATAGTGTCAAAGAAACTGAACCTTGGCTTTTCTTGAAGGAGGAGAACTATCTTTCCAGAGCCTGTAGCTTCTACTGAAGCTTTAAGGAGACAGAACAAGAGCTGATCTGTGTATCAGCTCCTCTTTTCCTCTCTCTTTTCAAGTCAAAAGTCTCTTTGTATGGTATACAGCATGTTTAGCACTGCCTTTGTCATATGTTGTATGGAGTGGACACCGAGGAGAGAGACTGCAAGAAACATGATTTGAAACCAATGTTAACAGCTCTGTGATTCAAGAGAAGGGCCATTTTCTATTTCACAGATAGCACCCTTTATCTAAGGATAGTTTGTTTCCTGACACAAACCCAGGTCTGTAAAATCAGAGGGTAAAATGATGTGCAGTGCTGGAGAAACTGGAGGAGCCAGGTCAAGGCTGGGTGAAGATTTCAAGCAAGCCATACGAGCTGGCTGTGCAGCCAGTGTGGGATTCAAGCAAATCAGAAAGAGTTTTCCTAGAAGGGACTAAAGCATGGGGTCCAGCAGCAGTAATGTGAAGCTGCTGCCACTGCAGGTGTGCCTCTTCAGGGTGTTAAACTGGCAGCAGGTGAATATAAATAAGGTGCACAGACGGTGTGTGGAGGGAAAGGGGAAATTAATGAACGGTCTGACTGCTGAGCTCGGGAACACAGAATGAAAACATGTTGAACTTGACATATCTGCACTGCTGTTTTTGTAAATGCTTATGGCCAAACAGAGTGTCTCTGTGACTTATAAAAAAAAAAAAACCAAAAAAACAACCCAAAAGAAGCTTAGAAGCTTCTATGGATTTTAGGAATGTTAACAGAAAAATTTTTTGCTCAGTCAATAAAATCTTGGTCGATTATCAAGTGTGACTTTGACCCTATTCCTGAACAAGGGCATTTAAAGAGAAAATATTATTTTGTAGCTATGCAGTCTTTAGTTGGGGAAAAAAATAAAAATTTCTCTACTCCTTAGGGAGCTGTAATCTTCAGTGTCCAATATTATGCTACATCTTGGAACTCAGGGCTGTGCAGAGTCACAGCAAGTCTGTTAAGCTATCTCCAGAACAAGAAGCAGTGGAAATCTGTCAGCATGGTCCTGTGTGAGTGTTATTTGCACAGCTGGAAGTGTAGAGCAGATCAGATTAAAAAACTTTTAGTCCTCAGCTAATGTCTCTTGCACAGGGCTTTGCTGTGCTATGCCCCAGCCTCACTGGGAGCTGGCAGAGAGATTGCTAATGCAGCTCATTTCTGCTTGGAGCTGACATGCCCCTGTGTCTACAAGTAGAGTTCCTGCAGTATTTACCACTCTGTTGATGCTTCTGCCCAAAACTGCTTCCAGTTTGGCAAGATTTAAACATGTCAGTAACTATGAAATAACTAAATCCTGTCAGATATATTCCTTAGACTGTTTGCTGGTCAGTCTTCCTCTTTTTTCAGTGACTGTGGAATTGAAACTCATAATTGCTCCTGGAAGGGGACTCAAACATGACCCTTATATCTGAGATGTAAAATACCACTCCTTTTCTCAGGCAGACTTGTAGCTGTTTCACGCAAAGGACTTATCAGCAGGATGGTGGGGGGTGACCCACCCAGAAGATGAAGCTGATTCTGAAATTTTCCACACTTTTCTTCTATCAACAAACCGATGCATGAGCAATATTGCTTATTTCTCTGAGTTCACCTTTTGGTGTTGATTTTTACATTAGCATAGCTCATATGAGCTGGTTTTACTTAAGAGCTGTGAATCCATTAATCCATGAATGCATGGATTAAAACAGTCTTCTCCCAATTCTTGCATCTCAGTCTCAACATAGGAAGCAGAGACAAAATGTGGATACAAACAAAGCAAAATGGAAATACAGCCTGAAGAACAAAGCCTTTTTGACCCATAGGAGAGCTTGTGGTGTAGGTATGTCAAAAATCTATTAATTGTGTTTTTGTTCTTGCTTCAAATGAAAAATATATAGACAGTGAAATATGCATATGTAAAGAAAGACAGGAGTTCAGATTGATCAGATGTGGGACTCAGCTTTCCACTTATCAGGAGATGATGGATAATTTGTGGAGAAATTCTGGAAGTGAGCATAAGTGATGAATGTGACACAAGAGAGGAAATAATGTGGCAATAATCAGTATATGAAGTGAGCAGATACTATCCAAAAGTTATCTTTATATAGATTGACATGAAAATTTACATAATGGAGATGTTATGCAATAAATATCTCCAAGGCTTAGACACAGTCTTCTATCTATGCTGTGTAGAAGATAATGCCAAAGATATGCACTAGAACAACTGATAACAGCAAATGGGAGAAAGCAAGGAAGTCTGGGTAGGAAGTCATATGTCAGAAAACATGACAAAGTTTGGTTTATTGGTTTATTGTTATTATACTGGGCTAAGGGCCCATGTGACAAACCACTGGCAAATATGAAAGGCATGCACAAAACTTTTGTGGTGACTGAGAATCAGCCTAAATTTCTGCAAAAGTTAGGCAAGGATTAGGAGAATCCCAAGCCCTATGCCAAGGGAGGTGAGAGGAGAATACATGTGCAAATGGGAGATGTTAAGACAGGGAAACCCAGTTGCTGTTCTGCTGATCCTTCATCATGGATACTGCAGTGTGAGAGGAAGAAAGATGTCTAGAGAAGAGAGAAGGAATTGTCGGTCAGAGTCAGAGAGAAGTAAGGGGAAGAACTGAATGGAACAACTGGTGGCAGCAGACTTAGATGGGGACCGAGAAGGAGAGAAAGGTTCACTGCAGCCTTGTATGAAAAAAAAAAAGGACACAGTGAAAAGTTTGGAGAGGAATAGGAAAAGTCTTTTACATTCATGGGACATAGCATCTAAGAGGAAAAGAGTGTGGGCAGCGTCCTGGGGAGGAGCTCTTGTGCCTGTCAACATTGTTTACCAGAAGGAAGGAAAGTTGGAAAGGTATTGGATAACCTTGTGTAGAAAGAGATAGAAGAAGAAACTTGGAGGAGTGGAGGATACACATAACTCACACATGGGAGAGATGGTCAAGTAATACAAATTAGGTAGGTGAAAAGCTGACAGGCTTTGTATGGATGCCAGTGAGGGGTCAGGAACAGGGAGGGAAAAAGGGGGCTCTTCCACAGCAACAGCCCTCAACAGCCCTTTGCACCCTGCACAGAATGGGCTCTAAAGCTTGTGTTTGCCTGGGTATCTCTGAATGGATGGCCACAAGATTTACAGTAGCAGTTTAACTTCAGATCTGTATCTTTAAAGTACTGGGAACCAAGTCTCTTGAATCCTGTGTTATTAGTTGTGATGGCAGACACCAGTTATTAGGTCTGTGAGGAGAGCATCAGTCATCTTCTCTGAAGTCTGTGAATCTGCTTCAGTGATAATAGTGACCCTCTGCTTACTCACCTAATGAATCAGTGACTCGCTTTTATAATCAATTGGTATTTTATTACAGTTTCTAGCCAGATCTGAGTAATTATTAAACAGAGGAATCTGAGAGAATTCTGTTACAGACATAGAGGGGGTTTGTAGTTGGGGAGGTTTATGACATAGGATACATGTGAAGTCTTGGGAATTAATTTGTTAAAATGTTTCAGAGGACAGGTCTATATATGTTCACAAAATTAATTTTCTTGCCTTTTCTAGCTCCTTCTTAATGCTTGAAAATGCTGCTCATTCCACTTAACCTCTTCAAATAATTTTTCTCTTTTATTCTTTTGTTTAAAAGATCTACCTATACCACCTAGAGAGGGAGAGAAAGAGACTGGGAGAGATCTGCTCCCTGGAAAGCACTTACCTCTCCAATTAATATATTAAAAAATTCTACACTTGCTATTTGCCTGCAGGTATGTCAAATGAAAAGAGATTTCAGACCTCTCCAGAAACAACTTCATTAATAATAATAATAATAATAATAATAATAATAATAATAATAATAATAATAATAACATAAAAACTCCTACCAACTAAGATGCCCTTGGTGTCGTTACCTTTTTAGGTGTCAGGGAACATTTCTGTGGAATGTGTTGGTACAAGTTGGGCTGAACTGCTGAGAAACACTGAACAGTCTCTGCAGAACTGCATTACTCTTGCAGGCCTCTTGTATAGGTGCTTTATCAGACAATGTTCTGACAGATTTTTTATAGGCATGATTTTGTTTTCCCTTCCTTCTTCAATGAATAATTGGAGGAATTGATTTTAAATCGCCTCTTCTTGTGTATTGGGAAATATAATTTTTCTCTAAGTCTTTGCCTACTCTTGAAAAGGGATTTAAAAAACAACCTCTGAACCTGCTGGGTTTAGATATGGTGTTTTCAGGAGGAGTTATCAGTCAGTTGGCCAGGGCTAGGAGCAAACGGAGGACCTTGCTGATTTAAAGCAGACCTTAAAATATCCTGAATCCAAGGCCACTGTGCAGCACCTGACTGGCGACCACTTTTCCTGTCCCTGCCGAATTGAAAACAAGATGCCGAACTGTCCTGTGAGGCTGCCTCAGCCCACAGGTAACTGACACCGCCTCTTCCTCCGAACGGCTCTGGCCCCTCTTGCTTCTCCATCTTCCCACCTTCCCTGCCATCTGTTCCCGCTGCTCCTGCAGCCTCCCCGCTCTCCTCCCGCCAGGGCCTGTCTGAGCAGACGGGTATGAGAGCCTCTGATGAGGTAGGCCTCAGGCCCCTCCATCACTCCTCGCTACGAGGAAAGCACCAGCTGTCTGGCTTCATTTGCATTTTCTCTCCAAAATAATGAAATTAGCCATGAGTATCCTGAGGTGATGCAAGACGCAAATTTAGGCAGGATGTGTCAGCGTGTGCTGGGAAGGGAGAGGGAAGGTCACGGAGGATGCTGGCAGCATTGAAATGGAGGGCAAGGCTTCTCCTGCCGGCTGCCAGGGCCCCGCGATCCAGGCAGAGGCCTGACGGACGCCTGGCTCTCCTGGGCCCCTCAGCCCACACCGCCACCGCCTCACTGGGCCGAGACATCCAGCCCATGTCCCTGCAGACACCCAGAGAGGACACGAGGGTGGTTGAGGGTGGTTGAGACGCCTGAGGCCAGCAGCCAGCCTGGGGTGCGGCCGGGCGCTGCTACAGCGAGCAGGAGCTGCGCCATGGCCGTGTCTGGCCAGGCTGGCCTGGTCGCCCATCGCACCTTTGCCACAGCACGACTGTTCCTAATTATTTCAGTATTTGCTCAGTCAGGGCTTGTCACAGGTGCTGCTCAGAGATCCTCATCTCCTCTTCACCTTCCTGAATGCGTTTCAAAGTATTTGCTGAAGTGTTTCCCACAGTACAGGGAATACATCTGAACACGCTGGAGTTCCGGCCTCACAAGCTCTTGTTCTGAGGACAGTCACTGCTTCTTCTGATTTTGCTGTTGTTCATTCAGGTAAACAATTATTTAGTGCATTTGTGTTTATATAGAATACAATTGTTTCTAAAGCACACAGGGAAGCTAGCTTTTCACACTCCACTGTAGTTTCTTTGTCTTAATTATTCTCCAGGTATATATGATAAAGGGTCTTTGGATCTATAACACAGCTCTTTAAGACAACTCCAGAATAGCACTACATAGATGAAAAGTTAAAATACTTAGAGAAAAAGGCATTCTGAAAAGGAAAATTTAAAAGAAATTTACCTTATTCATGACATATTTTCTCAGGTAAGATTATTAATTAGCTTGTGTACATAAACAACTTCTTTTGAGACAATATTGTGGAATAGTCTTGGAAAGTAGAATTTTTTTTCTAAAAAGTTAGTGTTGTTACAACTGGACTCTATTACAGACTTACACCAAAACTAATCAGTGCATTCTGATTTCGCTATCAAATGCTCACATTAACTTCTTCATGAAAACAAAAGATTTGCTATGCAGAAAAAAAAAAGTCCCAGCTACCAGAACAGATTTGGTCACTCATGGCATCTTCAGGCTAGGTGGTTGGTGAGCAGCCTGTGAAGCTGCACTTACTCTTGACCATATGGAAAGATCGAGTTTCTTCACAGGTATTTTTGTTTTCTGTTTCACATACATAGCAACAGTCTAGGTTTTCTACCCGAGGCTGGGTTACAGGTCATGGGGTCTTGAGCTGAGGGCCACCAAGACAAGACAGAGTGCTCTCCACGTGGTCTAATGTGTGCTGGGGTGCACCCATTAGGTAATAATTTCATGAGCAACTGCCTGTGCTTTGTCAGCATACAGGTTGTGACCTATAGACACATATAAGACCACAGATTTTATAGCAGCCACATGTTATGTGCTATCCGGTTGCATGCTCACATTGTCCAAGAGACAGTGGGAGGGTCGGGCCATACAATGGACCAGCTTGAAAAAGAGGGTACATTTCAGGAACTGACGGGTTTGTGGCATTTTCCTAGGTTCTTGAGGATGAAGGTGTTTTTCCAGTTTGTTCATATGTAAATCTTCCCTGTACTCTTTAGGCAATGGAAATATGTACTAAGGTTAGACTGAGGATAAGATACTCAATTCAGCTGATCAGATTAAGATTTTCCCTCATATATTTAGAATTTAAACATAAAAATGCATTATGTGGTTTGAGTATAATTTTACTTGCTTTGCCCTAATTGCCAGGTGTTGGTTATATCTTCAGCTTTAACTAATTCCTCACTTTCATCTTCAAGCATACTGTAGCTTGTAACCTGTTCTATCACTTTTCTCCACCTGTGCTTAAAAAGTAAACAAAGGCAGAATGAGCCAGGATGGTCTTGTCTAAATTTTGTTGCCTTCCCTTTACTCTGAAGTGAAAACAGATGCCATCAGACTGGGACAAGATATTTTCAAGTTCATGGGAGTTTCCAGTGGTTAGAGCAAAGCAGGTTTTGCTTTTGAAGTACAGCACTCTTGCCAAGAGTGCATCTACAGTGGTTCTCAGATATAATATTTTTACTTAAAAAATTATAAGGGGCTGGTAAACAGACAATGGGAAGTCTCTATTATGTCAGTCTTGTCCAGACCCAAGTAAAATTACCTTCCTTGATTTCTTACTTTATTGCAGTCTGGTTCTCACCAGTTATTATACCAAACACAGTGGTGGCTCAGATCTCTTCAGTGCTTGCTCACCACTTAGAATGATGCACCTTGTCTGACAGCTCTTCATGTCAGTCAAAAGTCTGGGTCAGTCACTTATCAATTGACCCTGTGTTAAAGGCTGGCCCTCATTTCTGCACCCGTCAATAGCAGCTTTTGATGCATTTTCAGCCAAGGCTGTGTCAGTGGAGCTATTTGTAAGTTAGGATGTATGGACTTTAAAGAAAGGGAAACATTGATAAAACTGTGAAAGCAGTTTGGTGTCTGCCTTGTTGGTATTTAATGCATTCATCTTCTTTTTGTCTTTGTCTGGAGGAGAATTCTCATTACACCAATATCACTGGGAGATGTGGTGATAGTGAGAAATGCAGCAAGTCGTACCAATGTACACAGCTAAAGCCCTTGCTAATCTCACATCCCTTTTCTAACACAAATTAACACAAATAAAAGGCTGGTCTCTTGTACTTTGCTAATGTGGAAGGAGAACCTTTTGATTATTAGCTGCAGTTACCATGAGCTCCCAACCTGGGATGGTGTCTACGCTTCTTCTGAGGTGTTAATCACAAAT
Organism: Molothrus ater; assembly: GCF_012460135.2. Lineage (NCBI taxonomy): Eukaryota > Metazoa > Chordata > Aves > Passeriformes > Icteridae > Molothrus > Molothrus ater. The sequence continues at coordinate 19,817,587 of NC_050480.2, forward strand.
CTGCCAATCCTGTCCCACTTACAAGACAAGGAAAGAAATGTGAACATGTAAAAATTCACAGAGGGGCCCAGGAAAATTTCTCTGACACACTCCTGCTGTGACACCACAGCAATTGAAGAAGGCCTGTCATTTGGTTGTCAACCTTTGACCTCAGCCAGACATATTTTGAAATGATGTGAAAAGAATTGCTGTGCTGTACGGCTGGCTCCTTACAGCTTTGCATGTCTGTCCTTGATGTCAGTCAAAAGTAGTTAACTGGCACCCATGGAGTCTAAAAAAAAAAGCTCCTTTAAAATATCAGTAATGACTTCTGTTAGCAAGACTAGCTCTTGTCAAGTAATGACTTTATGACATAAGGTATTGTTTATCTAGGCATCGTTCTCTTACTTGCATTTTAATGAGCCTAATTAATAATAAGTTAGAAGTCCTCAGCTATTTCTTCACAGCTGGACCATATGCACTAATTACACTGAGTGTGCAAACTTAGGCTAATCCCTTCGTCAAAAGAAATATTTTAATTTAAAAAACCTCAATGTACTTTTTTTTCACCTGATTGCTAAAGATGTAATCTTTTCATTCTGGCAAATTTGCACAGAATCAAAGTAAACCTGGGAGTGGAAGAATTCTATAATTTATAATTTTTCTAGTGGTAGACTTCATTCTTAAAATAATTGAGAAAGATCATTCAAGAGCAGAGAGGTGTCAGGTTCATTTCGGGTGTACGTTAGGTTCCATAAAAGTAAGGGATAATAATTTTTAAGTTGAAGGATAATCACCAGTCTCTATGAAGAGATCCTTCCTGAACAGCAGCATAAAGGATAAATATACTTTGGTACAAACAAGTTGTGAGTGTTTCTATTCTCAAAGTGCAACAGAATACATAATACCAGTCATAAAACTCCCCATAAGTGGTGAGACACTGTTAGTTCCAGTCTAATAATAAAAAGTTCCAGTCTAATAATGTAGTCAATATTAGATCAAGTATTACTGTTGAAAAGAAGCAGGGTGATTTTGCCATAAATGTGTGCATTTTCAAACTAATTAAATACAACTTTTTTTAATAATAATAATAATTTCTAGGTTTTTTCTTATATGGTAACTTGCTTGACTTATATATTGGTATTTGATTCTTTTTTCAACCAAAGAAAGACCATACAATATTTTTACAAACCTTGGACAAGAAATACAACTATACAGCTGTCCACACATTATAACATCAGGGCACATAATGAGCTAGAATCAGGAATTATAGTTAAGTTCAGACTGATTCAATCATTATGTGAGATCATAAAGTACCCTGATATCGAAATAGTAGTGATATTAGGGATCTAGTTACTAAAAAAGGGGTATTAAATAAAAATTCAGTAGTAAAATCCTGTTGGCAGATACGAAAATAGTCAGTCATCAGATGCCTATGTTTTCTATCTCCATACCAGTTCAAAGTCACATTTGTCTGTCTCCACAGGAGAAGCACAAATCAAAGAACGACCTTGGATGGCAGCACTGTTAGTCCCTTTTGACCTTTTTTTTGTTTCTTTTTTTTTCCAGCTCCAAGCTGTTCAATTGGGGTTGGCCTGCTGACAGAAGAACAATGCTGGTGACTCTTCTTCAGTAAACAATGACTTCTTCTCAACAGTGCTGGTGGACTTCTTTTTCAGGCAGTCAAAAGGGCAAACTGCAGTTCTGCCTCTTCTGCATTTTGCCTATAAGGCTTCTTGATCTGGGCAGTGACAAGTTTTCCTCAGCAGCTTCCACAGCTGTGCATGTAGATATGTGAGCATGCGCCTTGGGAACACGTCCTTAGTATTAGATTCTGCTGATGGAACCAACAACTCTCAACCTAAAGAAAGCATTTTCCTATTTGCAAAAGGAATAAAATGCTCCTGCACATGATCCCACATGAAGCCACCACAGAGCTGAACAGTCATTCCTTATGGTATTATCCCTCCTCCTTCATATCTTCCACTCTTACCACTGTGCCAGGCCCAAAACAGTTTCAGTTCTTTCAATCAGCTCCCCAATATCTGCAACCTCTGTGTCCAGCTGAGTTCTTTCTTAGCAGCTATTCTGTGTGCCTGAGCCCAAATGCTTGTTCTTAAAAAGTTATACTGCTATGCATGGTTAGCAGCACTATTAGCTGAGGTATCCACAGGCATCCTATTGTTGGCATATGGTTTTCAGTGGCAGAACTTGAATGAGTAAATTGAAATGAACAAATGTTGCTAGCAGAAGAGAAAAACTTTGGTCATAAAGTAAACTTACTATATGTACACATTGAAAAGGTCTTGTCTAAGGTTTGGTTATAAAGGAATCCTACATTGACAAGACCATTTTCCCAACAAAATATGACATGAGGCAGTTACCTCAGCCTGGGTGCACATAAAGAATATGAGCCCTTTAAGGAAAGGAAAAATTGACCTGAATGTCATGAAATCTGGTTTGCCAGACAGAGACCCAGTTTCAGCCTGGAAACTTACTGATGTGGAACTAAAAGCAGTTATTTGTGGAATTTCTGCCCCTATGGGCTGGTCAGGGGCCACATTTGTATAATTCACATATTGTTGAGAGGATTATGAAGGAATTTCAAATTTTGGGGTTTTTTTAAATACATATACAGGCACAAAATCTACATAAATTTGGATTTTTTTTCTTTCATCTTCTTGTTCTGTTCCTCCCCCTACATTTTGGGGCTTTCACTGCAGTGTCAGGACAATGCAATGAATTGATGTAAGCAGGTGACCATAGGTTGACACCCCTTCCTCAGCACCAATCCTGACATTGCTCTTGCCACCATGGTCTATTCTATTGTATGAAGGTTCATTTTAGCTATTTTAGAGAATTTCAGCAATTCCAGCCTATCTCTTGGGAGGCTGTTTGGCAATGTAACAGATTTTTCCAATAAATTTTTTTCTGGATGTACCCAGTCTAAATTTTCTATTTCTTATTTTCATTCCAGTAGTCCTTGTTGCACTTTACTGTACTTTTCTATAAATCTTTATTCCTCTGGTTTATCCACCCTACAGACCATTGCAAACCGTTAGCTCATCCTGCCTTACTTGTTGTTTAGCTAAGCTTTCACTTCGTATCTTCAGACCTTTCAGCTTTTGTTTCAGTAAGCGCTACAAACCTTTCAAATATTGACTTTGCAAATATAATAGTTCTTTCATAATGAGTTACTCCATGCATAGCAGTTTGCATGAAAAGTTAATAATGATGCTTTATCTTCTATTTAGAAAAACAGTCACAGTCAAAGAATATTTTTTACCAAACTGTAACAAGCTATTTCATAATTTCGAACAGAGTGAAATTTTACAGGAAGACAATTAAATGAGTGTGAGGTTTTTATTCTATTTTTTGTTCTCTTCAAAATCTGAATGCTATTGATTACTTGTCTAATTAGTGGTATTTCCTGGTTCTTATCAGACAAACAGGGTTAGCACTCCAGACAGTCTCCCTTCTTACAGTTAAGCACTTACAGTCTAATCCTTGCAGTCTCTCCATGCAGAGAAAGCCTCTGCCTGCTCTATGCAGCACCTTTCTCTATGAACAGACCTCACTGCCCTAAAAGGCAATGTGCTGTTGGTATAGACATTTTCCAGAAAAGACAGTTCTCCCTTCCTGTTTGGTATTGGCCTACATTCACCTTCTTTCTTGTGGAGATGCACATTTTTGGAGTATCTACAGTACATCTAAGAGAAGTCCATGGTCTCTGGAGCCAGATGCTGTCAGCTCCACTGAACTCAATGAAATCTAGTGCTGAGCAGAGAGAAGGAAGAAAGGACTCTGAGCAGAAGCTGAAGCTCAGGTGAAGTTCCGTCCTAAGGAACCTATGGTGTTCAGGGCCCGACCCTTCTGGAAATCAGCCTGCTTTCCTTTTTGATGCTGTTATTATCTGTGGCAGCAGAGGAACTCCAGTCCTGGACCAAGGCACAGGCAGAAAGAGACTAACTGTACCTAAATTACCTTCTCTGTACTTAATTTATGCTGATGCTAAAGTTTGTTCTCTCAGGATCTTCCAAATATAGACATGAGCCCCTGCTTCCTTTGGAAAGCTGAGAATATCTCCCCTACAGAAGGTTAGTGCTCCAGTTTATAACCTTGATATATTGTCTGATCCTAACCTTGTTATTTAATTAAGTCTGGGCTCTGGAGCAGTGCAATTCCGAGGTGCTAATACCGTGTTCAGTGAAGACGAGGACATTGCTCTGCTTTTTTCAAGGGAAAGCAGCAGCCTAAGGATGAGTGTTTAAACACAATGCTAATTATCAGCCACAGGAATTACTTTTAGTGTTATAAAGCCTTTTATTCTTCTTTGCTTCTCATAAAAAAAGATTCAGCTAATTTAGGTACCTACACAATTATCTTTAGCAGTGATTAATGGATTAATCTAACCATATGGAATTAGTGTATTAGTCTCAATATTGCATCAGATGTCAGATTCTTTTTCTGGCTTAGAGCTTGGACAGTTCATAGAATTGTTCTGGTGAGTAGGGAAGGGTTTTTTCCACCTTTTTTCTGTTTTTGTTGTCATTCTTTTATGTTTAGGCTTTGGATTTTCGTTTTTTAGTACAGAGTACTATTTTTGGATTATGCTTCAGGCCTTACCTCTCCTCTCAGTCCCACCATACAGATTTTTCCAGGGATTTTTCCAGTAAGATCCCTGTTAAGAGCTATGGGAAGAGATTTTCTTGTATTGTTCCGCTCTTTTTTGTCATTTATGGCCCTTTAAAATGAAATGAAATAGGTTAGCTGAAGGTTGCTGACATATCCAGCATTTACTATGGTTAGATAAACCTGCTTTATGTATAGTGGCAAGTTGTTTTGTGGGTTTTTTTTAAGGGAGCTATTTGATGTTGATCAGATTTTTTAAATGATAGAAGTGGTCCCAGTGGAGATGGATTAGTAAGCAGAGGGTAGATGAGGCAGTCAAAAGCACAAACTGCAATTTACCACATGGTCTGTGTAATTTATCACACAAACGTCTCTGACACATACATGGTACGTGTGTATCCTACAAGTTTGATTGTGTCGTGCTTATCTACTTACTTAAGATGTTAGCCAGCTTTCTCCCAGTCCTGGAAAAAAGGCTAAGTTGCACTGGAAGTTGGCTACTATTTGGTCTACAAAGCACAGTGTAATTAAAAAAATATTTAAAGCAGAAATTCTTTGTGCTGAGGGTCACCACAAAATTTATATTAAGACAGATGCTAAAAATAAAGCTCTCCCTCAGGTTAAATACAAAAGCACAAGAAAGAAAACATAACCTTAAGAACCTGATATAGGTTAATTTAATCAGAAATACTCTGTGTATGCCTACACAACCTAAAGGCAGTACTGCATAGAGGTATCTGTGCTTGCTAATGCATAGAGATGTATTTTTCGTGGTCTGCAGATAACTGCATGGATATTAATGAGATTCAGTCATTTGTGCTAGAGGCAACATTTCTCCTCGATCATTTTATTTGTTCCATATTGTTATCTAGTGCTGCATCAAAAGGGTTTAGTTTGCTGGAGTTTCTTCAAAAATTACGTCGTGAAAACAGTGCAGGCATCATGCTGTGTGCACCTGATAATGTTCTGCACCATCAGTAATTCCTACAACACTTTGTCTTTTTATAAAAACACTGAACTGGAATAAATTCTTTCATAGAAAGAGCCTATTGTTTAAAAAAATAACACATATATGCTCTTTTTTTCTACTAGGATTATAGATCCCATATAACTCCTTCAACAATGAGAATACTACCAGTAAATTGTGAGTAGTCACTGCTTCTTGCTTACATTTTAAGTGAAAAATACATTCTCTACATGCTAAGACATCAGTGTTCACAAAAAGAAAAACATGACAATAAGATACAAGTTTAAAGATAGATTTTTAGTGATGACACAATTTAGAAGAGGATTAATAACATTTTGCTATTTGTTAACATTGCCCAATTATTAATTGTAAATGTTTTTATGTGCAGCAAGGAGGAACTACAAGTTCTAGGATGAAAAATATAAAATATTTTTATTGTCTGAGGTTTGACTAAAGGGCTAATACCCAAGACAGATCAAAACAAAATAGCTTGAAAAATGCATGAATTATTACAGCTCTTTAAATACTTAGAAATACAATAGCAAAAAAGAGGATGACTCCCAAAACCTCAGTGGAGGCCGACAACAGGATTTGTTACTCCTTCCTGTGTGTACATGAGCCATAAGTTATTTATCATCCTAGCTAAATTGCTGGACCTTGTTCTATTTTGAAGGAAGTACATTTCACATAATGCTCATATTCAATTTTGCAAACCATGGGAAAGTTGGATTTTAAGAGAAAATTTCAGATTTCAGATGAGTTTTGCTTTGTGGAATGTTATGAAAACGATATATACCAGTCACCATAACTGGATTCCACTTCAGATTTCTGCATAAGCCAAAAGATAGATTCCTTTATGAAAGTAATTTTTGTTAATAGTGGTACAGCTTGAGTCGGGTGCTTCTTAAGAGGTACCCCCCCCCCCAAAAAAAAAAAAAAAAAAAACCTGGGCAATTCTACCTTTACAATCCAAGTTCCTTGCCCCTCATACAATAAATTGGATGAATAGTGATATTTAGTTCTGGTCCTATATTTATTTCCTGTTTTGTTCCTAAGCCGTTCTGGCTGGTTCTGTAGTTACCTATTCAGTTGCAGTATGGTTGCTGATGAACTGGTACTTAAGAAACGTACTAGAGTTGCCAGAGGAAGCCTGTGACATGCTGTAAGTTTAATTATGTTCAATTCATTAACACAATTAGAGCTGTGAACAAATCTATCGACACAGCCAGAATCACTTAGAAACAGCTAGTAAGTCATAGATTACAGGGACTTGTTCTCCATCCCTACATGTCGAGCATGATTCCCTGGCAAAACGCATCAGTCAGTCATTTGGGAACATAGATTTGATGCCAGAGGTTTCCTCTTTTCCCTGCATTAGATTAGTCATGTTTCAGCAGAAAGGCCTAATAATGAAAAACCATGTGAAAGCAAAGTCCTCAATGTGCACTGACATCATGTAGTTGTGAATGATTCCTTTGCTGGATTTACCTAATGATCTGTTTATTGATAAGGGGGAGATGCATTTCAGGTACAGTACTTGGTCGAAATCAGAATTCACACATATTTTGGGGGACCTCCTCTGAGAGTTTTAGTTTTCTCCTGAACATGCATTTGTAACAAAATCAGTAAGGTGACTTATAGGGGATTCAAGGAGAAATGTATAGGAGAGGTGTAAGGAGAAAAAAAAATCTTCCTGAAATTTCTGTTCTGTATGTTTGCCACAGTACCAATCCACTCCCAAAACTCCCAAAAATTTCTGCAAGGTCAGAATACTCTTTGGGAAAGTCTTTTGATGCCATTGAAACTTCAGCTACTTCCCAGCATCCTGACTGAACTCGGGCAGGATTGCTTATAAATCCCTTGGTTGTTTTCCCAGGCCCACTGTGATAAGTGAATCAAGCAGATGGAAGGAACTTACATGAAGTATTTTTGGGCTGTCTTCCCCAGTCTGTAACGTCATTTCTCTTCTTTTCCTCCACTTCACAGGTTAGGAAATTTAAGGAAGTGAAGTAAGGTGGAAAGAGTATCTTCGCTTTTGACTGGGACAAGCGTGTGTGAAGGGTCCCTTGTAATCACACATTTAGGAAATATGTTCAGGTCAAGTCTGTGTAGTGCCAAGTTATTCCTAAAGGTTGTTGAATGGTCCCAGTTTTGTAACTTACAGATGATGAAAGAATCATGTGCTTATTGATCTTTCTCTTTTATTTTCTTTAATATAGCTTTAAAAGCTCTTTCACTTGAGCTTCAGGGCGTGGAATAGTATGAGATAAGATAGTATGTTTCACACAGGTTTGCTTTTATCAGGCAGCTAGGAACAGCCTAAAATTCATAGCCCCTGGAAAATCTACTTACAGAGGTGTGTAGTGGGACATTGCAGGCATAAAAATCACGTAAACCTTTTGTAGGCACTTACAATATGCTAATTGCAGAGATGTATATAATAATATAGTGGAGCTGTCTGATCTACCTTAATTGCACTATTAAAAAACATATATACTGTACATACACTATTTCACTAGCAATCCATAGAGCATCTGAGGGCTTTTAATAGCTATCATAAAATAATAATAAAATATGTAAAGGATAAGCTACCATGAAAATTGCAGAGGAAAATGATGACCCATGTATTTTGAGATGAAGTATCTTACATGTATGTTATGGTATTACTTACATTCACTAAACAGTTTATTGAAAGGATGCATTTGAGAGTTAGGTAACCTGGTGGGTTAATGCACAGGCTTTCACATCAGAAGACTGAAGCCAAATTTTATTTTGGCTGTAAGTGATTTGGGTTTTGGTAGGTTCCACTTCTTAATGAGTCTTTCAAGCAGCAAAACTATGATGGAGTTTGGTATAATTCATCAGAATTAATCTTTCCTGCACAGGAGAAATCCAGAGCAGGTGTACCTGAGGCCATGAAAGTGGTTGCAGCGGAAAAGCTGAACTGCAATCTGACCAATTACGCCTTTAATGTTATTAAGCAAATAAAAAATAATTCACTGAGTTGCTGCTATGAGCATTATCCCAGAGCCACTAATGTCCTAGTGATAACAGGCAGCCCTTTTTAGCATAACTGAGAGACTGGAGAATGTGATTATCTGTAATTACACACACATCTCACTGTGCAGCTCAAGGAAGAGGTCCCAAGCCAACCCCAGGCTAGTCTAGCACTTTTAGGTACATATACTCTAGTGTAGGATACTCTAGTGTAGGTTCATGCGTCTAATCTGGGAAGCAAAGCCATACTCTGTCCATGCCATCTCTGTTTGGCACTGCACTGCACTGTGCTTTCTTGGACACATCTTCCTGATTTGTTCATCTTCAGGAATTTCTTCTACAGTGCTAAAATGCACCAGCATAAATCAGTGGTGACTCCAGAAACTGCTTTACCTGGTTTCTTAAAAAACAGAAGGCTAAAAATGTTTCATATATGTTAACAAACCAAAGCTTTCAATCTCTAATTATGCTTTTCACTGTCTTAGCTCTAATATTTTACTTCCCATTAGCTTTGTGCTTCAATCTGTCAGTGCAGAACAGCAGAAAGTCACTGTGGATCTCCCACTGCCTTAGCTGTGGTATGAAATTTCCCTCTCATGATCAGGGATAGAGCTCTGCCCCTGGCTGCCCAAATTTAGGCTAACCAGCCTCTTGCCTACAGCGCAAGAACTGTGTCTGCTTGGAGTTTGCATCAGCAGAGTGGCTGAGACCAACTCGCATGCACAGAAGCTGATTGATGAAGCATGATGCATCCCTTAATTAAGCAGAAGCTACTAATAAAAATGAACTTCCTGGATGATTTGTGTGATTCTTGCAAGGCAGCCATATGTGCTGCACACTGGTAGTGGGAAGGGGTGGTATGCAGCTGATGCTGGGAAACTACAAAAGAGGAAACTTGTTAAGGGAGGCAGTTTGGGTGCTGTCACTATTCAGGGCAGTCCATAATTAATGCCCTCCTCGCTTATCCTTGTTTCTGTGATAAGTTGTCCTTTCCTCTCTCTCTCTGCACCCTCTCAGCATTAGTCCTTGCCATCACTGCTGCTCCCACAACTGCATCTATTTTTACTTCTTCTTTAGCTGTGACTGCAGCATTTGGGGGGGATAAAATTCCTTGAATCTGCACATCTGTTCCCCTTTCCATGAGCCATAAGCATGTGTGTGTTTGTCTCAGCAAACCTTCACAACAGTCGGGGTCCAGATGCCTCTTCCTGTGCTTCTCTACAACACTTCACTACAGCATTTTCCAAGGGACCTGGAATGGGAGCACACTTGATGCGTGGGATCAGGAGGAGGCTCCTGGAAGTCATTCACTGTGCCATTGGGCACCTGCAGTTGCTTTTCCTAAGTATGCTGTTCACCTCTAAGATCCAAAGTGGTTTCAGTAAGATGGTACAACCTTGTAGGGTTGTGTTGCCAACTAATCAACTAAGTAACAGCCTAGAGGTCAGGATGTTGTAAAAACATGGCAACACTTCCTTGGTTACTGTCCACGATCCGCAAGAATTCCTGCTGTGCACCAGAGATATGAGCACAGAATTTAAAGGGAGAAGTGATGTGTGACGCTCGTATCCTCAAGCTCCCCACTCCATATGTCTGAGAATTAAAATACTCTTTCCAGATGTGCGTTCCTCTAACAGGCTGAAGAAAACTGACTCTTTCACCTCATTTGCTTGGGGGACATGATCACATCTTCATGCGAATAAATACTCTTTTTCTGCAGTCGTCTGCAGTAAAAAACAGCAAAGAAATCCTTTCTTCCATATAGTCAGTCAACTTTTATTAAAAGCAAACTGGAAACGAGCTGTGTAGAAAAAAATGTGAATTTAGCACAAAACAAGATATGCTGTCCTTAACACATGTGATAACAGGCCTTTCATTCTGCAGGTGCTAAGGGTGCAGCTGCACTGTTCATTTTCCAATGCCATGTTTGAGAGAGATGTTGTCCTAACAAAGGGAAACCAAAGGGTCAGAAGTCTAAATGGCAACAAAATGAAAGAACTGAGGTTCATTGGTCTAACAATTTTTTTTAAATTGCAAGGATACATAGGAGTCATCTTTCCATTTGTAAAAGGTACCTGGTTGGAAAAAAGAAAAAGGAATAAACTTTTCTCCATGTCCTTGGTCTATAGAAAAAAAAAAAATAGCAAGATTAGATTGGAGCAGTGTTGATTCAGAGTTAAGCATTAGGAAAAACTTTCAAACAACAAGGATGGTTAAACACCAGAATAGATTGCCTAGGGATGTTTTGGAATCTCTGTGATTGGAGCTTTATAAGAACAGGTTAGACAAACATCTGTCAGGAATGATTTAGGTATAGTTGATCTTGCCTTGGGGTAGGGGGTTGAACTAGACGACCTCTAAAGGTTCCTTTCAGCCCTCTTGTGATTCTATAAAAAAATATAGGAAATGATTGCATGTAGAATTGAGTTTAGCACCTTTTAGTAAATCTCATTGTTTCTGCTTTTCTGTTGTTCGCTTTGCAGCTCAGCCACGCTGAGGACTCCAGGTTCCAACAAGAATCTTAAAAGGCTGTTTGATGCCAAATAGTGCTCTGGTTCTTTTACACTGTTACATTTAATTAGGGTTTCTAATTAATCTTCTCTGTGTATTACACTATATCCAGCCATCGATGTTAATAAAATCTTTGCTTAGTTTAAAGATTCTCTGAAAGTTTTCATTTGGAAAGTGAGACCATCTGGCCTCTCTACCTCACTAGGATTAGATTCTGGGTAAGGCATACTCCATCTGTTTCTGAGATTCACATACATACTACACAGGAATGTGTGTTGGGACAAGGCTAAGGAGGGATTTCATTGCAAAGATAACTAAGATACAGTCAGATCTGTCTAGAGAGTCTCTTTGATACTCTTGATGCAAAAAATCAGCAAACTTCCTTTTCAAAATGTTCTCAGCATCTCTTCAGAGAAGGATTATTATTGCTTCCCATTGTGTGAGTGAAGTCCTCCACTGAGGATATGCTTCAAACCTGAACATATGTAGCACAAAATACTGAAATGGTAAACCCTGTTTAGTAATCACTGGGGGTCCCAGGAAAGATTCCTCAGCCTACCCTGGTGTCACTGAGGAGTCCCTGACATACTGAGAGCTGCAGAACTGTTCTCCTGGCCAGCAGTACTGCAGTGCAGATCAAGCCCATATATTTAAAGCCTATATATTTAAACACAGTTTGTGAGCTAGGATGAGCCTGATCCCACATCCTTCTTCATTCATTCAGATCTTAGCACCCATATATAGTGTCTGGTGTTTTTAAACAACCAAATCAAATGCCTTCGTCTACTAAACTACTTGGTCTACTAATCCTATATCTGATTTGGTATTGAACCACAGACTATACATTGATATGCAACAGGAATATCACTTTTCCAGATCTCTTAATTCAAATTTGTTTGCCGCATTCTATAGCCTGTATTGTCAGAAAAATGCCCATGTTGTTGGATTGTCATCCTTCTTGACTGAAACCCATCGAGAGAAGAGCTTTTTAAAATAAAACCACTTCATTAAAAATTGCTGTCAGTATGTGGAATTTCTTCCTCTTTTTTACCATGTCCTGGTTTTTTTCATGTGCAGTTTACTGAAATACACAGCCACAGAAGCAAACAAAAACTAAACAAGAAGCAGAAGAGTTTTGAAAAGGGAGAGTATGCCAATCTAGCTACTGGATGCAAAGAACCATTGGCTATGGCTTACCTTCCTTAGCATGGCCATTTAGAACCTCAGCAGGTAGCAGTGACTTTCATTGATACTGGCAGATTTATGGGGCCATCATTAAAAAAGAGCAAAGTGGCCTTGATCAATGTTTTCAATGGATGAGGTACAGACTTGCTTTCCATCAATATCAGACATGCATCACTACTTTTCCTGCCGGTTCTCTTTTTTTTTTTTTTGAGAAAAGATATAAATTGTGGCCAAGGGAACACTAGATTTTTTCTTGAGGATTCTTGAGGATCCCTGCTATAGTTTTTCCATGGAACAGACAGAGATCCACACAAAAATTTGCTCTACTCTAGATGTAACTCTTTTCTGATAGGTTCCACTTCAGGTCCCCAAGTAAAGATTTGGATTATTTGGGCATCGATACTGGTATTTTGTATTTTGGAAAAAATCACAAGATTATTATCTTTGATGCATAAAAACAGAGAGGCTATCTGTCTTAGAATCCATCACTGACTAACAAATACAAGCAGGCTTCATGATCAGAAGGGGCATCACTGGGATCTAAAGGATAAATAAAGTATTTTCAGCTTCTGATTACAATTGACATAGAAATAACTTTTTCGTTTCTATAATGCTGGGGCATAGGTGCACTTTTTTTAAAGTTTGCTCTGTCAAAAATTGCAAAGTGTTAAGAATATCTAATTTTACAAACACTTTCAGCAACCCATCAAAGCATTATTATGGAGAGCTGTAAAACACACACCTGCTCCCTCTGAGGTCCAAGGTGTTCTTCATAGCAAGGGATGGCAAACAGTGCCTGAACAGCCCAGTAAGCCAGGGCAACCACTAGATTGGGGCCACAGACAGGACCCTGACCAGGGTTAGCCCCATCACTCTGACATCCCTTCTTAGATGGATTTTGAATCTCTCTTGTAAAGACAAGATTTTTCTACTATAAAATTCTGAGTAGAATAAAAATAAATTTTGAGCAAAATGCTTTTGCAATCTTTAACTACTTTCTCTTGTTAGTGAATATTACTCAGTTGTTTCTAAGAATATTCATTTAAAAATTCTGCATAGCAAGTGCCAAGACTGATCCCTCTAGTCCTTGCTTCTAACTCCTAGATAGCAATAAAATTCTTAATATTTGAATTGATTTGCTAATTCTATGTGACAATCTGAGTAACAGATGTATCAGCTAAATGTGTTCTTGCTGTGAAGAGACAGTTTATCAACATATTTTGAGAAAACAGCATGGCCAGACTCCTTTTATCAGTGTAAAAACTGGGGCAGCCTACTAGTTCTCAAGCTCAGCAGAAGGTTAGTAGTGACTTGTTCAAGGTGAATCTTCTCTCCATCTATCTTTATGTACATATAATGAGGACAAAATGTGAGTCTTCCAAATTTCAGCTGTTTATATGAGCTCTTCATATTTATAATAGAATCTGAGATTGCCCAGAAGAAAGAATTCTCAAGAATCATTGCCACAGACATTGTTATTTTCTTCCCAAGTGGACATAAACCTACAATTATATTTAAAAAAAAAAAAAAGTAAATTATTATTTCTGCCTGGACTTTGAGAAAAATCTACGAATAACAAAGCTATATCAAACATTCACAAGACTGAAACACAAGTTTCACATTGTTCTAATTTCTTAAATTATCAGAACAATTTTTTTCACCTGTTAATGTAATCAGCTTTGTAAATAAATACTTGTATATCCTTTGCCAACTCTGCATCTGCTCTTAAAAAAACCCTATAATGTAAGAACACATTTTTTCAGCTTGAATGCTCTCAACAAGAAGAGCTGTGAAAATCTTTGTATCTGACCACCTTTACAAGTTCATCTATATCAGTCAGATTTCTGCAGAGCAGAAGCAAACACATGTGAGAGGTGAGCAGATACTGTTGAAATCTTTTGATATTTGGAGAAATCATTATTGAAGAAGAACTAAACAAGTGAAAGAAAATTATAGGGAACTGAAATAAAGCTACTCAAAAGAGCAAGATTTTACACTTGTCATTTGTGGGGATTTCAAGATGGTATCAAGGGAGAGATTTTTCAAAAATTGTAATACTGTCTGAATTCAAGCAAATTGTTGATGTTCAAACCCTCCTCACATATACCTGCCCGTACTCAGAGCTTCTAAAACCTCCCACAAAATGTCTGTGCTTGCACAATGTGCTTCTTTGCATTTTTAGATAATAGATAAGTAGATAAGAAAACCTGCCAGAAACATTTTCAGTCAGTAGAGATACTCTCCCAGTCCAGATGTGGTGAGCTACCAGGCTGCTACTGAACATCAGATGAACTTCCACATGCTATCCCTAACAAAACCATGAATTTTTAAGTCCATGCATGTGGAACTATTGCAGCACTGCTAGCTCCTAGTTGGCCACAGATTTATAACCTTTTCTTTGTTATCATTGCAGAGATGTAAATATGTTAAATTTTGGTGCAGCAAAAGTACCTTGTCCCTTTTGGTACAATTATACTGGAGAAGGGATCATGCGGTTTCCACTGTAAAAATAAAATGCTGAACAAGAATATGTAAAATTGGAAATCTTTCAAGCATCTCAAAAATAATTATTAGACTGATTATTATTAGGTGATTTTCATGCCTTAAGTTTTAGCTTTCATATATTGCAGATTCTGTACTGCATTAGTATGTAACTCTGAACTTCATATAAACTGTTAACAAGTTCTCTTCACAGTTTAGTTAGACAAAACAATCCTTTTCCAGCCCAAGAACAAGAGGCACTGTTGCAGCTTTGGGCTCAAAAAGTATAAACAATGGAGAATTGAGGAGAGCAATCTGGGAGGATGGGAATTCATAACCTGAAGCAGTAATTGGACAATTAATCCCAATATGTAAATGGAACAAAACTTATAAAAGTGTGAAAACTCCTCACTGGTTGTTCACCTTGCATCCGTCTTGGGTCCATCTTGGGTAGAGCTACAGCCAGGCTCTTGTACTGCCCAGGATGTGTCCTTTGAAGGCCTTTTAATTAATACCTACTTTATTATTTTACCACTGTCTAGCCTCTGTTCCAGGGAGCCTCTTTAGGCATCAATTTCTTCTCAAAACATAGGAGCTGTGAGAAATTAAATAAGCATATCGACAGTTTTTATGAGAAATTAAATACACCATTATAAATACACCATCTCTGTTTTAACATTTCTAGAATGTGCTGGTGGTTAAAAAGAAATAAAAACTTTTTTTTAAAAACATATTTATGTTTTAACATTTCTAGAATGTGCTGGTTAAAAAGAAATAAAAACTTCAGAGCAACAGGAGAAAGTATTCCTATTTTTTTACAAGAATCATCAAATGGCGAGATCTGGTCATTTACAATAACAAGTTATTGTAAATGACCAGATCTCGCCATTTGATGATGCATTTGTATAGAGTCATCAAAAGCCTTTCCCGATTCTTGGTGTTCAGCAACAGCTGTGAGATATATGACCATGAATAGAAATGAATGAGAGCTAAATCATGTGTTAATCATTGCCAGAAGTAGGTCAGACATAAGCTCTCTCTCGATGCTCACAGACACAGCTGTCTGTCACGGTCATCCTCCTCAACTGTCATTAGACTGCCAGTGACAAACTAACAACTTGCAGGAGCTGTGGCACCAGGCAATGGAAAGTGGTCTCAGTCAGAATTTCTGCCTTCTCATGGGCAGCATGACTTTACAGTGAATTCCTTACTCCAGAGATCTGGCTTTGAGTGACTGTGCATAGAATAAGAACTCTATTCTTATAAAGGCATTACTGCCTTGCACCAAGCATTCAGTGACTCACACCATTGCCCAGAGCAGTCCTTTCCCTTCCATTTTCCAGTTTAAAGCCTGGATAAAGTGTTCCCAGTATTTCCAATAAATGTCACTAGCTGGGTCTACATGAGCAGGATGGTTTCTACAGTTCTTCCAGTCACTACTTGCTTTGCTCCTTTGCAGTGGCTCTCAAATTTCTACTCTCTTTTCCCTTTGAATTACTTTCCTTTTTCTTTTAATATCATAAACAGCAAACAAGAGACTCTATTCTGAATAAGACATATGAACATTTGTGAGACTGTAGCAATGTCTATCCCTATAACAGACCCCTGCAAAAATGTAATGGGTCGAGAACTGGACAAGAGTGTATGGCTATAAATACATATGCAGACATATATGTAACACTAAACCAAACCATAACCCTAGCCCTAACTCCCAGTATATCCCAGGTGCTCTCAGCATGCTCAGTCCCAATCATCCCAGTTGCCCCAGCATGGTTCCAGTTGCTCCCAGTATGATCTCTTTCACTCCCAGTATATCCCAGTTGCCTCCAGCACACACCCACCATTCCCAGCTGCTCCCAGTAGCCCCCAGTATGGTCCCTGCATTACAAAAGAGTGTTTGAGCTTATTTAAAGAATCACCAATGAGGGGATTGGTAAAAACCTGATTTAATATTATGCAACAGCACGATGGATCTCGTTGGCAAAGGTTCGCTCTGCTACTTGTGAGATGGTTTAGGCACTTGGAGGGAAAAAAAGCAGCAAAGAAAATCCAGTCAGTCAAAACAGAAATAAACTGAGAACTTGGTGTGGGTGTGGGTATGGGTGTGTTTAGATGCATGTGACAAAAAGATAGAAAGGGCAAGGACAAAAAGGAATACGGCCTAAAGGCTTAATGGCACTCAAAAGTACTTAAACTTGACTTATAACTTAAATTTAACAGTTTAGCAAATGAACAACCCTTAAAAGCATTACCCGCAGGCCTAACTTACTTAGATAATTAAGGTACTTGAAAAATAAAAGTAATCATCTGGAATAAATTGGATTTAGGGTTATTCTAATTTTTAGAAAATATATCATAACATACGTTGATATATTCTGAGTGGGATTAAGATATAAACTTAGACTAAGGTTCCATAATGATTATGTTTATGGCACAGTTAAAGGTTTTTTCAGGAGTCTGGGGGAAGTCAGGAAGCCCCTTCTGCTCAAAATAAATGCCTAGGTTTTGTTTAAGAGCCACACAGACTGCTTCAGAATATTCCATTTGCTCTGCTGTCTAGAGCAAAAGATTGATGGCAAACCAATTCTCCTCTCATCCACAGATGGCAACACTTGGTGGTGGAGGAGATACAGGATCTTAAGAGGGAGAGAAATATTGCAAACACAAATATTTCAAAAAATTGAGCTTTTTACTCCCAATTGATTTTAATTAATTTCTGTAGAACATTTTTAATGCTGTATTAGCATATAGTAGAAATATCCTATGATGCATGGGAAATTGATCCAGTGGGAAGATAAAAGCAAAGCTCAAACAAAGAAAGAAAACCATGGGGGTGACTGATCCCTAGCAGGTGCACAAGAATCTTACCTATCTTACATGGATTTGAAAAATAAGAGAAATGAATTCAGCAAATGCCTTCTGAACGAAAGAGAGACCCACGTCAGCAACTGTTTGGTCAGCACCAAAACACAGGTGACTACTAGGCATGAGTGAAATTATTACTGCTGCAAAAACTTTTTTTTTTTTTTTTTACATGCTGTGCTTATTTTCTCCTTTTATCAGTGACTCACTGGCCCAGATTTTGGTAAAAATACCAATGAGAAAAACCAAGAACAATCCTACTTGAGCAAGAGAAACTACATTAAAGGCACATTCAAAAGAAATTTAGCTCCTGTTCTGCTTATGTCTGAGTGATCCCAGTTTGTTTTATTTTCTTTCCTTCTTTTTCTTTCTTTCTCTCTCACTCTTTCTTTCTCTCTCTCTATCTCTCTTTCTTACCACCGAGTAGCTCCGACTTTTTAAATCTGAAGAAAAGTTAATAGAAGTTGACAGTAGAAAATGATCTGATGGAATCAAGTGAAGCATGTGGATGGGGAGTCACCACTATAGCATCCTATAAAGTTTGAATAAGTGAAAAGGTGACTAAACTTGGCCTCACCTTCTTCTCACAACAGTATACAAGATGTATCTCTCTCAAATTTATAATCACTGTCCCTTCATAAAAACTGGGTCATTGTGAGCATGTCCAGACTGCAAGTACCCCTTATTTGTGCCGTGACATAGAGAAGGTAAAAGGTTGGGGTTTCAAGATTGCTGAGTATCTTCAGCCAAAACAAGAACAACTATAATTTTCATTAGACAGCAAAAACAAATTGAGTGTAAGAAACAGGGTTCAGTTTGGGGTAATTCTGATCTAGTTTGTACATGTTTTAGCTGTTAAAATAATATAAACTTGCATTTGAGAATGTGGCCATGTCACATGTACAATAGCACCAGTAAGTGGATTTTTTTAAACTAAATGATGTATACATGGAATCTCAACATTTTTCTTGAAGTGGCTGAGTGATTTATCTCAACAGATTTCTGCACTTGGGATTTTCTTTACTCAAAGATGCTCAAAGGAAGCAGTTTAATGCAAACTCTCAATATGTCACATTTTGGCAGTGATTGCTTAATGCAGCAGTGCACAAATGAATTGCTCCACTGCATCCTCTGATCATGAATATGAATCGGAGTACTATAAACTGAACTCAATGTACTGATAAGTGACTGCATCTGATTGTGCCAGCAGCCAGATGATTTTCTCATTAATGAGCTGAACTATTAAAAGATGGAAGAATATGAAGCCAAGCCAGCATTGCCTGAGCCTCTTTGCTGACATTTTTCCAGGCCTACCAGAAAGCTTTGCCAACCAGTGAAGGAAAAATTCATCCCAAAAAATCTTTTATGAATGAAGACAAATAAAAGCTTCAAGGCTCAAATTCTGTTTCGGATTACATGGATGTGACTCCCTTTTAGTTGCAGTGTTTCTGTTTTAGTATGGGACAACCCAGATTTTGATATTAAGGAATTACACTCCTCCTTTGGTTTTCAGCCTCTGCTATTTGTGTATAGCCCATGGCTGCTAGGAAAAGACAGACAACCTCATTCAACTAAGCAGAGCTTCTAAATTCATTAAACTGAGCGACACAGATTTATGGAAGGCATGTGGCAAACACATCCTCTGCAATAACAATAATCTGTTAGAAATACTTTTAATTTGGATATTTTCAGAGTCTTATTCAATGTCAAGCACTGATGTATAAAAATCCATTATTGTTCGCAAGCATCACCATGTTGCTTTGCAATTTAAATATGGCCCCATCTCAGTTGGAAGCACCTTCAGTACAAGTCCAGAATGAGGTATGTAGATCACTTAGATCTTTTCTCCTATAAAAATGCGACATGTGGATAAAAAAAGAAAAAAAAAAAAAAGAAAAAAAAAAGTAAAGAGCGGGTCTGCAGGCACCACCACTGCTACGGCAAATCTGCCTCTAGAGGGCATTGCAAGCCAAATGTTTTCCCTGACAAGTGTTGAGAACATGGATCAGCCCGGTAGGCAGTCCTTAAATTGCCTAAATTAAGATATTTTCCTGTGTTTACAACATCAGCTATGTAGCAGTCAAAAAAACTATTGGGCAGAAACACTGAAGGATCTTCAATTCACTGAGCAATAGAAAATATTTTTGGTAAGAATAGATGTTACCAGACATTTTCTAATATACCTGAAGCCTCTCAGGACAAGAGAGGCTGTGAGCTAATTTTTGCACTTAACTGTTCCCTTTTAATGACTTTGCTTTCATCCTTGTACGAGTGATGCCATCCCCACAGGTGGCTGAATCCAAAGATCATTCACTGGTCATTAGCAAGGAGGTGCAAAGATGCTTTGAATACTTAGCGCGTGGAATGTAGGCCAGTGCATCTGATACAAACCAAATAACATTATTATTTGACTCTCTCAATATCTATGATCTGTAAAAATTGCTGGTATAAGTGACATCAAAGCATTATGTAGGCTTTTTGTATGTAAGACAAAAATATCTAAGTGACACATCATGAGATGGTAGGGAGCTGGTAGGATGGGCTCTTCCCAGTATGGGCTGTTTTCTAAAGGACTTATTGAGCCTCTGCAGACATGCAGTAGGAAAAATCCAAACTTTTTTTTTCTCCTCTGTACATGTGAACTAAATCAGTTCAAATGACAAAAACTACTTTTCTGCTACAGGAAACCAAGGAACATTCTTGTCTTGCTGCATGATGAAGGCAATATTTTGTCATTGCAGAGAACAGCAATCAAGTCCTTTGCTATAGTTTGGCTATGGATGTTTAACTATTGATATTTGTTCAACTACAATTAACTGAAATACATTCAATACATTCTTCTTTTTCTGAAGACTGATATTTGTCTATTTTCCCTACCGTGACAGTGATTCTTTTTGATTTTTAGGTACCACTGTGAGAGTTTTGCTAAATGTCATAGCAAACAACATTCCTAAGAGGCTACAAGTCTTGCAGACTCTTAAAGGTCCAGGAGTCCCTTACAAATTTTCAGAGTGCTCAGCTCATTTCCTGGTGCCTTATTTCCTGGTGCCATTCTGTGTGTTAAGATTTTGTACAGTGAGAATAGTTATTAACATCCCTTAAAAGGCAGAAACGTCTTCTCTGAAACACATAGCATGCTATAAAACAACAATTTTAACAATAAGGAAAACTCAGAGTACATAAAATGTTAAAAATATAATAGTTAAATATACTAGAAAAAACAATTTGATAATTAAAACAGAAGGGTAAACTATATCAGGAAGAAAGTTATACAGGAGTAAAGTAAAACCACTTACACAATCAGTATTTTTACTGACAGTTGGTTACACAATGATAGCATCAAAATTCTTCCTGTCTTGTTCATTATATTACTGCAGTGAATAGAAATATCAAAATTTCAGCTTTAATGGGCTTTGGCTGAAACTGTAAGTTTGCCACTTGTAAACATTTTGATTTAAGCAAGACAGCAGAAAAAAAATGGTCCCTCTAGAATAATTATCAAATGGTTTGTGTAAATGTAAATAAATGTTTGATGTACTTAATGAGAAATGAAAGGACTCTGGGATTATACTGTGGCTACACAAAATAGTTTGGATGCTATATGCCCATGAATGACCTAAATTCTGTTTGAACTCCAGATACAGAATATTGGATTCCCTGTGAAATGAAACTTGAAAAAGACACCCAAAATCCAAACCTCATTTTGTAGAGGTTTATTTGTCTAATAAAGTAAACAGATCTGGTTTTGTGTAAGAACATTTCTGGTTATCTGCTTAGAAACAGAAAAGTTTTGGGCTTTTTTTTTTGGCAAGAGGAGGAAAAGTGTGTATGTATCAAACAATTCCCATTGGAAGCATTGGGTTTAATCTCCCTCTGTGCTCTGGCCCCTCAGCCATGAGCACTACCACCCTGCAGTACAGGCTGCATGGGAGGCTGTGCTTTGTCCTGGGGGCAGAGACACTGCAAGGAAGAAAGGAAAAGAAAGATTAATCTGATAAAGGCATTGCCATTTCTAATCGGACTGATGGGAAACTGTGGTATGAAGTTAAAGAGGCAACGCAGGGTGAATTACTTTGATGAACTACCTTAAAGCTGAAGCAATCAAATAGATAGCTCTCACATATAAAAATTACTGTGCCATCTTTATTCATCAACAGTTTTGCACAAGTGTCTCATGTTCAATCCCTTCCAGGAACAACTAAAGCACTCTGATACATTGGATCAGATTAAATCTTATCTGGGAAACTCAGCCACTGGGGTTGTGCTTCCTGCTTCCCAGACTTAATTTCTCATAACAGAAATAAACCTTTTAAAGCTTGAGAATAACAAACTCCAAAAAGTAATACCAGTACAGCACATTGCCTGCTCTTGCAACCTGCTGGAATGGAATTGGAAGGGCTTTTACTCTGGTGTGTGGTAGCAGTAAAACTTTTTCACATAGCCTGACAGGTGAAAACCTAGAGAAAGGAAATTTGTGACTCCTAGTTTATAGAATCAGAGAATGGCTGGGGTTGCAAGGGACCTTTAAGATCATCCAGATCCAACGTCCATGCCATGAGCAGGCACACCTTCCACTAGACTAGGTTCAGAAAGTATTCATACAAACAGACATGGAAGTTTTATTCACATTTATAGGGGCCATAAGAATCACATTTAAAAAATAGTACTAAAAAGCCTACCATTGAGTAACAGATAAACAATCAATATTTGATTCAAATATAGTCAAATGATATGAAAAGCAAATACGGTATCATAGAAAATTCAGCATAAAATTCCTGTAAAAATCCACTCACATGATTTTAAGAATCAGCTTGTAATTTGATCTTTAGATATGCTGAGATCTTCTCGTGATGCTGAATTCTTTGAGCCTTTTGAAGTGGATGGGCTCTGAGGATACTCAATATTTTGCAGGACTGTTTGCTAATGAACAGAGGAAACAAGCATAAGTTTTGTGTGCTCAAATGTGTTCTTCTGACCAAGCATCACACAATTTTGTACTCACGGCATACAGGACAAGGAGTTAATGCACAGGTACTGATAAAGACAATTAAATGGAAATAGAAAACCTGACCTAGTAATAAGGTATATATGTTATCAGAACTTTATTTTTTTAAAACTGAAGTTCCTTCACCCACAGAAATGCTAACAGGATTGAAAATATGTTATCTTCCATTTAATGCCTATCCTGCACTTCTGAAGTCATGGATCAGTCAAGGATACCTAACACTGAAGATGATGAACAACAGTAATGAACCAGATACATTTATAGTTGTGAGGGGATAAAGAGAGATAAATTTTACACTTTTTTCCTTTTTTAGTGTTAACCTCACTTACAAATGTGTAATAAATAAATGTGATTCTGAGTATTTTACTTGATGACTCTGATTTTGTATTCTAAATTATTTATACTAAATAAAATACAGTTTTTTCAGAAATTTTTACTTTAAGATAAATTTTTTTTTAATTCATTTTTGATAATTCTTGGAAGCCACATTGCCTAAAGTTCAAGCAAAATCAATTAAAACTACTTCAGACACAGTATCCATCACAAAAAGAGTATTTTATGGAACATTTAGTCAACATACTGCTGTATATTTGCTGAAATACATTTATTGGCTACTTTTCATGTGTCTCCAGGACAATTACAGTATTTGCCCAGTGCTGGAGTAAGTTTTTCCAAACTTTTCAAAGAGAGCAATGGATGAAAACAGTATTTCAAAGTCCTAAAGAAAAGAAAGAAAAAAATTATGTTAGGCTTAAGTGGGTTTGGCTTTTTTTTGAGGGATTTTAGAGTTCTAAATATTGTCTTCTAGTTACATTCATTATATAGATAGAATGCAAATTATGCAAAATAGTGAATATTAAATATACATTTTTACATTATATGAATATTCCCTTGAAGAGGAGCAAAATAATGGATTTAATTGAAAGCAAATATGTATTTCAAACTCTCAGCAACTAGAAGAACTGCAGAAATTTCCTGCTTTAGAAATTATATTTTGCAAATCATGGTATACAAAAGTTTATTCTCCTCCCTGGAAACCAGGCAGGTTAAAGAAAGCACAATAGTCTTGCTATATTTAAACTTTTCTACCCTGGTTAACATTGAAATAGCGGTATTAAAACAGCTACATAGGAAATAGTTTTAAAAAATTAATATCTATTAATTAAGCACTAGTGGCAATAAATTGATTAGAAGCAGGGTGATTCCTGAACATGTTTTTTCCCCAAGGTAAATTTTTTGCTTATTACATTCAATTTTTTAGTGCAAATGCTTAAAAATCTAAATTGAATAAGGGAAACACAAGCGAAGCTGTGCCTTAAGAATACAACATAAATTCAGCCAACACACAAGATAGTAAAACAAAGTGTTCTAAACCATATTTTGATTTGTCTACTTAGTAAAAAATACTCATGGTAAATGATTAGCAAGTCCATGGTATTTAAGATTAAGGTTTTAAAACCTTCTTAATAAAATTATTTCCTTGAACCTGAAGTACTGAGGATAGTATAACAATAGAAAATACTTGGTTTGCTTTAAAATGGCTTTTACTTTTAGAAAGTAACATGCCACAGATGAACTCTCAGCTTTCTAGGATCTGATGATTAATTTTTAAGGAGTTGTTCTGAATACTTTGTACTGTTTTTTATTGCCAACATGTAGCTCTGTGAAAGTGGAAGAAATTGAAACATCATGGAATGTCTGAGGCCATGAGTTAAAGAAAGGGAAAAGTTTTATCTTTTCAACACATTTCCCAATCTGAAAGGTTTCATTTCATCTTTAAAAGAGAATAAAAACTTTTTTTTTTAAGGACATGAAGCAGAATTATCATTCCCTGGACAATTTGGATTTAGTTACTTCACAGAGCACAGTTCAGCTGTACGTCTATCAATAAAGCACCTCTGACTTCAAGTAAGATTCATGCAAACACTGACTGGGCCCACCTGTCTTTCATCTTCATTGCACTTTGTCAAACTGAGAACATATGATTTCTTACATCTCACACTTAAATTTGTTTACTATCATTCCTCCAAATTTCTGGTGCATAAATCTTAAAATAGCAAGGTAGACCTACAGTCAAAATTAAATAATTAAATAATCCATGTGTGGTGTGAAAGTGAGTACTATCCCATTCCTAAAGGATTCACAAGTTTACTTTTTAATGTTTCTCTATGCCTTATACTGGCCAATTTTTTATTCAACAGAAATAGCCTATTTGCATATTTTGATATTAAACTTTTAGAATGGCACAATATTCTAATTTTCAGTGTCTATTCAGCATCAGAAGCACCTTCTTACCATAGGAAACTTTGTCCATATAATTATTCTAATAAATATTATAGTATCTCCAATACAACTGCAAATGGTTTCCTTCTAAAGCAAAGCTAGTTATATTTAATTCAGTAAATTAACCAGACTAATTCTGTTCATGGGAATGGAAAAATCAACAAACCAGCTCTAGCTGCTGAGAAAGCAAGCAGATAATCCAGCAATAATTTAGGATTAAGCAGTAATTCAGAGCAGAACATGGTATCTATTATTTTTAAAACAGAAAGTATCTCATTAATTTACATGCAGGACAGTTACGTACAGTTTAACAAATTGTGAACAGTTTAGCAAGCGGTGAACTTTGGGTGAGACAGGGAAATCAGTGAAACCTGTGCAGCCACTATCAGGATAAAATCAGGAATGGAAAGGCTGAGCGATGCAGAGATCTTTATTTGCTGGAGCAGACGGCTTTTGCTATTAGGATTCCTAGCCAAACAAAAACAATTGGCTGCCAAAATTAGCTCCTTGGGACGATTTAGGAGCCTTTGAAGTGAACAGTGTTTTTGAACTGGAACTAAGCCCAGGTCCAGCTTCAAACTCAAATCAAAATGACAAAGAGGAAATTTTTTGTGCCACACACCCCCTCAGTGTAAGATTACTTTGGTTTGGCAGCTGTACTGTTTATTTTGTTATTGAAAACTATTCCACTAGATACTCACAACTGAGCATTTAAACAACTGGCTCTGATTATGATGACAGCGGTTATGTTTGACCATATTTAGGGAACATTACAGAGTCTGATGGATAAATAAAAGCATTCTTGGCTTTAGAGTTACATTAATTAAAGAAACTTAGGAAGTATACTAGGTAAAAATTGCATAGCATGCATTTAAAATATAAATATATTTTGGGAAACAGATCTTGTTTCTATTTTTTCTGTATTTGAAGATAAAGATTTTAATCAGGTTTCAACAGAGAAATAAAATAAGGCCTGAAATCACCACCTGGCCTTGCAGGATCTACCTCACAGCACAAAGGGAAAGGAATTGGAGGCCAGGTTCTTACATTCATCTAATGGAATGGTGAAATGACCACTCAAAACATGAAGAGAAGCATAGTGATGGACTGCTCATTGATTGTGATGGGAATCATCTTGAATTTAGGCTGTTTGGTACATAGCATAGAAGTTATGAAGTTAGGTAAATAATCCTTTTGAAGAACATAGGTTGTGAATGGAGAAAAATAGGCTTCATCAAAATTATTTTCACCATCAGTTCCTCTCTCTTGGTAGCTGGAATGAATAGACTTACAAATATGAATTTACACGTATTGGTAAGCCCAGTCTATAGTTTTGCTCTTGGGAGCACAGGAGCATAGAGCTGAGCTTTTTGGAATTTTTCCACAATGCATTCTTAAATCTTCCCATATAACTCTCAGGATCAGAGAGCTGAAATTCTCAACACTGAGAACTACTTTGAAATTCCCAAACAAAGTTGATATAACACTTCCTTTTTAAATTTGTCCAGCTTTGACTGTTTTCACT
The DNA here is from genome assembly GCF_012460135.2 of Molothrus ater. Taxonomy (NCBI): domain Eukaryota; kingdom Metazoa; phylum Chordata; class Aves; order Passeriformes; family Icteridae; genus Molothrus; species Molothrus ater. The sequence goes on from NC_050480.2 coordinate 19,844,014, forward strand.
CTAGTAAATTGTAAGTGACTCAAGTTCAGCTGACAGAGCTTCACAAGACCCTTTCAATGTATTGTATACTTGAGCTTGTGAGCTCATCAGTTCGAAACAATGGAGTCAGAAAAGGTGGCATAAAGCCACCAAAGATTTGTTTCAATCAGCACTCTGATGTCATAGATTAGACTTGCCAAATGGTTACATAGTCTATATTTGGAATGTTATTAAAGCAAATTCCAAAGACATTTTTCATCTGACTATGCAGACTTACATAAATACAGATCACGTACAAATGCTGGCAAAAGAACAAGACCTTGCAGACCTTCAGATTGGTTTGGAGGCCCTTGAAAATGACTTCTGTGATATTCTAGAAACAAATTTGTACTAAGAGTGTTTCTTTCCAAGCAATTTTGAGAGTACTGTACAATATCCCGTAATACAAAAATGCAGTTAAAAATGAGATAGGAATTACCATTGAGTATCTTCTTGGAAATTTAATGAAGTAGAAAGTAGCTGCCTCAGACAAAAGCAAGAACAGACAAACAGCAGTAGTGGATTGACTCTCAGATTCTAAGGCCAGAGAGCACTCTTATTACCATTTATTCTGAGCTCCTGCATGCACACTTCAGGGTAATTTCACTTATCAAATCTCTCAAGTCCATAATAATTATGAAACTGTTAAGCATGTGATAAACTTGGAACAATAAGCATACAATAAACTCATATTATCTGATTTACAGGATAGGATAGTCTTTCCTTTCTCTGTAATTACAAAACTTGCGTTTGCTGAACAAGTAAAGATTTGGTTGCATGAATTGAGATTAAATTTGTGTTAGGCTGTACAAATATAGAACTCTTTCATGGGTTAGTAGAAGCAACTTGTGCAGAAGTTCCAAATATAAATTGCATAATGACAAGCATTCTCTGAAATGTATATCATTCCATCAATAACAGATATTCAGAGTAGTGATTCCTCTTCTGAGTCAATCAAAAAATACTAAAGAGACAGTGTATAAATGCATTTATGTCAACCATGGCACCGTGTGCTGTGTAAAAGGCAAACCAATCCATGAAAAGTTTGCATCTGAGAAAAACTTTTTTGTAGTGCTGGAATTGTATCTGTTGCTCCTATAGAGACATTAGGTCTCTTCTGTTCTTCTCTTTATAGAATACCTATTCTGAATGTAAATTCTATTAGGAATTAATGGCAGAAGGAATAACTGAAAAACGGGCACAGCTGCTGGAATAATAATTCTATCTTCATGCTACTGAGTAGCAAAACCAGGAAACAATACTTTGAAATTAATATCCACAGGTACACACCAAGATCTTAAAGGATGCAGTAGAAAATTCTGTACAAATGTCCCTGCAGCAGGAATTTTCTTAGTGTAGGGTAAGACACTGAGCAATCCTGCTTTCCCACAAAGTCAGGAGACATCCCATGTGCACAGCTCCTTTGGACACCAGGCAGTACTGCCTAGTGTCACTGCTCAGCTCTCGTCCACAACCCCACCTGCTAAACACTAAGTGCTCATATCTAAGAGTTTCCTATGATCCTAATGCTTGTAATAGTAAAATAAAGTTTTAAATGGAGCTGTCATAGTAAGCCTCCTGATCTGCTAATATCCACAGAGGTCTCTAACAAGGAAGCAAAACAGAAACAGCAAGCTGTTAGACAAGTAAAATGTTGATCCAGCTAACTTTCAGTCTCAGCAAATTTATCAATACTGGTTAACAATAGTTCCAACTAGTACAGGGCCTTCTGACATGACAAAATGAATGTAACAACCCATTCTGTCAATACAACACAAATGTCATTTCAAGTACTCAAAACCTACTAAGCTACCCTAAAAAAGATTGATTTATCTGCTCCAGTGTTTCTTTGGGGCAAACTTTTCTCACAACTGAAACCAATTAGTGGGCCTGGCACTTGTAGTGCAAAATGTAGGTCAGCATCAAGTAATAAAAAAGTATTGACTTTTCTCTGTCTGTAAGCAGCATGAAAGGGGTGCCATGGCCTTGTCGTATATGAAAAGAGCTCCATTAATTTCACTTATTTCAACCAGGGCTGTCAAATACTAATGCTTCTATTGCACTTTTCACACAAAGTACATTGACACCAATCCTGGCCCCAGTGTAACAAGTTTACAATATTTCAGTCAGTGAAAGGGGTACTATAATTTTTAATTCCCTGTTGTACATTTAGTCTCTTTAAGCAGCACTGCTCATAAGACTTACTAAGAGATATGAGCTGGGACATTAATAACAGCTTCACACTACTTCCCATGGGCAACAGAACCTATTTCTTGGGCACAGCTTAAACAGCTAATTAGCCATTAAGTTCAGGACACAGTTGTTTGGCATAACTCTGTTTCTCTGGCTGGTGGGCACAGACTGCCAATGTTACTTTCTGCTGTGAAGAAAAAAAAAACCAAAATCTAGGAAGAGGTCTTCCATGACTTGAGGCCATAAAATTGAAAAGCTAATGTGCTAACCAATTGGGTCAACCAGCCCCTTCATATAAGAGATAATAACAAAAGCCTGGATCATGCCTTAGGGACTGGATCTCATTGTGTCAGCACAGGGGTATTGACTCCCAGGGAAGAGCCTCATCAGAGCTCCCTGCCCCACAGTTGACAAGTGACCACTGCTGTGATGAAGGGAGTAGAACTGCACCTTTCCCTATTCAGCTTACCAATACAATGCAGAGGAGGAGAAGGAGGAACTAACCTCTGCCTCCTCCTTCAACTGTCCACTACTGCTACCAGTATGAAAATCTCTACATTTTGTTCTTTCTGGTAGGAGCAATAAAGTTTTCATGGAAGCATACATGAGTTTCTCCATTTTGTGGATAGACACAGCAGAGGTCAAACTGACTCAAAATGCTATGATCCTGTTTCCCTCTAGTCTCTATAATTTGTCTTCTAAACTGACTTTTCTTTTTTCAAGTGAAGTTTTATGGTCCTTGTTGACAAGCTTGAGGGCTCTGAGTGTGATGTCTAACTCATTCCCTAATTACCTCCTGCAAATGCAAACATCACCACCAACAATAAAACTCTTTGATTTAAAAAGACTGGGTGACTATGGTAAAAGGCAATTTTCTACTTGCTTTAATGACTTTGTTAAGTCTTACCCTTTGAATCAACTTGCTATTAGATCTTAAAATAAAATGATATTGTATAGCCGTCATAAAAGGCAACTTTATAACCTTCTGTGTTACACTTACATCAGGCAAGTTTCTTTCTATTTGTTAGTTTTAGTCTTTTATTATGATAATGTGTTGTAAAAAAGAATCAGGAAATTATGTTCACAGTAGGAAATTTAAAAACACTATTTTAATATCCTATCTTCCAAACAGAAAAAGAAAACATTAATTGCTATTTAATTTATGTAACAAACATTTCATTATTTTTACCCTTAATTTTTCATGGATATTTATAACTATCACTGACTCTTACATGTTTTTATTTTATGAATTAAAAATGAGAAGGCCAAACTCAAACAGTGCTTGCTAGAAATTGTGAAAGATTTCTAATGATGGCTCATGAGTTTGAAAAACCACTGACTTGATAATCACGTGGATTTAAATATTTTTTTGTCTGATGTGTCAAGTACGAGCAGCACAGCCACGTGTGCTCCCTTGGGACAGCCAAACATGGGAATTATAACTCCATTCCTATGTTTCTGGAGTATTGGAGAAAGGAGTGTTCTGCTGCTCATCTGTGCTCACTGAAGTTTCCTTTCATTGCTCTGCATCTAAATTGTGCTAATTTGTGCTTTGGAGATAGTTGGAGGCAACTGACAATCAAGCTCTAAAACTTCTTGTCCTCATCTGTGCAAGGTAGGAGAGGATGTGTTCTAGGCTTGAAAAGAGCCTATTTTAGCTCCTGCATGGTTAGAAGCAGTTCAGAGAAAGGAAGAAAAGTGTATCCCCTTTCATAGCTGCACAAATTAAGCTATGACATGACAGAAAATAATGATGCTCTTCAAAATGCAATAGTTTAAGTCACTGTACAAGGAAAGCACAACTATTCCTAAACAAGTAAGATATTCTGTGATAGCCATGTTCATTAAGGATTACAAATGTGTCAACCCTTAATGTCCTTTCTCACAAGCAAATTATCTCTGGGTTTCAATAGAAGTTCTGTGCAAGGAAGGACAAAGGAAAAGAGAGGAAGGACTTGGTCCAGTAAATTATTTTTTCCTGTAAGTATTGCCTCTGTAAAATTAACCTGGGATCTGAAACTAGGCTGTCCTTTTTGACATGTGTAATTTAACTAGCAATGAAGATTTGTGGTCCAAATTTGCATTTGTTACATTTACTTGGTACCCTGCAGTCATTGTGGTTGCCCAAGGGGAAGGAAGGGTGGAATTCCCAGCTGTACCCTCTACGTTCATTTATTCCATTTATTAATGATCTGCAAGCCAAGTCACTGTCTGGTCCTTCCTCTCAAACATGGACTAGCTTTGCAATGCTTTAGAAAGAAATGCAGTCTCTCTTATAAATAACTGTTCAGTTAATTAATTTCTTTAAGTGTATAAGGCTAACCTAAAGAAGAAGTCACCTTGATGTAGACACTTTCCAGGTACCTTGAAACCTGTTCAGAGTCAGTTTCAACATTACAAGTATGGTTTCCTGCACAAAGTTACAGTGCACACTCTACCATACTTTAGGCAATGTTATGAAACAACATCACCCAAATTCTATTCTGCATGTCTGTATGTGAACCAAAATTGCCAAAGATAATACTCTATTTTTTCACGATGTAGCCTTTTTTTACAAGTAAATTAAATTAGGAAAAACCAATGTGAATTTCTCTGCAAGCTATTTCATACTTGGATACCCTTGAACTTTACTGAATCTGGGCTAAAAAACAAATGTGCAGTTGAAATAGTTCAGTAAGTATTCAGAATCCCAAGAGGTGTTTATTTGCTATTGTCATGCAAGTATCTAGCTCTTACAGTGTATTTTAACAAAGTATCTCTGAAGAGGGGAGTAGAAGTTCATCTTAATCTATTTAAGATTCATAAATAACATTGGCAAGAACAAAAACACTCTAATGAGAAATATATAGGCCTTTAAAGAAGTTGTTAAATCTGAGGTGGAGCCCAACACACATTCCTGAGTACAAAAACCCACAGACTTAAAAAGCATCTGATGAAAAAAGTAAAGGATGTATTCTTACAACAGTATTTTTAAAGCAGCTTCTTGTCCTGTCCATCACACACACTCCACTAGCAACAGGCCTTGCATTAGAAACTACTGCACTTAGGGACAAATATCTTGACTTAGGCCATTTGTAAGCTGCCCCCTTCATTGTCAAATCTGTTCAACTACCACATTCTCTTTTCAGCTGAAAATAAGCCAGTGCCAAGTGTTCACTGCCAAGAAAACTCAGAACCACTTTTAACCTGCTAGGCTAAAGCCAGAAAATATTTAACCTGCCAAGATCAAGTTGCAACTCTCTGTAACTTACCAAAATCATGCCACTAGGAGTTAAGGAAGAAAAATTCTGAGTTGAAATCCTCAAATGAAAGTATTTTTTATCTTATTTAGCTTCTGATATGCAGCAAAACCAGTACTTCAGCTAGACTTCATCTGGTTTCCCATGGTTCTGGATGACACTTTCTAACCTGATATTTTCTGTGATTAAATTACTAGATATGCAGATCAAAGGAGAACAGTGGATGATGCTGTCTGAGCTTTAACAAGGCTTTCAACACAACCTCCCAGTGAATCCTTTTAACCAAGCTGGTAAATTATAGTCTAGATTTGCAGACTAATAGATGTAATTGCTGCCTGGAGTCTCAGGTTCAAAGGGTAGCAATGAATGGCTTCTCCTCAACTGGACCTGGGTACCAACATATTTCCTCAGGTGCTATCTTGGGGCCTATCTTAATATCTCTCTCAGTGGCCTGGAGGAGGAGATGGAATGCACTCTCCTCAGGTTCCTGGATCACACCAAACTAATGGGTGCCATGGAGACACTGGAGGGCTGTCACTCAGAGTGATGCAGACAGGCTGGAGAAATGGCCTGACAGAACCTTACAAAACACAGGATGGACAAATTCACCTGGCACAGACTCATCCTAGAGGAAAGCAGGCTGGAGGCTGACAGCCTGGGCAGCAGCTCTGCAGAAGAGGAGCTGCTGATCCTTGTGGGCGAATGGCTAAACACAAGTCAGCAGTGTGTCCTAGCACTGATGAAAGCTAAAGAGAAAACCAGCTTTTCTCCTCCAGAAATACAAGCTACCTTCAGAAGAGATAGAAATGATCAAACATGAATATTTCCTCATTTTGCAGGAAGCTTACTTTGCAGATGGGCTAACACTAGAGAAACTACTCATCTCTCATCCAGTGTTTACACATGCTCTCATTAATCAATAAAATAGGAACAAAAGCTTTTAGACTAATACCTATTGCTATTTTTTCTGTCTGTATTTACTCTTTTATATGATAACATATCTTCTTTATGTGTCATGTTTTCAGTGGCACTTTTTCTTCTGTGTAAATCCACCAGTTCTTTGATACAGTTCAGAAACAGCATCAGCTACAGCGATTACTCACTCCGGTGCCACAGACTTGTTTTGGCATTGGCATGAAGTTAGTTCTGACAAACTTGCTGATTAAAAGGTTTGGGGAGAAGAACATCTAGTATTTATAGCCAAACATTGTTACAGATTCAACATTATTCAGAAAAAAATATATGGATTACACTTATTGGCACAAATTTTAAAAATAGTTTGCTGAGCAATTAAAAAACTAAAACCCTGCTGCATTGGTTCTGATATGAATACACGCTATGTATATATTAAATGCAACAACTTGTGCAGCAAGTCTGTGGTCGTGCATAAGCAAAAGTTTGTTTCATTTTTCAGCTGGATAACTTCTGAACTAGACTCAACATTTTGCTGGCCATGCTGAGGAAAGAATTTAGCCTGAGACTTTAACATCTATGCCTTTAATGTCTATACAGAACTTTCAATGTATAGCTGAGTAGGACTATATCTTATAAATGAAGAGGAACTGGGAATTTTTACAATGTTTTATATGCTAATTTATTCATTGACAATGTAGTAGCAATGTAAGTTATACTGTGAAGTTTCCCATACTTCTCTGAGGACTTCAGATTTGAACTGAAGTGTGAAAATTCTTTAAATAGCAACACATTTTGGCCTTCCTTTTGCCAAAGGCTTGGGCATCTGCAAAAACTACAAATCATGCCAAACCCTTTGAGTGATATATGGAGGACCACAATCCACTAGGAAATAAGCTAAGACGAAGTCATTCATTTCATTTAGGTCTTTCAGTGGGATTTGAACCATCCAGCCCACAAACCATGTCTCAGGAGATTGCAGTGTACATCCAGCCCACAGTAATAATGATTCATATACATATATGTGTATATGCTTTATTGCTACCTTTAGCTGGATTAAAAGCAATATATCAAATTTTATATTTCTGCTTCTTTTATTACCTTTCTAGCACTTGATCAGCTGATAGAGGCAATAATGAAATGTTTTTTTATAAACTGGAGTTTGTAAGTCCTGTCCTGAGAATGTAATATTTCAAAAAAGAGCCTAAGCTTTGGGGAAAAAACCAATTACAGAAACAGCATTAAAAATGCCAAGCACTGGGCAGAAGCAATTCTGGATCAGTTTAAAAAAGTGATTGATGAAACTCTAATCTGAGCTGAAGGAACAGTTTCACGACAAGCTGCGATCATTCCACACACTTCATTAGCTGCCATAATTAGCCTGGTGTTTCAATTTGTTAGAACTGGTGGGGACAATTTTACTCAGAATGCAAACATCAAAAAACAGGGTGCCTCAGACTTCAGAAGAGGCTGATGAGAAGGTTTTCTAGTCTTTGTTAACTAAAAGATTAATTACAGCTGATGAGAGGCTGTATTCTGATTGTCACTCTGTCTATGTGCATTACTTTTAGCATTAGAAGATAGACATGGTTGACACTACACTGCTCAATCAAGCAGCTTTGCATTAGTGCACAAAGTCTGTTAATATGCAATGTTTTTATTATTTCTCTTTTTCCTTTCCCCTCCCTAAGTTTACGGCTCTCACACCTAACAAGTTATTCTTTAAAAGAGCAGGGTGTTTGGTTGGTACATGCTGCCATTTCTTCACATGACTACAGGTGAGAAATCCTGACACATCTCAAAGCTACAAGCCAGGAATATTATTACTTTTTATTATCACAATCAGAATGTAAATACCTTCTCAAATAATCTCATTATGAGAAGAAAACCCAGGACAGTTGTGAAAGTGGTACTGTGTGTTTCAGCCTTTGTACCTTACCCCTCTACCTCAGGTGTGGTTACCTCTATACATTAACTCATCAAAGCTTGTAAGGTTGTTTATATGGACGTGAAGTTTGAATTTGAAGTGGAAAGGTTAGTCCTGAATAATTCCATAACTTCCATTCTAGAACATTAACACATGGCAAATCACCTACTCATAAAAACACTCCTGATGTGGATATGCCTTTCACTTTCCCTACAAGTATTATCAACAAAAACTGTAAGAGAAGAAATAATACAGCTTATCATGGTAGAATATCCTTTTAATCTGAGTTGGTAAAGGGCACGTTGGACCCAGCTCTTCATTGCATTACATGAATAAGCACAGAAGTGTATTCCAAAGTGGATATCATTCCATGATTTAAAATGGGGCAAATTAGTCCAGAATTGATTCATAATATAAATTTTGAAGAAAGAAGCAGTAGACTGTTACGTCAAACCATTAAGACAACAAGCAGTCTGTACTACTTCCCATGTCTCATTCATTCCAACATAACTGCACAAAGCTGTTACTGTGGTTTTTCCTATACAAGAAATGCAGGTTACTCTAAAATCCATTTTTATGCGCTGAAGTCCTACTGCTCTGAGAATAATGTACTTTGCTCCCTGGAGAGAGCATCAAAACAAACAAAAAACGCACAAACTTACAGCCTTTCTTTCAACCTGGGCTCATACCTGGCATAATATCTTAGAACACCTGTAGGTGTTATTAGCGTTTAAATTATAAAACTCTACAATCATAATGAGTCAGTGTAGCAAAATCTCTAATTCAGACATCATTTCAAGATGCAACAGTCTGAAGTCCTATGTGAACCTGTTGCAAGAAAGTCATCAAAATATGTGTCTCTCATCTTAGACCTCAATTTTTCAAACTCACCAGCAATGTATGTTTAAAGATGAGATTTTACAAGTCTACTTTTCTGAGAAAATAGGTGACACCATTTTTCCTAGAACATTCTGTCTGAATGGCATGAATTTACATATTATGTTCATTATGGGTCAGATTCTTATCTTGTGCCAATTGGCCCAGCTCCATGGATGTATCCCAGTTATGCTAGGGCTGAGGACCAGCTCTCAAACCTGAAGCTTTCAACAGTTGTATGGCCCACATAATTCTCAGAGGATTGTAACCTCTGAGATAAAGTAACCAAAAGCTTTTGGTTACTTTAATTTCAACTCCATTTAACAAGCACAAACAAGGTCTCGGTGAGTATTATCAAATAATAAGTAGCTTGCTTTTGCAGATAAGTTCCATAAAGAATTTTAAGTGACTTCAAAATATAGCCTTTTTAATTCAATATTGTGGTAAATTGAATTGAGTTGAAATACATTATGTTTGACATACATATAAAAAAATTTACTTAATTCCAAGAATACTGAACAGTCTATGCAAAACTGATATGAAAAGGCAAGGCCATGGATTTCCCAGTTTAGTATACAGATTTTGAATTCCAACAAACAAAATCATATCCAAATAGTCAACACCTAAAACCAATATAAACAAATTAGGTGTAACACTAGTATCTACTGTTTCTAGATTAACTGATTTTTTTGCAATTTAAAGCTGTGCCACAAATTATTGTAATGCACACTAAGCATATATTGAAGGAATTGGGCAAGATACTCTATTTCTAAAGTGTTTCTGATTAAATAAGAGGCTTTAAAATGTTTAAGCAATGTGTAAAATGGAAATTATTTATAAAGCTTAAATATACATACATCTCACTCAGAAATACTGGCTAAACTCTTACTAAAAATGCAAGGTTTTCTTTTATACCACTAAATGCAAGTTACATTATTAAATGAGGAAGGTAGGCAAAGCAAGACATTTATTGTCCAACAGACAAATGACAGAGGATTGCTAGTTAGACAGTCTAATAAGTGCCATCTAATTTTCTCCTTCGAATCAATTTATTCTTCAAAGCCTTGGATCATCATCAAGGGACTGCATTTTCCCGCTGAGAAATTACAGAACTGAAAATCAGGTTTTATAAAATATTCAACTAGTTGCCCACAAACCCTTACAAATAACCACTAGAATGGATTTGATTAGACTAGTGGTGACAGTATCTCTTCTTATGCAAATAATTGAATGGTTTGACTCTTCTCAGATACTACTTTGTAGCATTATTTCAAAATCAGACCTGGGTCTGTTAATATGCAAGGTTTTTATTATTATTTATTATTTTTTATTATTACAAAATTATATACATCAGACCCTGTGACTCATCAGTAACCACTAGAAACTTTTTTCAGCCTTCCAGTTATGCACAGATTCTTTTCTGCATTTAGTTGAACATTAGCCAAGGGTACAGTTTGCATGTTTTTATTTACTTCAGAGTGTTAACCATCTTTCTACAACCAAGAATGTAATTTGAGTAATAATTATTAATTGTATATCAAGAATAGCATTTTTCAAAAGCAACCCAACAGTGGTGATCTTAAGGATTTTCTCAAAGAAAACAATCTACAACTCAGAACCTTTCCAGTGAGAGCTCTGAAAGTAATCTTCATAACAAAATGTAATTCTGTGAATAAGTCAGAGTCACAAGGAACCTGGAAAGATCATTATGTAAGCTGTCAGAAGTAGGAATTGTCGTTTGCTTTCCTGGAAAACTAAATGGGTGCATCTCATAAAAGAGACTTCATTCTAGCCTGTGAATGAGAGGTAATGTCTGGTGTTCCCATTTTTGAACATGGCACACTCCTGCTTTCCTCAATACCTTTCCTTCTCATCAGTACATTATGACATTTACCAAAAAAATAGAAAAAGAGATCAGAAGTAGAAGTTGCAAAACTGACTTTAAGATACCTTTTGTTACCCAGTTTAAAAGACCACCTGCTTATTAAGTTCTTCTGTGATATTAAATTGGGCAACACTGCTCTTTTTCTGTACTATCTAATCAGGGAGCCAAACACCTATGCTCCATGGAGCTCACAGCTCTGAAGAGTAATACTGTTGAGGGAATCAACCTATGTGGAGGAAAGTAATCACTATTTACAGCAGCATTCTGGCTCCAAGTGGTTCTTCTGAGAGCAGAAAATACATGTTACAGGTAGAACAGACAGACTTTTCATGGATAGTACAGTACATATTGTTATTGGACCAGATCCTTGGATTTAAATTATTTGTTTTGGTTCAGAACTCAGGATACCAAAGAAAAAAGAGAGAAAGCAGTGTTTTGTTGGAAGCAGATAATTGATAACTCAAACTAAGGGTCCACTTGGAGTATCTGTATAGATACATCAAGTCATGCCAGCAGTAACAGCAATACGGGAGCCACGTCATGGGCTGGGGGTCACTGGAGTGCATCCCACTTTGGCAACAACCCTTATTATCCCTGACATGGCTCATAAGGAAACCAGGATTGGGACAAGCAAACTCTTACAGCCCATCTAATAATTCCCTTCTGGCTGCCACATTGCGTGAGATCTGTATTGCCTAGGAAAACACACTGAGGTTGGTTGGAGAACTATGAATCTGATATTCCAAATATGTGCTAGCACTTCTCATGTACATTAGTAACTCCTGTCACAAAGCACACTGGTAAATATGGCCTTTAAATTTTTAAAAGGTAATAAAGCTGACAGTTCAGATGCACATTCATTAGCCAGTATCACACTGTACTAGAAAATTTTATTGGATAATCTTTTTTTCTAATTAAAGTGAAAACAAGCAAATTTCTTTGATAAAATGAAGCCACAGTCTCAGCAAGAAAGAATTCAAGATTTCACACAGATCATACCTATGATCTCAAGTCAAATCACTGGAAGGTTAGAAAAATGGAATTAAGGTGGAGTTTAAGTAAATTTCAATATAGACAGGGATGGAAAAGCACAAATAGTGTATCAAAAATTCTGCCTCATAATGACATCATCCACTAGACATGACTGTTTTATGTGTTGGCCTTACAAGAGATAAAACTAATTTTCAAACAGACAGAATCTCTTTCCCCCACTACAAGAATTTTTTCTGTTTTCTCTATTAACCCAGATTGAAAACCTGTCAGTTCTTGGACAAAGAGGCAAATTTATGCCTAGTGTAAAGCAATGAAACTATACTTTTCATTATACATATGTTGTAACATTCTTTATATAAATTCTGGCTTGAAATATATAGTCATTTTTATCTGTTATATGTGTCATGATTTAATTAAATACTTCTGCAACTTCATGCAATCACAGTTGAAGGCAATCACTGTTCAACAAAATTGACTGAAGCTGTTGATTGTGCCTTTATCTACCCTGGCTGAATCTGAGCCTGTAATTCTCTGCCTCTGGTGACAAAGATGGAAGTGATATAATTTACACATGGAGCAACTATTGCCTGCTCTAATGGCTACACAGTACAGTGTGAAAATGCCAGCAGCGTTGACCACACCCCTGCTTCCATTGCTCCACCCCAGAAGTAGAATTGTGTTGGTGGTGAATTACAAGAGCTGTGTTTCCTAGCCCAGGCAAGGCCATGATTATCAGAATTATTTGAAGTTGATATTTGATTAATGCTGGCAATATTGTAGAAGTGATTTCCATTAGACAACATCTAATTATTTAATTATTTCCCATTATTAATGGAATGAAGCCATTCAAAACAAACAGCTAGAATGAATGTTTTGCAGGAAGCTCATAAACATCAATTCATACATGTAGAAATCTTACTAAAATTATATCAAGCAGGCCTGTTGAACTTGAAAGGCGTATTTTATCCCAATCAATGCATAAAAGTACAATTATCTATAACTAAGGCATGTTTCTCTGCTGTACAGTTCAGCCGTAATGATCCCCACACACTGCACTTGCACATCAATTATGATAATCATAATCACGGTCGTTAAGCTGAATGTTCATTATTATCAGGATGCTGGTGACAGCAGATTCAATCACCGGCTGCAATGGGCAGGCAGTCACAGTCCCACCCAAGTTTCTGCAGACAGCGTTGTGCCACATTAAATCTACGATGTGTTCCACATCCCACTCCATTCCAAAAGCTGTAGACGGTAAAGGTCAACTTTATGTTCTGTGCAATATGCTTAGGTTCTCTAAATTAATTCTTTGCAGTCCTGGGTATTTTTATGCTTTGTAGATAATAAAATTCTGTTTCGGGCCAAAATGCCTGTGCAAATAATGAAACTGTGATTCAGTTGTACTGTAATTCACCTATAATAAGGCATCAGAGGGAAGAATCTATCAGAATGGAACATCTTAAACTATCACTTCCTGAATTTTACAAATAAGAAAAAATTAAATGCTGCCATTAAAGTCAGTTTTCTAAAATGCATATGCAAACTAATTCCAATAGCGATTAAAGACTGTAAGCTATTATTTCTGCCTCACCAAATATGAACATATGTGAGTGTTTTGATAGCTGAAAGACTATAGTTAGTGTATTTGATCCCTTGGCTATCCATCTACACTGGAACCTATCATTGTAGATTAAATTCCTAGCGACTAGCAAATTTTTTATATTGAAGCTTCTTACATTAATCCTATCAAAGGCATTCCCATGTATTGAGATAGATGGTGTAAAACTTAAAATATATAAGCAGTTTTATGTTTTAAACTGATTTACTGAGTAAACTAACTAGATTCAGTTTTACTAAAGGTCTAGTATTTCCATTCCTTCCTTGTTTATAATGAAGAATTGGAACAGAACACTTTTTCCCTTAACTCAAACTTCTTTGAAATGTAAACAGAGTGAGATAAAAATATCCGGATTATAACTAGATGAAAAAAGAACTACTAACTTTTCCTCACATAGATATGGTAGTTATTATGTTTAGAGGAAGCCTATGCTAATATCCTTTCATTTTCTGGAAGAAATGTAACAAGGTAATATTTTTCATTGTTGCTCATTTTGCTTCTAAAGTAATTATATAATTTACATACTAATCTTTTTGTGACTTGAATTAAATTGCATAGTAATAAACACATGAAAACCTCCAGAAAATACAACTAGGATGTGCTCGTGCGCACACACACACACACATACACACACACTCTCAAAGAAACTTTCTGTACTTAATATTAAAAAAAGCCACCTACTATCAACTAACATTAAATAATTCCTCAGCAGCTCAGACAGGTCACTGATGAACTGACCACTGACTTGACTCCTTGGAAGAACTTACACAGCCTTATCAGCAACAACACAAGAAACTTGTGTAGCATAAGACTGTTAGAAACTGAACAGAGATCATGGCAGTGTTATCAGTTATTTAGGTTGTAATAGAGGCTGCATCCACAAAGATATAACCTTGTGGTAAACTCAAAAGAGGGTTATGTTCAGCAGACAAGCTATTAAGCAAAAACCCTTTTTGTTTTCTACTATTTTTTTACATGCCAGTCAGTCTTGTGATTCATTAGAACAGATAATTTTGTTCATTGCATTGATATATGCAAAGTTTTCATAGAGTTTAGAAATAAGTGACACAGAGTTCTATCAAATTTAACAGTTAGGAAAGTATGACCTCACACCTGCTTATAGGCCTTTTTCCATTAAACTGCCATGAGGAGTTTGAGGTTTTGAGGTTCATTTTTGGATTTTTTCCTGATAATAATGACCCTTTAAAGCATTAGGTATGTCATAAATAGCCCTTTTCTCCTCTTATCTCTCTGCTGGGGCAAGGGGCTCCTAATGGAAGCTTCATATTGATTTAGAATTGGGGTTGGAATGCTCTGTGTCGTGTTGGGTTAATGTATACAGCCATTGACCACCAGAGATTTAGGTTGGTATCTATCCAAGATCACAAGTAGAGTTTTTAGCTAAGCCCATGGTTTATATATGTGTGATATGATATACAGTATGAATATCTTTAGGTTTTTTATATCATCATCTGAGCCTGAGCAAGAACTGCTAAGAACTGAAAAAGAAAGTCTTTACAGGACATACAAGCAACAGAAATAAGACATTTAGGTAGTTTTTATATATCATACTTATACTGTAGGACTACAGCCAGTCATATCTTCCACTCCTTGCCTTTGAAATTCAGAAATATTTTTGTTTGATTTTTGATGTTTTATTTGCAAGGAGATACAGTTAATGCATGTTGAAATACCAAAACTTTACTCTGAGCTCATTTTTAAACCTTAAAGTTTTGAGGAAAAATCTTTTAAAAATATTCCTTCTCAAACTAAGATTCCTTGGAGCTTGCTGTATATTTACAAAGGTTAAACTGCTCTCAAGGAAATAATTAATTATATCTTACAACATTCCATAATTGTTTAGGTAGGAAGAGATCTCTCGAGATCACCCTCTATAGCCCCCCTACTCAGCTAGAGCAGGTTGCCTAGACCATGGATTTATCCAAAGATAAAGATTATCCAACCTCTTTGGGCAACTTGTGCCAGTGCTCTGTCACCCACACAGAAAAAGAAAAAGAAGAATAAAAAAAATAGTGTTTTCTTGTGTTCAGATGGAATTTCATGCACTTCGCTTGTGTTCATTGACTCTTGTCACTGGACACTATGGAGTCTGAGAGAAATCTGGGGTCCTGTTCTTCTTTTGCTCTAATCAGGTGCTTATGCACTTCAATAAGATCTCCCCTGTGCCTTCTCTTTTCCAGACTGAAGTGTTCCAGCTGTCTCAGCCTCTGCTCCTACAAAAGATGCTCCAGTCCCCTAACTGTACGGGTAGAGAGTGCAGCACAGAGCCAAAGTCCATTACCTTTTTTGTACTCAGAAATTTTCAAGTGATTAAGATACCTAATACAAATAGGAGTAATGCAAACACTACACAAACTCATGTTCTTAGAAAAATTACCTCTTACAGCACTACAAAACCAGACATATATGAGATGCTCCTGACAAAGCAGGCAATTTAACGAGGCCTTCTTAAAATAAAAAACAGCTATTCACTAGTTTTAAGATTTTTCCAAAGAATATTGTGCTGTTTTAATCAGGTTTTCCTATAATTTCCTGAAGTTTATCCTAATGTGTAAGAGTAAATATACAACCTCTCTTAAATCAGAAAAGGCAATTCAAACAGAATGAAACTTAGGAAAATGCATATAACTGAAGGTTTACTTAATCACAGTCTTAAATCCTGATCTTGTAGGACCAACAGGTGTTGAATTCCCTCAAATTGAATTTACCAGAGAGTCAAGGAAATTTCACATCCCATCACAGCTCTAACTACATGATTTTATAACATGCTAGAAAGAATCCTATTGGATTCCATGATAGTTGGATCATACTGAAATTCACTTAGTTCTAATAAAACATCAATCTAAAAAAAGTAAATAAATTCTTGACTTTGCAGTGACTTACCTTGTCTGCTATCCACTTCTTAGGATATACTTCTCTGAAATATTTAGTTCCATAAGCTTCTTTGCCATATTTGCCTGACTTAAAAAGTGATGGCTCATACTTCTCATAATTTTTATGATATGAAGAAAATGGCAGAAACCTGAAATTAAAGAATATTTTAGAATCAGTTATGCTCTTCTCTAGATGCCACAGGATTGGTGTAAATCCATGCTGCAGGAGATGAAGTGTACACATGTTCCTGATATTTTTCACTATCCTCTTAATGTTTCCTCTCAGTATTGTGAGAGGATTACTGCAATTTCTCCTGTAGCCTTTTTCAGAATAAAATTGGAGCAAAGAGACAGTGAGTTTCAACAGGATAAAATGAAGACTTTATGCACAAGGATCTAACTTGGTTCACTTGCATGAGTAGATTATTACTTTGTGTGTATCTGTACTGACAACTGGTGGGATGTGTGCAGGACGATCAGGGGCCCCTTTGCTGGCAGGTGCCTGCTGATGCCTCAGGTCCTAGCAGAGAGTGCAGCCTGTGCCAGCTGCCAGTGGCAGGCACTCTCCATGCACGGGGACAGACATCACCTCTGGAGATAGGCATCCTTGCTTTGTCACAGCCAAAGCTAAATAAACCATATTCTCATTAGCAGAACAGAAACTTGCTCATATTTATAAACCACAAAACAGAGAAATTGTTTCTTCAGAATTCACAGACTGTGTACTTTACTCTTAGGTTATAATTATGTCCTAATTAGCAATCTTTTTGAGCCAGGTTCTTTCATTTTCGGTGATAATGATGATGGACTTGCTGCTTAGATAGTGCCAGCGAGCAGTGCAGCTCCAGCTACCTGCTGGAAGGGGTTTTCAGATGGATGTCCCTAACTGCCAGGGACAACCACAGGTTTTTTGGGTAGGTTCCACAGCAAACTGTATCAAGGAAAGTGAAAAACATCTTGTATATAGAAGATCTGCAAGAGACCCTACAAACACATCTTAGTTCCATCTATTCCAGTTTCCAGGAGAGTCATGAGAGCAAACAAGTACATTTTACTATAAAGCAAAACACTGGAAATTAGGTTTATCATTGCTGATATTCTGAAAAAAATCAACATGTGTTCTTAATTCTAGAAGTGCAGGAAAAAAATCTCGGTAAAATTAGAATTATATGCTTCAGAAGTCAAAAATATCACTTTTAAATCCTATGACAAGAAGTGTAGCTAATTAGAACCCTTCCTCAGCTGAAACCTTTTCAGAATCCAGAGTGTCCATAAGAGTTAGGCAAAGAAAGTTGTATAAAAATGAGGATTAAAATACTCTTCTTTGTCTCTCAGCTGATACAGATGCAGAAAACTAATTATTTTGATTAACTGATTTATCAACAACTGTTTGAGTGGTTTTGAAAATTATTTTTCTTTCTTTCCACCTCATAAAAAGAAATGGTTTGAGAATCTTACCAGCTGTATCAACTTCTTCTATCACGTGCCACAAACAAATGCCATGTAAAGTTAGTGAAAGGAAAACCCTGAGTTAGCAGACTTTAAAATAATAAAAAGCTATAGTAGCATGTGTATACCCATGGGAAAGAACACCCTCACACAAGACAGATTAGGGTACTTGTAATGCTAATTTGCACATGGGATGGACATCACACACACACAAAAATTAATGTGGCCCCAGTGTCCCAGAGAATACATCGAAGGTGCTGTGAGCCGGCTGCTCCACTTGCAGTTTTTATCACTTCTGAATTGCATTTTAATAGTACATTTTTCTTTTGTTCAGACATGAAAGAAAATTGGCTTTCTCAGGGGATTGGATAGCTGAGAAGACAATTCTTGCAGTTTTGGGATTTACCCATATATGCACAGAATTTAGTTGAGCCAGAGCATTCATAATTTAATATGAATTTCTGTAAAATGCATTACAGACAAAATAATTAAAAATCTTGAGAAAAGTAGAAGTAAATTATTATCATTTTCCCAAAATAAAAAATTCTACATAGAGGTTTTGATTTTACTGTGGATCATTTAATCTTTGTCTTTTGGCAAAAAAATTCTCAGAGTAATGTAGGTTCTATGATTCAAAAAAAACACCCCAAAATTAACACTTTGAGACATAACAAGCAGTATTTTCTTTTAAATGAAAGAAAAAAATATAATAGAGGATAATGGTATCAAATAGAAGCTTTTTCTTCTGTTTACAGTTCTGCTCTCAGAGTCAGGGGGCAAATCCTTAAAGTGATGATTCTCTAACAACATGCTTGTAAATTCAGTGTTTGCTTAAATTAAGTGAGAATTTACCTTATGTGAATAAGTAATTAAAAGAATTGCAACAATTTTTTGTCCTAAGTAGGGTAACCAAATTAATGGGAGTAATACCAAAGTCGTTATATCCCCCCAAACCATAATAATAACAAGAAGTAATAGCACTGCAAAACACTTCAGTAATGTTATTATGTTCTGTACTTCTTTGTATACACCTGATACAGCTTGTCCCAAAATTAACAACAGTAAGTTCTCCAAAAGTGACAGAAGAGAGTGGTGGAAGAAGAACATTAAATTCAGACCAGGATACCATTATCAACTGCACAAGTTTAGATTTCAATAGTTTAGATTTCAAAACATTCACTCATTATTCCTACATCTAGTTTTCAGCTTTTCCTTGTGATTTAAGTGTAAATTCAGAAATTCTTAAATGTTTTCAGTTAACATGACAGAGACAGAAGTACCAATCAAAAAATAATTAAATTCTGTATTGATGTTTTATTGGGCTACAAGAAAAAGTCAGTATAAGCTGAGACTTCCCAAAAGATGACTTAATGGAAGGTGAACTTTCTCTAAATAAATATATTGAAAAATGAAAAATTATTTAATATCAGCCTGAATGAGAAATATGTCAAAGGATACAATCAAAATGAGGAAAGGGTTGGAACCAGAAATGAGAAACTACAAATGGCAGTATTACTCATACATAACCTGAAAAGGATCAGGACCAAGGCTGGCTGTGTCACTGGTGATGAAGGCCAGCTGCACTGCTGCCGGGACCCCAAACTAATTAGCCTAAGAAGACTTAGAAGGCTTCTCTTAGTAGCCAAACCAGGACCTGACAGCTGCTAGAAGTATTTAAATTTCAAAGACGCTACAGATATTTGTTGCTAACAAAAATAAAAATGTTTTTATCTCTCATCCTGTCCTGGACCTTCCTTCTACTAGTAATTTCATCTTTCTAAACCTTTTTTCCCCTCACACGTTTACACTCCCCCTCCACAATTTTTATTCCTACATTCCTCACCTACCATTTCTTCCCTTTAGTCTGCCTCTTTTATTGCAATCTCTCTTACTACTTTGACAGAAGATGGAAAAGGCTTTTTACATGCTGAAGGTTTTTGAACTGGGTTGACAGAGATGACAGGAGCAGCAGCAGGAACTGGTTTCTGGTGTCTATGGCAGTGTGAGAGGAGCACAGCAGCGCAAGCAGGAAGGAGAATTTCCCAGGTCCATCACTGACTGCTGGGCAACAGTGTCCCAATGCTATATGGAACCTACCAATAGGACACAGGACAGAGGCAGTGACTTTTTATTGAAATTTAAATGGCCACAATAAACTGGAGTGGTCCTCAGCCTGTTCTCTGAATCTACCCAAGAGGCAAAATCCCAGCAGTCTAGTGGAGCAAGCAGGTAATCCTGATCCCAGAAAAGCTTCAAAACATTCCCAGTGTTCTGAGAAAGCTCTACCAGATCTACTGCTGGACTGCCACACATGCTGCCCTGCCAGGGCACAGTTAGAAATATAAAACAGAGCATTGTTACATGGCTTTTCAAACTTTTACATTTGTATGTACTGTACATTTTTTTAATTTAGTAGGAAAAATGCCAGCAAAGTATTAGCTCTATGACATTGCTAATTTTTTATCTAAAGTGTTTTTATACAATACCAATTCAATTCTTTGTTGTCTTGATTTAATTCAAATTCATCTCGCTTTGAAGAATTCCATGAACAATTAGCTCCAAACAAGCCATGCTTCTCTGTCAGAAATCTGTGAATATTTTATCTTCTTCTTTTTCTTTAATAAAACACGACGTTAATTTTAAGCTTTCAAATTTGTATTATACCTGAAGCAATTTTTTCATCAAATCCAATCTTTTCACTTGGGGAACAAAGAAGGAAGCATAATGGTTTTCCCATAGCCAAACAACTGCAGCAAGGCAGACATTATTTACTTTACAATGCATGTATATTAAAATCAAAGTGTTAGATACAAGAATAAAGATGGAATATTTTATTTAGCATATCTAGTGACATTATCTTTAGTGCACTGGTTTTGCCACAAGAAGCCCATTTGGGTGTCTTAGTACAAATATTGTTTCTGGAAATATACTAAATACACGGTTTATTGAAAAAGTATCAATCACTTTGATTGTAACATCAGTAAATCTAAAAATTCTCTGGCTATTTTTATTTAACCCCTGTCTGCAATAATGTAATGTGGCAAATAAAAGCACAGCCTAGTTCCTGTAGGAAGTAAAAGAGATCTCTTCTGCAGCAAATTCCGGAACTTCTTAATTATACACAGACTTATTATCTGCATTCCCAGTGTTATAAAGTACCAGAACTTCATTAGAAAAATTAAGATGGAAAAATGAAGGCTCTACTTTGTAAATTTCCAGTGGAAATTAGCTGGAAGAAGCAGAGGAATACTGGATCAAAAGAGGGTAATCATGCTTAACTGTGCCCTAGAGCACCCGCATGTATAATACAATTTGCACAGTAACTACCTCTCCTATTACTGCTTGTTTGGAGTATTCTGTGTTAATGGGGTTAGCTAATTTAGTATTTTAACTTAAAAAGACTCTGCTGATTAATAAATGTTGCACACTGTGCTAGTAATTAAAATAAATGGAAGAGTTACAAATAGAAGTTGAATTGTTAAGAAAACATTATCTGAAAATATATGATAATCCCTGTTTATCATAATACAATAACAGTCCGGAAAATATGCAAATTGCTGAAGTTGCAAAGCATATGACAAACTAAGTATAAGTTGAAAAAAGTTTTCAGATGTGCTGTGTTTGTATGACAAAAAATGTAGTAGCCATTTTCACTGCAGCTAAGTCAGAGACACAGTAAAAGATTTTATAACTCTAGAAATTAAAAGATTTTTTAAAAACTCTAAACCTGAAAGTGACTTGCATTTTAAGTTTTCTTACAATTAATACCAGGCAGCTCATAACATTGGTGCTCTCCCAGTACAGAGCTTATTTAGGTCACTAATTTCTCTGCAAGTGTATCTGTTCTGCCCAGCACAGGGCAGCACAACAGCACCTCAGCTGCTCCAAAGAAAACCACAATCTTGCTGGAAATAAGTCCATGAGGAGCTGGGTGCTGCTGTATTCACACAGCACAGGAGAGGCAGGATGTGCAAACATTGCTGCACACCAGTGAACCAGTGTGACCAGGACCAGGCTGTGCATCTTCAGCACAGCACTGAGCACAGACACAGCCAGAAGCTGAGGTAATGTTTCTGATGTCATGCCAGAATAAATTAGGAAACCTAAGCCTTACACTCTTGCTATCACCACACTGCATCTTGTTCTGATGTTTGCTGACTTCAAAAAGATGTTTAATAGTATACTTTGAAGCATGAGGCATATTATATGAGACAAATTTCATCTAAGTTAATGAAAATAATTTACATTTTTGTTCTCTGGAAAATTAGGCCAGCATGCGCCTGCACACAACTGAGGAAACTTTTTATGCTTCATCTAAATCTGCTGGATCCAGCAGTTGTCTCAAACTAGACACTATATTAAGTAGCCATCCCAAAGGAATGCAATTGTCATTCTTATACAAGTGGAGGGGGAAATCACTTCATTTATATGAAAAATAGCCCAATAAGGTAGTAACAGCTTCAATTACATGAGAAAAAGGAATCATTTTTGTTAGGCTGGATAACCCAGTTGCTTTTCCATTACAGAAAAGGAAATTCCAACAGTTGTTTTAAGTGAGGACAGTATATTCTCTTTTGGTTTCATTTTTACTGCTTCTGCCTGCCTCAAAATCTCACAACTTTTCCAAATCTTTTGTGCATTTTATCAAAAGCAAGAACTTTCTCAGAGCTTGCAACACTCATCCTATTATCCTGTGAACAACCACTGATAATTAGAGGTTTGTGAGAATTCTGAATGTTGCTGAAAATTTCAGGTACATGCCAACAATCTTTTTGTCTTAAGAGACTCAACACAATACCTACTCTGGAAATATACATATCAATGCAAATGTCATTCATGCAAACACAAGCTTTCTCAATAAATGCCACAGACTTCTGCTGCTCATTCTCTCTTTATTTTCTAAAACAGAAAAATAATCAGCATAGGAAGCACTACCAGGAAGAAATAAAGTCCCAAAGTACACAATTACATAGCAAGAAACAGAAATTTGTCAATTCATAATAGACACTGCTGAGAAAAAACTACTGTAGAATCTGAGTAACTCTTTGCTGGCTCCTCCCTGGAGACCAACATCCCATGCAGCAGCTGCAGCATTACCAGTGAGCATTAGTCCTGGTGATGACCTGCAGCTCTGTCATCACCTTTTCAAGGTTACAGATGTGACCCTTGCATGGCTGGTTGAATAAGAAGCACAAATGGAATGATCACAGCCTGAAAATGTATAATACACTCTGCTTTTAGTGTGCATGAAGCTGGGAATCATTGATTGTTGGGACATTGCTTCTGTGCATTAAGGATGGCATTAAATGCTTCCTTACCCATAAGGTAAATAAAGACCCACATGAAATAATATCTACCAAAATTGGAGGCTTCAAATTTAAACTGTACAAGACCAAATCTTCACAATTCCCTCACTGAAGAGTCAGTGAAACATTTATTGCAAGGTCTGACCTTCTGAAAGTGTTGACACAGTAATGTCTGGGGTAAACATCAAATAAAGACTGGGCAATGTAGTCATGTCTATAAATGAAGGACATCATCTAACCTCAGTTTGAATGCATCAATCACAACTAATTCAGTGAAGAAAACACTTTAAATGAGAGGTAGCATATTAATTACTACCTAGTAATACGGGTTATTTTAAATTTCTCCAGCAGAAATTTTATATAAAAATGAAAATGAAAAAAACCAGAAATTTATGCTGAGATGTGAAAATTAAGCTGTTTCCTCCTCCGCACACCAGTACATGAAAGAATACAGAGAGAAATAGAAAAGGGGAGTATATTTGTACTTGGAACTGAACTCACTTATGATTTTAGTATGAAATAAATAAAGGGTGCTATCTCTCACTAAACAAACAAACAGAAAAACCCACAAAAAAAAACCAAACAAAAAAAACCCACCAAAAATGTTGTCCAGAAGTGAAAAAGTAGTCTAAATAAAATATTTTTTGAATTTCAAAACTGTTTCTGAATAGAATTTTCTTTCGAGGTTACTATTAATTTTAAATTGGGGGAAATGGTCCAAAAATAAAAACATAGAAGTTAAACCATGTAAACACAATTGATTCTGGCACTCTTAAGTCCCAGTCCTGAATCTGACACATAGCAATATGGAGCTGATAAAAAGGCATGAAACAGATCAAAGATAACAAAACATCATGTGCCAGTGATCACAGGCTGCTCATGAGGAAAAGTGATTCCCTTCTGTCCTGCATTTTGTATTGAAGGGCCAAAGGATTGCCAAGAGCAGTGAATTCAATGAAAAGTTTGGCAAAACATAATTCTTTTTCTAGGTAACTACAAAGGCAGAGAAAATGACTTAGTAGGCTTTTATTATGATTGGATAAAACAGTGTTTAACAGTCATCATGCTAAAAAAAAAATTTAAAAAGGAAATATTTTGGCAACAGCCTTAAATCTTTTGGGACAGAAGCCTTAATCTTTTGTAATGGATTATGCCTGTATTTGAGATTTTATGGAAAAGAACTGGCCTGTCTGGCACTATTACAGCTGCCATGGCTTAGGAAATCAAACTGCTTCAAAGATTATTCTAGTTTCTATGTCATGTTCTAACATGCAACATATGCTCCTTCCCCTTCCAAATGAGCTGTGGTAGAGAAAACAAGTCTTATTGGCATGCAACACCATTTTTTCTTCCCATAACCAGTAAGTTTCCAGAATATGAAGACTGAAACAGTGTTTTTTCCTTGGCAAGGTGCATGTGGCAGGACAGAATTTGCATTTGTTTTCTTATTCCCCATTAAAGCCATCTGTTGCATCACATATTATTACTATTACAAGTTCTTTTAGACACTCATAGATACGGATGGCACATGTCATACAATTACAAGATAGGGTCTCTGCCCTGAGCAGTTTATAATCTGAGGACACAGAATTTAGAAGTATACACATAAAATGTTTTCTAGTAAGCTGTCAGGTTTGACATTTCATTTTGTCAGGCATGAAAGGTTTCTGAAAGCAATGGAATAAAGAAAACATTCTCACAACAATATAAGAAGAGCCAAAGAACTCACTGATTGTCATGGATGGGATTTCTCCATTCCTCCCCTCGTGTTGGGTCTCTGGCCTTGGCTGGTGATGCATACATGGACTCCCTCACTCGCAGGGTTGGTTCCACAGGCTTGTAGCGCTGCTGCAACACCTCAGCGGGATCGCGGAACGGCCCCTGAAAAGTGCAGGAGAATACAAGTGCTCTGTTTGGGCTTACAGTTCTTCTCTTTCCCCTCTTTTGTTCATGGCATATCGCTGACAAAACAGGACACAGAATGTTTGGGAAGTGTAGCAAGACTCTTCTCCCAAAATAATTAAAGCTGTTCCTTTTGATAGAGACTTACAAATAACATAAGGTTGATAACATACTCTAAAGCGTCAAAGAGAGTGCACTCCAAATTTATTTACCTACTAGTAAATACTTTAAATTTTAAATAAATGTATTGTTAGAACTGATTAGGAAAACTTTGTTTTTACTTAGAAAAAAGTATTGGTGAAATAAAAAACAATCATTAACTATATCTAAATTCTGCTTAAGCAGAAAACTTAAATATTTTACTTTGCATGGAACAAACTTCAAAGAGCATGCTCTTTTCAATGTAACTATAAACCTACCTTGAAGGGAACTTAATGCATGGCTTAAGACATAATTCTTCTAACAGAATTCAAACACATGACTTCAGTACTATAGGCACATAGTCAATTTCTAAAAGATCTAATTTCACATTAACTTTTTAATTCTTAAAAAAAAATACACATACACGTCTTTTTTTACCAGATTATATTGTTTAATAACTGATTATATCAGTATCTACCATTTAAAAACATGGATAAATAGGAGGAAGTCCTCTCCTGTGCTGCTGAAGTGACATATCCTATATGTCTCACTTCTAGTATTAACCCTTAAGAACTTACCTGGAATATAATTAGTGCTCATGTCACTCATGGCAGTTTAATAACAAGCCTGAACTTAGAAGTATTAAAATTAATTTTTATTTTCATCATTGTTGATCTTGCAATGAACTAGTGGAACCTTTTGAAACTATGAACAGACAAAGAAACCTAATCACAGCCTTTATTCTTAAAGATATCCTTCTTTGAATAGGTTATCACTAACAAGTCACAGCTGGAGTTACTGCAAGCACTGAGTGAAGACTGTGGGGCTAATAAAAAGAAATGATTCACGCCTCATTTATGTTCACTTATGTTTTACATTAATAGAAACCAATAATAGGAACCAGTTACCATAAAAGTCATGGACCGTAAATAACACAAATGGCAAATAAGTATCATCTAGTACTTTTCACAGCTGGACAGGAGGATTGCTATATTTAAAAGTAGTTAATGGATTTTTATTGGAACTTTACTTTTTAAAGGCACAGCACCAAGATTTTGAGATCTTTTTAAAAGTCCCAGTAAGCAAATGAGCATAATATTTACACTTCTTGCAGATATTTTCTTGCTTCTGTTTTCATGGTCTGCATGAAAAATATGTTCATTTTAAAAGAACACAAAAGTCTTAAAACAGAATGAAAAGTGCTACCGCCTATGAGAGACTACTTACTATTAGAATAGGTCATTGAAACTAGTCAACAGTGTTTAGTAATACATAACCTGATGATCAAGTTAAAAAAAAGTTTAAAATTTATAATAAAATTGAATATTCTGTTACAAGATGTTTGCATTAAGTGGATATATAGAGGAAGGAAGAAAGACAAGTACTATTACCAAATAATACCAAGAAAAATATGTTTAATTTTAAAAGTAGTCTTTCAGAATATTGTATTATTTCTTCACTGAAACGTACTGACTCATATAACCTCCAGGTTATAATCAAATATCCAAGCAAGGGGTTTTCTCCATCTTTAATTTCTGAGACTACTAATAGAAGGAGAGGGAGAAAGGATGTAACTAAGTAAAGGTCACTCCAAATAAGGCTATGACATCACTAATGAAAGCAGAGTATATATATTAGAATACTGAGATAATTCTAAACATTCCCTGAAGATTTTTGTGTTCCTCTGAATCATGTATTTGAAGAAATTTAGTTAGTAATAGGGACCTCAGGAATGTATCTTAAACAAAGACCTCTACAAAGTCCATGTGTCTATTTCCATTTTACAAGATTAAGACTTGTGGAAACTCTGGTAGATTGGTGCTTAAAAAAAGTTTTCAAATTGACAATGTTTGTAAATGTTCCAGGCATCCTCTTCAAAATGGAAATCTTTATGGGGAGGTCAGGCTTGGAAAAGAATGGTAGGAGTTGACCAACAATGTTTGTCCTGAAGGAAACTCACAGAGCTCTATGCTCTATGTTTGGACTTTGTACTGAGTAGCATAAGTCTACTTAATACCAACTGGTTTGCCAAATAAAGGTTAGCAGATCGGCATTCTTACTACTTTATCATAACATCAGAAACTCATAATAAAAAATACAATCTGCATTAAATTACGCATTCCTCACTGTCCCCATTCCACAACAGATAACAGCATGCAAAAGATCTAAATGGTAATGTGCATTCTGTTATTAATGCCTTTTAATGAATAGATGACTAATTTTAGCATTATCTGTGTTTCTATCAAACTATGATTCTAGTTAACTCAGTAATAAAAATGATAGATCTAACTGATGGAGAAGCACCATTAAAACCTTTCTATTAAATACACTATCTTACATACACAGACCTTACCTATTAAATGCTAAATACCCATTTCCCTAAGAGAAAACTGAAAGATAGTCAATTTTTTTTTCTTTTAAACATATATAATTGACATCCTCATGTAAAACATCTAAACCTAGGGGCAATAAAAATTTTAGATACCTGAAAAAAAGTAACAAGTGAGCCAGGCAGATATTAGGAAAGGAAGCTTGGTGCCAAGAAGTGTTACCACAAAGAACGAGGACACAAGTATATCTAGTAATTAAATTTCTTATAGTCACACCAGACAACTTTCAGGATGTGTTCTGGTGGGTTTTCATTTCCAGCTGTTTCATCAGCTCAAACCAGTGTCCTTTTCTTAGACATACAAGCCTAAATTGTCAAAGTGTTGTGCAGGGATTTAGCCGTGTGACTCCCATTAACATCAATAAGAGTCGGGCAGCTAAATCCACGCACTGTGCTTTGAAAATTTACCCCACAGTGTACATCCCAGGGTGCTGAAAGGATTAAAGTATTATATAGTAAATTCCCTCTTTGAGGTGCAGAAAATAAACAGAACTCTTCTGGTTTGTTCTAAAAGGCTATCTGTGCATGACTGCTGTGTGTGCATCTGAACTTAGAAAGGTCTATAAAATATTCCAAATCCAAGCAAAAGCTTGTAAGATACTTTGTATACAGTAAAGCAATTTTGCAAGAGCACCTTAACAATGGAAGAACTGTGAATTCCCTATTTATTTAAAAGCCTGATTCCTCACCATGTTCACAAGGCAAAAGCTTTCCTCTTTCCTGAGAGACAATGCAGCCAGTCACATCCTGCTCAAGGACTGTCATAGCCCCTTGGTCTCAGAAGGTAAAGCTATAATGTCATGTTTATGTCAACTCCAAACTCCCTGATCACCCAAACTGCCTGTTGGCTCACACTTTGTCTCAATTCTAATGTGAGTCAATGAGGTCGTTCTATGAGGAATCTCAAAGCAGTCAGGATAGGGACAACACAAGGAAGGAAGGACAAAGGTGGAGAACTGCCCTGAAGTTGATTCCTACTGTTATAAGCAGTGGGCTCACCTCTGCTTCTCCAGATTCATTCTTAGAATCACAGAATCACAGACCTTCTTAGAATCATAGGATCATAAAGGTTGGAAAAGACCTCCAAAATCATTGAGTCCAATCTTTGACCAAACACCACCTTGTCAAACTAAACCATAGCACTAAGTGCCATGTGCACTCATTTCTTGAACACTTCTGGGGATGGTGACTCCACCGGCTCCTTGGTCTGCCTGTTCTAATGCCTGACTACCTTAAAGTGAAAAAATTCTTCCTGATATCCAGCCTGAACCTCCCCTGGTACAGTTTGATGTTATGTCCTCTTGTCCTGTTGCCTGGGAAAAGAGACCAGCCCTCACCTGGCTTACAGCCTCCTTTCAGAGAGTTGTAGAGAGCAATATTGATTCAGAGGAGTAAAACACCATTAGAGATATATGTATATATACATTGCTTATTGCTCAAGTTGTTACATTTCTGCAGATAGGTGATAGTTTCACTGAAAGTTGCTAAGAAGGACTCATTTAGAAGTATTGTCTTTCTAAACAAGATACAAATAAGGAAATTTAAATATAGAATGGAGTACTAAATGGAAAAGTGTCAGAGGTTCTAAAGATGTTGTTTCACTCAAAGTGAAACCAGCAAGGAAAGTGTATGTGTGAGCTAAGTAGAAGATTCAGTAGACTGGGCAAACTGAAAAATTCTTCAGAACAGAGGGAAACTCAAAATATTTCTATCCCTGAAGTACTTGTATAGGCACCTACTGGCAAAAGCTACATTTCATTGTATTATGATCAAGTGTGGAACACAAATTTCTCAAAATTTTTTTCTGCTGTATATATTATTGGTCACATTCCCAGCAGGTTTTGATAATAAGGGAGCAAAAGCTGTTTTACTATCTTGTGAGACATTTGCTTTGACGCATTATCCCACAGATGTCCATAACTCTACAGGAAAGGAAAAAATCTACCTGCCAGATACGGTGACATTAACTGAAGTTAAAATTGAGACTATGACAGTTAATAATGGAAGATGGGCAAATTAGTTGTGATGGAGCAGAACATGTAGAAATCTTTGTTATTAAAGCTCTCACACATCTAGTGGACACAAGAGAGTAGGAACTATTCTGAACTGAGAGGATGCCTCAGTCTTCATATGGAAAAAAATTGCAAACTGAGGACAAAGTTATTAACAACTGTTTAATTTTTCCTATCACCTTTAATTTCTCCTTTTTTTACTGATTTAAGATTAGAAATTAAGAATTCTAGCTCTAATTAATCATAATATTGATATTCAATAATATCAGGTCATACCTTTGAAATATCATAAATTACACTTTTTTTCCCAAAGGACAAAAACAACATATAAAGAATTAATATTTCCCTGTTTCTACGTAACACGTAGATTTCTTTTTTCTTTAAGTCAAATCTGTGTCAAAGACTTTATATCTTCAATGCAAGCACTAGATTTATATTTTAAAAAAACATTCACAAAAGGGATTTTCAGACTTGATGATCCAACTCAAGATATTCTGTGATAATCTCTGATAAAAGATGTGAGCAAAAGCTGCCGCAGAGTCACTGGAACGTGTTACCTGAGGTTTCTGTCTGTCAGCAGGTAGCACAGGCAGTGATGTGACAAAAGCTGGAGGCTCTTTACAGGTTGGCCAGCAATATAGCTCATCAGCAAAGGGACTCTTCACTTGCTGCTTCCTGTGGGTCAGTGGCTTTGACTGCCGTAGCAGCAGTTCCATTGGATCTGGGGATTTCCTGAATGGTGAATTGTAGACGCCTGGAATCTGAGCAGAAAATGGGATCATCTTTGGCTTCAACTCATTTAAATTTCTACATAAACTATGATCAAAATCAGACAGTGGCACCTGCTGCACTTTTAAAAGTAAATCAGTCAAGTTAGGAGAAATAGTTAAGGAGAAATAGAAGAGAATTTTTGGAATATCAAAACCAATAATTGCTTTTTTCCCAACAAAATGTCCACAATAAATTCCTGAACAGCTATTACAACGTGTTTAGACTTAACAGGAGAAAACACATGAAAAACAAAAATTTAGCACAATGATTTCTAAATTGTGACTAAAATAGAAAGGTTCATTTGCCACTGAATTTGATTTTTTTTACATCACTAATTGTATGACTAGTGTGATATAATATAACAATTACCGCTATAAAACACATATTTCAAATTCTGTTTTAGCAATCTGCATCTTTAACAATCTGTGAATATCTGGCAAGTCAAAATTATGTGACAACTGTTCCCAAATCATACCTATATATGCAGGCATTTTATCAGTTTTATATAAACAATTCCCAAATAGACATATGTGAGTTTACTGAATTAATTATGAACTGTTATATATGAGAATTACTTTTCCATATTGCACAATGCCACTAAATTTCCCATAAAACAGATGACAAATGATTAAAATATACAAAAATTAATTTAAAGATACAGGGTTGTTTAAAGATAATAATATTTTCTATAAAGGTATACTAAAACTTTTAAAGCAGACTTGCTCAGTTAAAATATATTTTCCTTTGCATTTATCATAATTCTACTTACTAGAATAAATCTTGAATAAAAATAGTAGGGAAAGAAATTGGTTTCGAGATGCGTGGAAAGTTAAAGAAAAGAGTAAATATTTAAAATCTTGTATTGCTCTTTTGGAGCACTATTGAGGACCCATGAGAAAACTGTGTAGGGCATCAGCCTCTTCACAAAGTATTAAACTCTTGGGGCTGAGAGGACAGAACTGTCCCCAATGAGCTCTAATACATTTTTCATTAACATATCCTACTGGAAAGTTCCAGTTTCTTGTGTCAAAAAATTAAATAAGGTACATATAAAACATATGGTCTAACAGATACTTTTTTTAAAAAACTATTCAGCTTCTTCAAAATAGTGTTGGGCTATTTAAAATTTTAAAAGCTACATTCTTCATCTCTAAATTGTACAAGTCTAATGACAATTTATTTTGCTTCTCTGTTATTTGTTCCCCTCTTAGAGCATACCCTACAAACTGTTTCATTAATGGGTAAAATGTACAGTGGGAAAGATGACTTGAATAGAGGTAAGTGGTAGAAACATAAGTATGCCAAAAAACCACTGGCTGTTCCTTCAGCTCCTCAGGATGCCAAATTAGAATGGTGGGGATCCATGCTTCAAACAGCAGGCAAGAGAATCACTGGAGTGTAGGGGAAATTCTAGGTCTGTCTCTCTGATCTGTAAAGTCCAGCTGCAACTTAATCTTTTGTTCTGCAGATCTGGCTTGTTCTCACATAAACATCTCATAAAGTCACAGATTCTCCTCATGCTGTTATTATTTTCATAGTACTTCATGCATTGTTATATTGCAATTTTCTTATCAGCCCTGTAGTTTTGCCTGTGACCACTCGGTGATCTGTAAGTGCTACATAAAGAGAAGTTCCATGGGCTGTCTTGAAATTTATTGCACTCTCCCACAATTTTTGAATGCAGTTACACCATATACTTCCTACACAAGTTTTCTCAAATATAAAATGCCACAGTCAATACAAATTCCATACAAATGGAATGCATTAGAATCAAACAAATAAGATCCCTCGCTGGAGATACACAAACCATCTCTATGCCATGGTCATTACACCACTTCACTCATTAGTCCTACCAAAGCCTTTGAATCTGCCTACATTATGAAAAATTAAGTTTTGCCTTCATTATGTTGATGACAGTAAATAGAAAAATGATAAGCTTTTTCACATATTTCACTGAACTGTTCACTGCGTTGTTGCTTCATTTTTCCACCCCTTCCTACACCATCCATACTCAGCTGTGGAGACTGTTTTCTAGACATGCCACGAGTGTGCAGAGGTTCCCAGCCATGGGGAGAGACCCTGCTCTCATGGTATGTCTGTGAAACATATTTTATAGAAAGTGACAGTGGCACTGAAAATTTAAATATTATCCAGAAGAGAAACATCTCCATGCTCATCACTGAGAATCAGGGTGATCTGGAAGAAAACACTAAGGCATAACATCTCTCTAAAGTTGGCAGGCATGGATTTGTTGATTGGTAACATATCCTGATCAGGGCTGAGTCTTCCCAAAATTTACACCTCTTTTTAAGCCTTTTCTTAAAAAAAAAAAAAAAAATAAAATATGCCGAAGAGCAAATTGAAAAGGAAATATTTAATTTTTTTTAACTGAAAAAAAAATTAATTGTTCTATTATTCCAATCTACAGAACACAGGTTTGGGGTTTGGGTTTGTTACTCCAAAGTCTAAAAATACAGTATCTGAAATAATTTAAATGTTCTTCCTCTGGAGAATAAAATGCAAGAATAACTTTAAATCGATGTTCTGTCTAGGTTACTTCTTTTAGTCACACTGAGAGATAGTGTGTCTCCATGAGTAAAATGGCTTTCTGAAACTGCATTTTGCAATCTCTATTAAAATACTGTGTATATTCTATTTTGTGCTTCTTTCATTAAATGTTTGGTAGTAATAAAAAGCTATAGTTCATAAAGAGTTCAAACACTATGAAATGCTACTGAGTATCACCAAGAGCTCTAATAAAATTGGCTTTTAGCATTTTTAATGAAACCAAAATTAGCCATAATAAATGTGGAAATCTATTGATTCAGTGTCTTTGGAATTATTATTGCTGAACAGGTGTCTTAACAAAGAATCATCTTTTGTTACCCTTTTTTTACATACTCTCATGTTAAATGCATACAGATACTATATCAACTGTGAAAATGGATTTGTAGTTTAGAGAGGCCAACCAGACACTTAAAAAGTTTTTGCTTCTTCTACAGGTGAAACTCTTTGTATGATATGGGTCAAAATTGATTACAAAGTGCGTATTTCAATAATGATTTTTCAAGCAATCCTTGTTAATTACTTTACATTTTAACTATATATGTTGAAGTATTCAACAAGACACATAACAAAGCAATCAACAGAGATAGTATCTAGACAGATAAAATTAATACTAATTTATTCTAAATTCCCCAAGGTTTGTGGTAAGGTTAGCCCTAGATTTAAAATTGGTAAAGTATGGTAGGAGAGACAAGAGGATGAGTTTGATTCTACTTTCCAGTTTAGATCAATCACTGGAAAAATTGCTTCCATTCTTTTTTAAAAATATCTCTGCAAGTTTTAGTCTTGTTTTTGGAATTTCTTGTGTTGTGCAATGTGGTGATGAATACCCTATTCATTCTGTCCTCTGCAGGGAGCTGGCAGTCTACAGAAATCTAAGAATTTCAGGAATCAAAGCCTTTGGTACTTAATATATTTGAATATCTTCTTGAGACAAATACAATGTATTAAAAGCATTACTTCATTTTCTTTCCCTACTTTAATAAAATATTCTCTCAACCACAAAACCATTGTACTTAATACTGCTTTTTCAATGGTAGAAAAGTATCTGTCTTGGATATTACCCCATACTGTGATTTCAATATTTTCCCCACCTTTAGTCCAGAAGAAAATATGTAACACTCCAAATTACCATAGATTACAAAAAAGTACCTCTTGTCTGCAGGGAGAATAATATATTTTTCTGTACCCATGCTCTTCAACACTAAGAAGGACCTCTGTCAAAGCCAGATTTCAGGACTTCATTTCCGGGAACAATTTTCTAAAGTGACAAACACTATGGGGAAATCTGTGCTAACTGTTAAAAAAACTTAAGCTGAGTTATTTGCAGTACTGTCATGCTAACTTCCACCTCAATAAGACCAAAGAAATCTCAGGAGGGGATTCTGCTAATAGCTTCTTACTGACCTCCTTACATCAGGCCCTTCTGGTAAATGGTGGCCCAGTGGTGAATATGGCAAATGAGGTGTGAAAGCAGAGATATTTTTTTTTTAAGATGATGGTTCTGACTCATCAGGGAAAATAAAAAAAAAAGAAAAAAAGAAAGAGTGAGAAAGAGAAATGAGTTATACAATAGATGTATTTTCCCCTAGAATTCTCTGCCTCAGACCTTCCATCATGGAAACCCAAGCGTGACCTGGAATATTAATTGCATCAGGTCAAGCATACTGGCAAATGTACCATTTGTTACGCAGTCATCCTTAGTATTACATTAATATTTTTAATTCTTCTGCATTTCTAACACTCTATCATTTAGTTTCCTCCCAATCATTTTCTTATCTTTATAATTAATGCTCAAATATAAAGGAAGAAAAAATCATAAGGAAACAAATATTGATTTAATAAACATTAGCAAGGAAAATATTTAGGATTTTATAGTCTGAATTGCTTCCACTACTGATGCTGTATTTACTCAGTGCTAAAGAAGATCCATTTTTGTCTTTTCCTGTTTATCATTTCGATACAGAGAGCAAGAGTTTACTCTTTCTATCTAATCTTTTTTTTTTTCCAGAATAAAAGAAGAAAATTATTAAGGAGTTTCCTTGAAAGCTAACTATGAATTATGGCAGCAGCAAAAGAAATTGAAAGAAGGAAGTAACAAAGAAAGGAAAGAAAAAGGTGCAGGTAGAAGGGGAAAAACAAGGCTGTGTTGACCATGCTGGACAGTACATCGGAAAGACAGGTGATCCCAAATGGTATAATAAATCCTGAGCAGTTTAGATTCTGCAACTTCAATTTATTAATTATTTATTTATTAGTCTTCTTTCGTACTTCTTGGCTGATCTTTTGAAGTCTATGTAAAAAATTGCAAACCAAATATGTTCTAAGATACAGCATAGCTATTGTATTGCAAATGATAATACACATGCAAAATTAAAAATTGACAAAGTTGAGCTGAAGATAAATTGCAAGGATTAAATCAATAGAAAGTGTGTTCTGATATATTTACATATTTTTACTGTAACTTAACTAAGCAATAATAAAGACATGCTCTGTTTTAATTACTTTTTTCATATCAACTCTGAATGACTGAAATAATCAACATATATCATGAATATAAATGTTTAATTTAACAGTCATTTAATCTTGAAAAAAACGGCTTTGAGGGAGGAAGCTTGTGCAAGTGGTTTTCACAGTAAGAACCTAAATAAAGTGCTACTTTCTCACTCTGGTCTTTTAAATAGGAGTTAAATGAGAAAGAAAAGACTTCAACAAAATAGGCACTTAACTTGAAAATCCTTTCTTGCTCGATTGTATTTTGTAAAAAAACCTAAGCAAGCTGAGAGGAGAGGTAAGAGATCTTTAAAAGCCATAAAAGTAAAAGCATGAAGGAGAGCTGTGAATGAAATATTTGCTAGAGATGGGATTGCTGAATCAACACTGACCAGTGCACTTCATCATAATTATCAGGACATACTACTGCCAGGGGATTTATAAAAATCCCACTCAGCAAATAATTGCCCTGCTGTTAGGAGATAGTTGGAGTGTTAACACACTGTCACAGTCCAGCGTTTAGTAAGATATTCAACATTCAATTACTCTTGCTGAGAACTAAAAGGAAACATGATCATTTCTCAGCTACTGCAGTTATGCTTCCACATGAATTCCAGTGAACAATCCTGTTAATCCCCAGATATAGTTTCTCTAGCAGGGAAAAGAAATACCTTAAAACATTAATGATTCACAAGGAAATAAATGTTTATATAATGCTGCAAAGATGTCTGTAAAAGAGAAGGAATTTTGAATTTCTAAATAACTAGCTTTTTACAGACTTTCAGAATATTTCATATTTAGTGAAAATAAAATGCCAAGACTTTATATGAGATTTGTTTTAGAAAGAATATCTATAAAAAATCTGTAAACACTGTTCTAGCAACAAGTATAAGACTATGTCCATGAATTCAAATTCGAAACATCAAAATATTTAAGCTTCAATACAATATATTCTACTAGCAACAATCTGCAATTTTTTAACTAATGTGAACAGAGTTTTGCATTAACAATTAATAAATACATTGTAAAGTTTATGCAGCTGTTGGAAAAATACCATAGTATGGTTTAACATTCTGGTTTGAGATAAAACTTCTTTACCATGCCTGACAATAGGAAGAATTTCACCCAGCTTTATAAATGTAGGTTGAGTTCTCACTGAGCTAATGCTACTCCTCAGGCCTGATCCTCTAATCCCTGAAAAATATACTCTCAGGAATTTCATCTAAATAAGAACCAGAGGACCTAGCCTGTTATTGCTCCTAAGGTATTTTACCTTTCTTTGAGACACTGCTTTTAAGAAGAGACTGAAGAATTCATAAATGAGTGATGAGTAGCGTATTTTCTTTCAAGTGGGATTAATTACCTGTCTTCTGCTTAATATATATTCTGTTTAAACAGAGTAATAGAAACATTAATTATTGTTATTCTGCCTTCAGAAAAGCTTGGTTCAGTCCTTTTCATCTGTGAAATGTTTGCTTGATATTAAAATAATAGTGCAGTCACAGTTTAAATGCACTTGTATAAGTAAACCAAGCAGCAATTTTATGGACTGTACAATGAGGTGTTAAGGAAATATTCAAGTCCAGTATCCTGGCCACAGACCATAAAACCAACCTCTAAACATGCAAGGCACTAAGTTCAATTGCAGGAAACAACACCGCAATTGAGTATCCAAACAGGTACCAACTGCTTGGTCATTTAGGCATCAAGACAAAAGAGAAACATAATCTTCGTTTACTGCATGAAATATTGTGGCACAATATCCAAAACACAGTAGCCCAGCAGATGCAGAGGCATCCCAAAAATGCATCCACCTTTCATTGATTGTCTCTCTGACTGAGGCTTACTCTGTCAAATCTAATTCTAACGCAGGCTCTTGATGACTTGACTAGATCAGGGATAATAACTTGAATGAGTGAGTGATGGCATGGGAAACAATACTCTTATGATAAAGACACAATACAGGGACAGCACATTCAAAGTTCTCTTACTCTCTTCTCATTTGACTTCTGATTTCAAAACAAGCAGAAAAATACAAATTATTGCTGAATGGCTTTATTTTAAAAGCAGGAACAGGAAATTTCATTTATTGTTAAAATTTTCTATTTAAGAAGTGCTAGGCTGAGTATGGGATAACATACAAATTATAAGAATCTCTGAAAGAAAGCTGCTTCTATAACCACCTTGAGTAAGTGGGAATTAAAGACCTTAGTCTGAAAAATAATCTCTGAAGGTGAATTTATTTTTCTGTGTCTCAATAACTGCCTGTAAATACACAAACAGTATTGAGGCTACAATAATGTATCTTGTGAGAAGTTTTCAGAGCCTTAAAACACATACCTACAAATGTGATATTACTTACATCTTTAAAATTATAATTCCATCCATTGTCACAATGGATTTTTTTTCTACAAAAAAATCTACTTGCAATTCACTCCTTTTATAACTAGATTGAGAAAAATCCTTCTAATTGTACCACTTAGACTCTTCTAATTTGTAACATCAGAAGTTACCTGCAACATATCAGAAGAGAGGAGAAGCTCTTTGTATCAGGTAAAGATGGAAATCATATGGAGATTTCCTTTGTCAAGGACATAATTGCTAAATAGAGAATTGTTTTACTCCTCAAAACTGCATAGGTGCAACCAAAACAATGTAACATTCTTTTCCTTGTGCCTTATGTCTGTTGCATTGTGCTTACATGTGAGTATTCCCTCACAGACATATATGCTGACAGATTTATTAAACAGTAAACCTATGGGATTAAGCAATGAGTAAAAACTCAGAATGTGGCAGAATGTTTAACAAAGCAGCCTAGACCAATAAACAATGAGGGGAAGGTTTAATGAACAGTTGTAGTATTGTATAGGGAAAGAAAAATCAGGGAACAGAAGCATGTTAGTCTGATTACTAAAGGTAGTCAGAAATTAGTAGAAAAGAGTGAAATAATCAGAAAAAAAACCCCAAAGACGAGGACTTTATTAAAAGATTGTTGAAATGGAAAAACTGAAAACAAAGTAAACAACAGATAGAGGGAGATGCACAGTGTTTGTAATGTCCCTTGAAGGACAGACACAATTCCCAAATTAACAGTATATATTAGATACTAAACAAAAGCACGGAATATGGAATAAACAATGGAAGTAATGAAAGAACTTTACCATTATGCTATTCTGTTGCCTAAGAGCTGAAAAACAAAAGAACTGGTGTGTGCATCACTCATCTTGAAGTCTCATTAAAGCAAGGATACCATCAGTGCCACTTCTTAATCAACAGGAAGGTTTGCTGTTGAGACATGCATGGTATTTTATCTTCATGACTTCTCCCACGCCATTCCTAACCTCTCTCTTAGGCAATTATGTCTTACTTAGCATGTACTTCTCCTAATATAGGAGAAAAAGGAGAAAAAAATTACCTGAGCAAGACCATAGCTCACACCAACTTGGTTAAATACCAGATGAACTACTACGCATTAACCAAATTTACACCAGTAACTATTTCAAGAATGTCAGTGGAGTTCCATCATTTCTGAATGTAGCTTTGTGAACTATTTAGCTGATGTTGTGCTGCACTGTGATTTCCTTACAGTATAGATTCTTTCTTAAATGTTTTTACCATATCCTACAAACAGCCATCATTCAATATATAACTCATTCTTACCGGCTTTCTGACCCTGCAGCAATCCAACCCTTTTGCCACCCCAATTGACAGTAATACACAAAATGTGGTCATGTTTTTCTAAGATCTCAGCATGTACACTTTTTGATAGATCACACAGCTTGTCCTTTAAACTCTGCCATTAATCCTACCCACAGGAATTGAGTACAAAGTTTGTTGTCTAGAAAAAATCCACACAAATAGGGATTATGCAATTCAGATGCCGAAAAAGACTGTTTGAATGCAGGGACCTTCTAGCTACTGGATTTTTAAATTACTAAGGCTGAAATGCTCAATGCTATAATACATGGTAGATACAGACATGTCACTCTGTTAAAATATCAAGCTTTGTGTGATATGGCTAGTAACAAGCTCTTCAGAAGAATCTCTGAGAAATATTGCCATATCTACTGGGACAAATCTTTAAAATTAAGTTTGCATAGGATCAATCAGAAAACAACACTCAAATTTTACATTTTATCGTGTATTAAGCTCTTTCTAACGAGAGATTAATTTTTTGTGTAAACTCTCATTTCTTGGAACAGTTAACCAGTTATCAAAAAAACTGAAATTATTTTATAGCAGGAAGCCTTTAGGAAAAATAGAGTTTACAATACTGTCACAGATAATGTTTAAAAGTTCATTCACTGACTATCTTTAAAGAATGAGAAGTGAGTATCTTGTTTTCTAGGTAGTGGGACAAAAGGAGAAATTATTGATTTCTGTTGGAAATACTTTCACTTACCACTTGTGCTAGGCTGAGACTTCAGAGAAGAGTGAATGGGAGGGAAGTACTTTTCACTGACACTGGGAAGAAACACATCTGAAATAGTTCACATCCATGCATTTTGCATAGGAAACTGGTTATGGTATCAGCAGACAGCACTTCTTCCATCCTCTAACCATAGTTACCCATTTCTGGGCAAGAAGATCACCACACTTACAATCTTAGTTTTGGCTTTGACGGTACTTGTCCTCCCTAGAGAGATAACCACTATTTCCTGGAGAACAAAAATGTCTGATTGAAAAGAATATGAGCAAAACTGGAAAATCTATGGAAGCTGAAAAGTTTGTCACTAAATTATTTTGCCTGTAGGTGGACCAAATAGATTCTGAAAGTGTATTTTGGCTTTCAGCTCTTTCCCTCTTTTTTACATCACCATGATAGTGTGTTGAGTAGCAGAATTACAGTTCTGTGTTCTCAAGATTAGTTATCCCAAAGGGCAAGAGCTGGACTCAGATTCTAAGAGAACTAGAGATTTTTGATTGTGTGTGCATATCACTTAAAGGTCATTTTTGGAATTTTGAGCTGGCATTCAAAATACAACGTCTTTCAGAATCACAAACAGCTCAGTTACTGTCTTCTTTCAGTTTACCTTACTTCGTCCTTTTTTATGACAGAAACGTTAAACAACACGAACTGAGATACCTTCCAAGTGAACTGAGATGGTGTGGACAGTGCCCCATGAGGCACAAGATTGGAATGATTTTCCTGGAGTGAATGCCTGTGAATAGACTGATACATCTGGCTTCCAGTGGGAAGTGAATACACGAGGAAAGCTTGTTAATTGAACATACCTGTCACAAGTACTGTCAGAAGGATATAATGCAAATTGTGAACCCTTTGGAAATCATATTTTATAAAAACAGAATACTGCAGCATGAAGTGCCTCACATACAAGTCCAATTTAAATGTAGCTGCAAGCCTGCCTGAGAACTAAGAAAGCTCACCCTCTTTAATTTAAATCGGATTTTTCATGGTACAAGCTTTGGAAAGTACTCAGAAACATCTGACTACTTGGCAGAGAAATGATGAGTGGATATTAAACACCCATGGATAGGTAGGGATGTTCATTGATTGGGGCACCTAGAATAAAAAAAAAATTGACTATTTTAGTTCATCTTCAAGAAGTATTAGTATTATAATGAATGATAATTTCATCCCCTGAATGTTTTAGAGACAGGATAATAAAATTACAACAGTAAAGAGGGAGGAAATAAAATGTAAAAGGTAAGAGCTAATTTATTCTTCATGCTAGCTCAGTCCTTGGCCTTTCCTGAACAGACACTGCCAATAGTAACAAATTATGTATAATCATTTTGTGATGTGGACTGTTCACTTGGGACTAAGCTCAAATGACCAAACTTGCAGCCTTGTCTCTTAAACTGTGGATCTGGAGATCAAAGGCTAGGGCTTTATCCACTGAGTCCTCACCTTTATAAGAATAAAACTGCCAGCTGTCCAGAGACAGAGTGGATGTCAAACAGTGTCATTTTAGACCAATTGTTTTTCAAGTTCTTACAGGACAGCACATTAGGTTAGAGGCATATTAATCAGTTGTGTCTCCTGAATATTCATTAACCTACTCCATGAAGGATTTTGTGGCCTTTTTTCTTTCTCACTTAGAACATTAGACATTTAGACCTGAATAAGTGCAGTAACTTCAGCAGAATTAACTCCTGATTTCCAGTAATGTGAAAAGAGGACAAAGGCAGTCAGCATAATGTTTATGAATTGCCATCTCTGTTGACAGGAAAAATTCAATACATGACTACTTTAGCATTGAATAGAATTTGCATTTAAAATATTTTACTCTAGGAACTGACAAATGCTAAATAAATATGGAAAAATTATAAATAAATATGGAAACAATTGATAAAAGTGATATTTTGAGATCTATAATAAATACAGAAAATCAAAATGAAACTGTTCTTAAAAACAAAGGAGGTTTTTACTTCCTTTATATTCAAAATCCCTAATACAGAATCCAGAGAAGCTTGCTGAATGGTTCCCATTAAGCTAAAATGGAATTGCTTATGGAGGTACACAGAGAGAGTAAAAATGGAAAATTTTGGTTCTCATTGCTGATATTAGAACTTTTCACTGTTACTCCCTTGGAAGTAACTCACAGCAAACATTTCCTTCTTCCTCACAGAACATTATTCTTAAGGTGGGGTTTTGGGGCTTTTTTTAATGTTTTCTATAGTGCTAATCTATTAAAGGGGTACTTTCTCACATATTTATATCTCCCTGGAAAGGATCATCTTAGTCAAGACTAGTTCCATTCAAAATACTTTCTTATTTTACAGCATCAGCTATAATATCCTTACAAGTAATTCTTTACAAAGCATTATTACAATGGCAATAAATGTGGGCCAATATCAGCCACATACTACCCTGACTCAACACACAGATGGTGACACACTCAAGCAGGCACTGAAAACCAAACTACTGTGATCCAAAAAGAGAACTCGTGTCTTGCTCCTAAAAGGAATGCCATGGTTTCTAAAACTTCTACAATGAAAAGGGCCTAGTATTACACATGGACTTTGTTCTTCCCTTGCAGGTCTAAATTACCAGGTTCTTATGAGCAGTATCTGTTCACAAACTGCCCAAGGACACCAGGAAAAACTATCACCTTGCTAAAGAAAAGTGATGGACTTCAGTGTTGCTCAGAGTGGCAGAGGCAGTCCCCAGAACCAGATGAATTGGTGGAGAAAGAATAAAGCACTTCACAGTTGCATATTCTCCTGTGGCAGAATATCAGAGACAGCAAAGCTGTGAAATGAACATACATGAGCAAAACAACACTGCAAGCAGAATGAGTGAACCTGATCTTCCAAGGAAGAACAACTTGGGAGCTAGTGTTAGTGCCAGATTTCTTAACCCACTCTCCCTGTCTAGGTTATTCCTTCTCTTGGTATTAGGAGAGGCAGGAATTGAAGGAATATGGAGGCAAAAAAAACCCCAGCTAAATATTACAAAAATAGAAGGTTGCACAGCTAAGAACTACAAGTCGTTCAACTACTGTTACCTGGAAACTGAGTATTCTTGACAGCAATAATATTGCCCCATTGCTCCATCTTATTCCTCTACCCTAGGCCGTGCTGTTGGCCACTGTCAAAAACAGGATGCTTGGCAGAAAAGCCTTAAGTCTGATTCAGCCAGGTCTTCTAATTGGGGGCCAACAGAAAGAAAATGCTATACAAAAGTCAAGAGTAGACATACACACATAACAGCATGATTAATTTTCTAAGGTCTCAATAGTTAAAGCATTCAGATAGAACAGAAGCTCCCAGAGAATGGAGGAGCAGCATTAGCTCATCTACTCTCAGCATGATTTATCACAGAGCAGGAGGTGCAGCTTTAGAAGAGAGGCTGTGACTCAGTCTACCAGCCACAGCAATGATAAGCTTAAGCAATGCATGTGTAACATCCCACTATGAACAATGTACAAGTATGTTCTTCAGTTGTGTGACAAAGCTGTCAAGATTTTGCAGATCAAAAGAAATTTGGCTTCCTGGAGTAATTGTACATTTATTTTGTGTGACAAAAACTAATTGTGTTTATCTGTTTAGAAACAAAAGAAAAGAGAAAAGATAATTAAAACTCTTTTACCTTACAAGTACTGTTTGCTATACAGTAAAAATCTATAAAGGGGAAAAATCTGTTGCTCTGCTGATCCTCGAATCCTCTCCTCAGTGACAGGAGAAAATGTAATAGCAGAAGGCCTTTTCAGCTGTGGCACTTGGAACACAGTTTCCACAGGGCTCTTCTCCTGAACTCAATACTTCACAGGACACCACTTCTGCTCTGTATTTCAGTTACCGCTGGCTTCTGCTCCCTGTCCCACTGTGGACTTGCAGGTGCTGATGCACCTGCTCCCACTCACAGAATCACCTCAGCATTGCTGCTTGCTCTGTCAGCAGATACTAAAAACAACACAGGTCTGCATTCTAGCTTGATACTGGATCTCTGGATTTAGACTGTCATACACCTGACTCTCATCACCATTGTAAGACAAAAACCAACTACAAAATTTCTTGAAAGGCTGAAAATACCAATGACAAGAATCATGCAACCACATATTTCAACACAAGTGGGCTCTTCATCCCCATTTCTGCAAAGTGCTATGAATGTATTCAGTGCTTTTCTCCGTCGTTGACTTTAAAGGTCATTTGTCAGCACTTGGCAGGGGATGGCCCTCACTACAAATGTTGGCCTTGAAAATATGACAAAGAGCAGAAGTAAGAACCTGTTAATTATAGTGAAGGTTGTTAATACAGAAAAAGGAACTACAGGGATATATAATAATAATCTGCATAGGTAAACATGTTTATAATGGAAAACCACATTTAATAAGTAGTTTATTTATTAATGACAGTTTGGAAAAAAAGGGATCATTACCACTGTAGTGGAAATAGCATACTGTGATTCTGGACTAATAAGAAAAACTTAATTATTTTAGTTTTCATGTGTCAATAAGAAATCACAATTCAGTTCATGATAAAACAGGTAAAAATGATGAAAACAATTTTTTTTACTGGTAGGAAATTATGAGATATACTCTTAACAAAGACAAAGACATTTTTTATTATGCTCATCATAAAGTCAAAATTTATCAGCCTGATAAGGTAAAAAACACGTAAGAAAAGGATTGTGTTATATAAAAAATTTAAAACCAGAAATACAGAGAATCCTATTTTTAAAATTGAATTTGGTTTGGAAGTCACAAAGTTGTCACCACATAGAATTATTCCTTGCTCTATTTTACATAGGAATGTCTTGCACTAAGCAACCCGAAAGTGGTTTTTCTTTAAAAAGTAACAGTTTATGAAAGAAATAAATTGAATAACAATTTAACTCATGAAAAGGACAAAACACTAAATTAATCATAGGTCATGCTATTGCATCCATACC
This sequence comes from Molothrus ater, assembly GCF_012460135.2. Classification (NCBI taxonomy): domain Eukaryota; kingdom Metazoa; phylum Chordata; class Aves; order Passeriformes; family Icteridae; genus Molothrus; species Molothrus ater. Next base: position 19,888,958 of record NC_050480.2, read on the forward strand.
AGACACCCCTGTAGATTCCTGACATTCACATTCTTCAGATTTACTTCTTGAAAGTAAAACAATGTTAGCAATTAGGAATGGGGCAGACCTTGTATACAGATATAGACATAGATATAGATAAAGATATAGATATATAGATATATAAACACACTTCGGAGATGTTATTGTGGGCTTCAGCTTGGGAGAGAAGAATGAAAATTGACATGCCTTTCTTAACAAATATTGAGGAGCAACAACTTCTTAATTATTTTCTGTCAATAAGTAAACACCCTTTTCTCACCCTTTTTGCCTGTATTAAAACAAGAATATTCCAAACTATAAGACATATTTGAAACAATTATTGCAAATAAAGATTTTTCAATGCTGTCCATATAACCTGCAGCCTTGATGCATGAGGTGGTTCAGCTCCACCACTGAATCTCAGTGCATATGGCAGGAAGGGGAGGAGAACCAAACTTTGGCAGGTCATCTCTATAGCTTACTGGGCTTTAGGTAATGCATGACTCTACAATAAATCCAGCTTATCAATGTCCTCTTTTCATTTGCTATGTATCCTGCTTACAAATGATATGTTTTCTTAACTCACTCAAAAGTGTTGACTTTTGCTGCCTGTTTCTACTGAGATGTGAATGGTCCTTGCTCAGCAATCCAATTAATTGTTCTTTAAAAGCAGCAAGATGTAGCTATAGCTAGGTCAGAAGACCAGACATTTAGAGAGCAAAATGTCAGGCACAGAGCAACAAAACAGTAAATTCTGCATGAAAATAATTCACCCTGTATCTTATCAAGATATCAAATTCTACAACTATGTGGACTTGTGGAATACAGACTTCACAGTAAGTAGTTAACTTCAAATATATCTTTGATGATTTTCAAGTTTTCTGTAGGTTTTGCATTGATTTACATTTACTAGTGTTTTTAAATACTACCTGCAAAAGAAGACAGCTCTTGGAGCTCAGTTCTCTCATAAAGAAAAGCTTCTGTGTTCTCTGAGTCTCAGTATGCACAAACCATTCTCAGCAACCAAAACCAAGAATTTTTTTGTTCTGCTAGCTGAATTCTAATTCTGTCAAATTAGTAACCAAAATTCATCAGACCATAAGAGTTACTGGTGCCCTCTACCAGCAGTCCTCCACAGCTGAAATGAGGAACTACTTGTCATTCCTTAAAAAGTGTTACAGCCTGCTAAGCCTATATCATTGGAGGTGAACTGAGCTTACTAAAATCTTACTAGATCACAAGTCATTCCATGTCTCCAATCTGACAATTTTTGTACTCTGGGTAAGCATATTAAATGCATGTGTTTATATAAATTGCACTGTTCAAAACAAGAATTCTCAATTTTCTACAGTTTAAAACAATATAAAACACTGTGCAGATTATTCTTAATATCCTAGATCTACATGTGGAAAAATAAATTATAGTGAGCTAATTTCGGTCATTAACTAGCTTCCTTGTCTAATAGCCATTGAGAAATTTTTTTATGCTATTTTTTAATTATATTATAATATGCATTAAAAACAAACAAAACTTAAACATAACTTACACATCAAGTTTTCATAACTGAGATCTAGTTAATCAAACCACATTTCTATCTACAGAATGTATCACAAATAATTCCCAAACAGAAGGGAAGATTAAATATTTTGTCATTAAGTGTAATAGTATTTTTCCTACATTCTTTAGGATTAGCAGTTCTTAAACACAGATTATGATTAACAACTTTAAAAAAGCAAGCATTAAGTTCATACTAATATTTCATGTTAATTTCATATCTGTACAAAGAACAATCAGCTGCCAAACACTTATGGAGACAAAATCCTTTTATTTTTTATGAAAGTTTACAAGAGGGGACTAAAAAAAAGGCAAACCCACAAGCTTTACCAATCATATCAAATTTATATTAGATACATCTACTGATATGTTTACCTCTCTGTTTAAAGCAGCTTCCATAAGAAAGTTTGGAATAATATACCAGTAATACTGATACAAAATGAATTAATAATAATATTTAAGATGTATTAGGCATTTTTGAGTGAAAACAATCATGCTAAATAAGCTGATTCAGGAAGTAATAAGAAAAGCTTTAACTGAAAACCCACATTTACAATCTCTCCTAAAAACAAGCAGAACACTGCACCAACCTAAGCATTATCTCAATTAAAAAAGGGGGGAAAAAATGAAATCCCTTCTCAGCTTAATAACTTGTTAGTTCTTGACAAGTGCAACAACACAACAATAAGCCAGTCAAAATGAGTTTTTAAAGCGAGGTTATGCCCTTCATGTTGTGTTATCACAGTGGCAGATCAAACTGCTGACTTGGACTCTTTCTGCCAGCAGTGCTGATGCTGCCTCTATGAGCTACTGTCACAGAATAGTCATGGTACCTGCTCTTGCCTATAGAAAAGCACTAAATTGAACTCGAAGTAGTGTCTTTGTGATATCTTTTCAACAAGTCATGTCCCATTCAGCCTGCTAGTTTATCTCTGTCAGGCTGGGGGCCCAAGTGGTTTGCATGAGCTGTCAGGGACAGGTCTACCAACCTGCTCAGTGCTAAGGAGGTAATGCATCTTTCGAGCTTGGTATTTCTTTTCCTTTTCTTTCTTTTCCAGGTCTTTCATTTTCTCTTCATTTTCCTTCATATCTGCATATTCTTGAAGTTCATACCTGTAATAAAATAAGTCTGCTAACTATATTATAACAACAAAAGACATGCTAGTCTTTTATTTTACTTTAACCCTTTCATAGCTTCACAGTGTTTTGTTCTTATATATTGGCAGTATACTGGCACCACTGGAATGTAAAATTACTGTTCTTTCAGTTCCACAGCAGTAGGATATTACATGGATATAACTAAGAAGAAACAGGATTAAAAGGATCAAAATTAGGAGCAGTATCTCGGTTCACATTGCTTACAGCTTGATAAAATATTATTCATGTAACTCCTTTTATTTGCTTTTAAGTGTCATTTTACTTTGAATTTCTCTATGTGGAAGCTATTATAATACGAATATGGGTTGTTCACTTATGTTTCAGCTAGTGCCTTGCAACACCTCCTGATCTGCAGACAGGGGAGATTTTATGGAATGAGAGAGGATAACAGACATGGGATAGGAGATGATATTCACTCTTGGATCCTTGAGTAAGGCTGAGAAAATAGGCACAAAGGAAAACGGGATGGGAACCTTTCATGCACACAATGTCCTTAGGAGGAGTTTCCATGGCATTGGGCTCCTTGCACAGGTCATTTCTGCACTGGTTTGATGGGAGCTGTATAGGCCACCACAAGAGCCAGGAACTGAACTGCTTCATGAAGCCCTGCACAACAGAGGTGCAAATGCACAGGGCCATCTAAATGTGTGAGTCTGTGCCAAAAACCCGTTCATCATAAAAGAAATATGGAACTATACCTAACACCAGGTTTCAAAGAATGGAGAAAATTCATTATTTCAACTGAATGTTTACAGGAAAACTTGAACAGAGAATGGGCATAGATTTCCAAATGGGTGGTGCTTTTTTTTTTCACAGAGCCAGGCTTGCCATAAATTATGCAAACAGTAAGAGTGAATTAATATTCTATAAGAAACAAAATCCTGTGCTATTGTGCACAGTGCACATGTATAGAATTTTTTGACCCAGTTAAAAAAGGTTAGTTTGATTAACATTTGTTAATTTTGTTATTACAAAATGGCTAGTTCAAATTAACCTGTGTGCCAAAGAAACCAAGCATATTCAGTCAAGCATTTAGATTGCTAAAAAGTTTAATTAGGTGAGTAAATTCTAGTCTTTATGTTTTCTAGTGTGTGTATATACAATAAAATAAAAAGAAAAAATATTATTCACATAACTAAATAGTCATAATTAAAATATTCCTGCAAAACAGATTATTTAGAGAGGTCCATATTAATAGTCTCAAAGCCAATGAGTACCAAATAAGACAAGGTGAGGACATGGGTCAAATCATGTCAAAATATGCACATGGGCAAATTTGCTGATATGAATGATCCCATGTAAAAGTAATATTGCTCCCAAAAGTCTTTTTTTAAGATTGTTACTCAGACTTACTCTTAATATTTTAATTATCTTTAAATTAGTTCATCAAAATATATGAAAGAGCAACAATTGGTTTATGAATATGAACACTTTGAAATCACATTTTTAAATAAAAGTTTCAGTGTAGAACTTATATTTGTTTCATGCTACCTTTCAAGATTTTATCAATTAAAATAAGTCAAATATTAAGTAATTAAACATTTTATTTCAATTGTAAAAGAAAAATAGAATTAAATGGAAATACAAATCAGAAAAGATGCACAGGTGAATCTCTGAAAATATTTTTTGTAGCAGTTTACTGTTAAAGGCTGCTAATACAATATTTCATACAAGGTTACTTATGAAGCACATTGACGTTTAAAAATCACCATGCTATGCTTTTGCAGCAGTGTAATTTTTTTCCAACATAAGATTAAATTGCAAAATAAATGAATTACTTAGAGTGGCATGGCCCCCATTTTGCCACCCTTCTCTTGAAAATTGCTTATTAATATGAAAAAAGAATTTGGAAAATAGCCTGTTTTACTTTATGCATAGCGTTCTGGGGCCTCAAAGCCTGCAGAGCCGGAGTAGCTGCACATTTTAGATTGTGTTGGCAAGCAGGGATGATGACCTTTCTGACCTGCATCTCAAGGCTATTATTAATCGCTAAGTAACCTGGTAAAGCCAAACAAATTTGTTTCCATTGAAAGGATCTCTATCTGTGTCTGAGAATTTGTGCTGTACCAAACAAACCTCATTAACTGTGTCCATTTTTGACAAAGAACTAGGTGTTGGAGAGATTGGTGACCTTTCTTTGTCCTCGAGGTACAGATTTCAGAGTCACTACATGGAGGTACATAAGCATTTTTTACTAGGAAACTCTTTGTTCTATATCCATCAATCCCAAACAAATGAATAAATAGACAATACATATAGTATCAACTTTGTTCTTTTATTTTATGCCTCTTTACCTTCAATGTCAGAGTGTATGATCTGTGGTTTACATATTTAATGCTATTTCTTTTTGATTAAAGAGCATTCTATTCAGCTTTAGTACCCCTATCTACAACTGGTGAAATAATAATCAACATTGTTATATACTGAGGTACTTCTTCCTAACAGTGAATATGGAAGCTTTTTGATTTAGAACACAACTGGTGATAAAAACCCACAAATAATGTCAAAGATATAGATTTGTATTGCAGAAATAATGATAATGGGATGCAAAATGTTTCCCGTTGTCATCAGTGGGAATTTATCAGATTGCTTTGAATGAATTATTAATAATCATTACTTGCTGTAATTAAATGAAGTCTAAAATACCTGTTGAAGTTCCATGTAATTCATGATCTTTTTAGACAGTGCTTTCATGATGATCATTCCTGAATATCACATATCCTCAGTAATATTTGTACCATAATCCATGTAAAAGTTTGAGATTTTTTAAGGAGTTACAAATAATTTTCAGCATACTTTTGCAGCAGACACATTTTGTCAGTTGCAAATTCTAAAATATCTCTATCAGGCACTATACTGCCCTGTACAGTTGTACAGAACATGCAGACAATTCTGTCACAGGGATAAAAGCTCCCAGGATGATTCCCTCCTGAGAGGCAGTACAAAATAAGTGGTATGTAGCAGTTCAAACATTGCTTGACTAGAAACATAGATATTTTAGCATAAATATAGTTTCAAGCTATTTGAACCTGAAACTTTCAATTCTTTTATCATGCTTTCAAGCATTTGAAAAGGAGCAACAAAAGCAAAGAATCTAAAGCAGTTAGATATGAATATACTATTTCACACATTAGCAGATTAATACTAACATGTCATGCACTGTGCAGGGGTTTCACTGTTGCCATATAGAAAATGTGTAGAAGGATAAGTGATACTAACATAAACTTAACCTTCCAAATACAGCTAGACTTCCACATAGCTTACATGGAAATGTGTTCATTGGGAAGTTTCATGCTTGGGCTCTTCTACACATGCACCTCCCCAGAGAAAATAAATCCAAGTTCTATTAAAGTCAATAGGAAATCAGTGGAAATTAAATGATTTTTGGATTAAATCAGTACATTTCCTGCCAGTCTTCTCTTTGTTTGCAAATATGATGTGTTCATTGAGCAATCTTTTCTTGAGATGTATGGGTATCATCTCTGGGACATTATGAATACTAGCTGTGATGCATGACACTCTGTGGCTTCTGGACCAATTTTGCACCAGGATGAACCTTTCCTGGTTCACAGTGAGGGAGAAGGCAAATTGTTTGACCTGCTTTTTTAAAGCTTCAATAAATTTTGCACCAGAAAAAGAGTTGTGTAACTGCAAAACATGTTTTAGGGTATTTGATAATCTTGTTCTATTTTTGCAAGCAATCGATCTGTTGCATAGTTCATAGTTGCATACTTTTCCAGCAGTACTGAAAAAGTACTGCTTATTAAAAAACTCAAAAATTGGGTAATTATTTTAGCACATAATCTTTTCTTTATCGTAAAACCTATCTCAATATATTAACAGCATCTATTGCATCTTCTTACAAACCTGGCTTTCCATTTAAGTTTGGTCCAATCAGACTTTCTTCCACACATATTTTTATGGAATAGCTTTGTAGGAGAATTATGTGGATAGTTTAACAAATGTAATGTTTTTTTATCATGGTCTGAAACTTATTAAAGAAATCAAAAGAATATCAATGTTTACTACAGCAAGTTGAGGATGCATTTTTTTACCAAAACCATGAATATAGTGGCTAACACAAAGTGTGTTGTCCTGTCATAGGGAATGTTTCATGCTTTTGAAAATAGGGATAGGATTATCAACAGATGTGCTCAAAACCCACAATTAAAAATGATCTTATGTAACAAATCTGTTAAGTACCTACTGAATTGTTAATGATAAAATTACTTGCTCTATATAGTTCGAAAATAAAAAAAATTCATCTGACAAGGTAACTTATTGTTATTCTGATTCTTCATTATGCAGTAGGCAATGGTGTTGGTTCCTGCTATGAGATGCAAATTCAGTTGACAGTGCTCCTGCTGTCTGCATAAAGGTTAAGAATACACATATAATATTGTTCCTGGCACTTTTGGAAAGGTCTTCAAGTGATGGTTTCAGTAATATACAGATTTTAATAATTCTGCATGGAACTTCATCAGTTTACAAATTCACACCCACCTATATTTATTAAATTTATCAAACTATTGCATTCTGTTTGCATTTCCATTGGCATTCTGTAGTCCTTTGGCCAAATAATATTACAAAATTATTATATTAACTAAAGGAAAGGGCATCCCATAAAAACCAATAATCAGTATAGTTGCCTAGAGTATCCAGAAAAAGTATTAAGTTATTGTGATTTTAAATAGTTCAGACACCAAATCATAAAATTCCTGCAACAGAAGCAGTAGGCAACCTTAGCATACGAGGAGATAACCTAAATGTATTTAATCTTCCTGACTATATATCATTCTCCCTGCTCAAATACAGAATATGGAAGGTAAAATAAAATTAGTGAGACAATAATTTTTAGTATACCACTGCATGACACTGGATTTAATGTCATATTGGTGTAGGTGAGAATGGAATATAACCTGCCATGATAATATTGTTTGACTTAATCGATTAAATTTAGGAAAACAATGAAATATACTTATAGAACTGCCTAGGATGTAAAAATAGTTTAGAGAACCCTGTACCTTGAAGGCAAAATTTTAACATAATACACATACTACATACATAGGTTAGCTATATACCATCAGTCAGCTTGCTCATCCTCAACATTTTTCTCATGTTTTAAATGAACCCCTTCAGATTTAGCAAGCAAAACAGGTAACTCTCTTTTCCTCTCTACCATGACATATAGTCCTGTGTGTATCCTGACAGAATTCCTTGACCAAAATATTTGATCTCAAGTTGCAGTTTGATAGATGCTCAAAGCAGCAGTCAATTATTAGTGGTACAAGGATCTTGCTGCCTATGAGATCTACCACAAATAGATGTCCAAAATTCTTACTAATTTTAAATCTGAATGTTTACATGAATTCATTCAACAAATTATTCCTGACACTCTTTTCAAGATCTGGATGAATATTATTGCTCTGCAGTGGATGTCCCTGCAGTGCAGTGAACAGGAAATAAGACTCCTTAATATGAAAAAATTAAAATAAATAAAGCCAATGTGTAGATGTATGAAAACACCCTGTATCTCCTATTAGTATTTATTTTACAGAAAGAAATTCATAACACCTTAAAATGCCATTATAATTAGTGCATACTAGCACATCATCTGTCCATCTCCCCTAGTCACATAGTGTACAGTGCCAATGGAATTAAGTGACACAGCAGTTCCACTGTCAAGGTCCACAGTGATCAATATACGATGTTGGAAATGTGATGAACGTGGTGGTGAAGGGCACAGAGTGAATGAATACCTTGTGCAGATCAGGAGATCAGGGCACAGCATGTACCAGGAGATAGGGAAGAACAGACGGATGCATCCTTCTTATCCCTCCAATTTCCACTGCTGCACAGTTACTCAAGTGAGTGCAACAGCCTTTCAAGCTACTGATTGCACAGGCAGCTTAGAACTAAAACCAGACTATTTTCCTAACCCACTATGCAGAATATTCTAATTAAGGTTTCAATAACTACAGAGTTTTTTCCTCACATATACTAAAAACCTAAATTGTTTCATATGTAGTCTCTTGAGATTATTCTATTTCCTCAAAATGTGTAAACTTCTAGGTTTAAATGCTTTTCCCTTGTGTATATATATCCTTAAGGCAAATTTATTTTATCCTCATTGGCAGCAGAAAATGCTGTGAAGTTAAAAAAATTTTTGTAAAAGGTCCAATCTAAACAATGCTTTTTCAGCTTAATTATTTTGATTTAATTAAACTGCAAACCCCACCTATTATGGATGTGGCATAAGAGTAACTAATCACCAAAGCCTCTGTTGGCAGATAAACCAGATCCGAGTATACTGGTTCAACTTTATTTATGCCCAGGTCTGTACTGAAAAACCTAACAGGAAAAATGTTTTCACTCAATGTCTGTTTGCTATTGACCTCTTCATGAAAAATCAGCCTGATTGATTAGTTTTAATAGTGAAATTAGTATTTGGTGATTAGCTTAAACAGTGAAATTAGTATTTGAGGGTAACAAAGCCGATCTGGCCCAGAATGGATAACAAAGCCCCAACACAATTTATTCTGACAGCAGTTTAGCAGCAGTGGTCATTTCTAGCACAGTGTCAGTGCTAAGCTGCTAAGAGAGCAGTCATGCTCCCAATTTTTCCTGCAACATATAAAAGAGGATGTCTAACCACAGCCAAATACCATTGGAAGTTTTCTAGTCAATGTCATGTGAAAGTATCTGTTATCTTTTGGCACTGCAATTCCCAGAAGACTATATATGCTACCATCTGCACAGTAATAACTAGAGGAAAGCTCACTGCTATGTTTTGCTACAGTTAAGCTGTTCCCAGTACTGGAATGAACTCATTTAAGCTAGCTGTTATCTCTCTGCTGCAGTGCAGTACAATGTAGACATATCTGTACTTCTTTTACTTTAATATATGGTACTTGGCAACATTTACAATATTCAACATTATGTGATTTAGAAAGCAAACATGACGTTATAGCTTCTAAAGGTCATCAGCTAAGTTGATTTTCCTTCTCAGAGTATTATGAAACAATTTGACTGAGGTTTACTCACTAACTCACATCCCTCACTTACTTTCACATAGAAGTCTCCATACATTGATAAATAAAATGGTACACTTTGTCTATATTAAAAAGGTTTTACAACAGCGAGACATGGAGAGCTTTTATGTAATGACCTATTACATATGGCAGAGAGCAATGCCAAGACTCGCAACTTCATAGTGATTTTTGTGGTACCTCATGGTTTTCTCCATTTCATATTCATGGAATGGTGTTACCACTTAAGCATCTATGATGTCATTTTTACTGAAGCATAAAACATTATGAAAGACACAGTAAATTAATAGTTTTATTACATAGCAATTGTAATCATTTTGGGAGAGATATGACACATTTTTTTTAATACAGCAGTACTACTTGTTAGTATGTGATTTCACAGCAACGGCTCATTGCCAAACTGAAAATATCAACTAGATCCCAATTTGCAGAGGTGTTAGGAAATCTTATCTCTTACTGTCTTGAAAACTTCAAATTAATCAACACCAGAAAAAAAAAAAAATCAGGCATTTTTAGTATGCCATGCAAGAAATTACACTCAGAATTGAAGTCTGTTCTCTGAAATTTTGATTCTACCTAATAAAATGAGATTATACTTAATTTTAGATTTCAACTTCCAATTATACATGTCTAAAGAGTACATCCGAATATTCTGTAGTCTAGACTCAAGCACATAAACTTCTGGTGAGAGTACTAAATCTTTCCTGAGGGGCCAAACACCATGCTGTAGATGCTCGTGAAGCCTCCCCACCAAGTACAAGCAGGCAAATGAGTGCTGCATGCTTTGGGTGCCATGCAAGCTGAAAGAACAAATCACTTTGTTAGCAAACAGTTCATTAATTGGACAAAAATAGAATAGCCTACTTGGAGAAAAGAGGTGGAAAATTCTGCTTTCTTGAAATCCTTTGTTTCTTGATTTGGTTTGAAGGTAGCAGGAATTGTGAAGTTCAAGGTAAAGCATTGGGATTTAGCTTCAGAGTCAAGGATAAACCAGTTAATGGACTCCTGCAATTATCCCTACAAGGTGAAGAGTCTAAGGAATTTGAAAGGGGTATAATAATAAGTAAAATTTTCTCACAGTTTAAGGAAAGTCATGCTAACCATGTGAAGAATTATGGCTTTTAAAGGAGGTATTTCAATCAGGAGTCATAGATATGAAGAAGCTCTTTCACGTGATAGAAAGCATTCATACAAATGAATGCATAAACTGACAGAAGCAAAATTTTTTTTTTAATTTCCTAGTCATCATAACTGAGTTCTGATGCTTAGTATTTTAAAAGACACTTGAAGGTCTGTGCAAAATGGTAATAAAAATTATTTTAAGCAGAGACAACAGCTTTCAATGATCTCCGTTGTTTATGTCTAGCACACTTTTCAGTCTAGTAGAGCTGAATATAACAAGAAGTAATGGTTCAAAGATAAAATGAAACTGTTTCAGTGGGGAACTATGGGATATACATTGAACACCAAGGGTAATTAACTCCTAGATTAGAATTAAAAGGGTACTTACTAAATTTTGATATATTTTGATGTTACTAAATCAAGAGTAGATTGTTCAGTCAAAGCTTAATGGACTTTTTATAGATACTGCTATAAATTGGATATTGAAAGACATCATATTGGTGGTAGACCTGAAGTCAGACAAGATCATCTGATTCCAAATAATATTGTTTTCATTATTACTAGGAAAAAAACCCACTTTTTTGTAATTACTCGCTACTGTACTGTAAAAATTTTTACTGTAGACTGTAAAAATAGAATACAAATAGTCTTTCTGTTTTCTTCTCTGAGTGACCACTTCAGAGAGTTAACTCTCCTTAGATAACAGAAAAGTCTATAATGATTTCGAGAATCAAAAAACAACTAAGACAATTTTTTAATCCCCTTTTTTCCCCATTTTGGACACTTTTTCTTTTAAAACAAAACAAAAATGTGCTCAGAAGATACTGCTTTTTATCTCATGCAATTCTATAATATCTCATGGGACATTATAGGATACACCAATATAAAGCAAAGGACTGTAATTTTCCACTGGAAAAAAAAAACAAACCTGAAATGCCAAAGAAAGATCAATAAGCCTTCACATCCTCAGACAAAAACTAAACCATGAACTTGGAAAAAAGCAGTGCATAGTCACCACACTTCCAATAACAAAAACCACTGAGATGTGGCTCATTTTAAAGGTCTTCATTGCTGTAGTTTCTATCTCTCTGACATAAATGGGAAATGATAAAGTGAGTCTAATCTCAAAAGCCTTTCACTGGGTACAGCAGTGCCAAAGAACACTATTTTGTTTGGCCTTCCTTAACATTCTGATATCTCTGAGCATTTTGCTGAATTGTGAGTAATGCTACTTATTTGATAAAGAGTCATGAAGTATGGGAACAGTAACTGGCAACTTTCGAGCAGCACTCAGACACAGGATTTTACATTATGATTAAAAACCAAAATAATGATGTTAGATCAAATAGGCTGTTGTGTGCCAACTAAGGAAAAAACATTCCTGTCTTTTGATTTTGATTTTGGTTTTGGTTTTTTTGGTTTTTGGTGGGGTTTTTTTGTTTTGGTTTGGTTTGGTCTTTGTTTCTTTGGAGACCTCAAAAATAAGCTACATTATAGCATGCTCTGGAAAATACACATGTATAAATTAAGTACTCAGTGATGTACCTACAGATAAACTCACATATGAGCTGGAATACTTGGATAGCATAGAGCAAACTTAGTTATATAATTGTATATAAAGTGCTTCTACAAATAAATTAAATATCCAATTTTCTTATGTAACACCTAAATTAATACATTTAAATTTTATGCTTCATTATTAAACTGAAAATAGCACAACAAAAAGAACCATCACCTTATTTTAATAACAATAGAAATGCTTAAGTGAGTTGAGCTCATGGCACATAATATCTGTCATACTTCTAATGACCTAAATAGCTGAAGTGACTATGGCACATGAAAAATATTTATATACTTCTTCAGGAGTCTTTAGTCTTCAAGTGGTAGAGCCCTTGCCTGATAACCTCGTATAGCCTGTATATAGATGGCCTGTCATGTCGCTACAATTAGATAAACCAGAACTGCTATAACGTAATCAGTTACAACCTGAAAATTATATTTTGAAAATCAAGTTTATTAATATGTAATCTTTAGGTAATCATATTTATCCTCCTAATTTACACAATATTTATGATAGTCTACATGTCCTTGAAACAGGGAACAGGGACACTACACTATGAAAAAGTGGTCTAGCTGCTGGAGTTCATAAATTTTGTTCAGCTTTGGATGAGTTCAAAGAATTGCCATGTAAGAAAAGCCTTACAGAGGGAATTTATCTGATTATGGCAGTAATAATTACCCAGCTGTTTATTGCAGATAGAGAAATAATTCATGTAGGCAATAGGCCGTGGTGGCAATGACACTCCGCATTTAGTAAATATGCAAACTGTTCATTTCTAATTAACCAAGCTAGAGGATGCCCTTATTAAATGTATAAACTAAAAGTGCCTTCCTGACAAGTGATGAATTGTTACATTGCACAAACTCTTGCCACAGAATTACTGGAGTGAACTTGGGGCTTAACTTCATTAAGAGATCTTGTGGGATAGTTAAATGAGGATGGACAGCATAACAAGACCTACCTGACAGTCAATGATATGTTAGAGCTTAATGAAACTGTACCTCTTCCCCTTTTCTACTTATTTTACAGTGAAGATTCTTCTTCAGACAAAACAGAAGACTGTGAAGTCTGTCTCTGTGAGACAGTTTAAAAGGCCATGATTAGTCAGTCTTTCTCCACAGAAAATTTTTTATGAGCTGTCAGTAATTCTAACAGACCTCTTACAAAATAAAATATCTACAGCACCTTCAAAGCTCACAGGTACAGAACTTCAATATCTATCCTTCAATACTGTGTTGTCACACCTGTTTTATTTATCAAAACTAATCATCTACACCACAGACTATTTGGTCCGATGAGTGCACACAGTGATCTCAGATTTCTTTCTACATATTCAGATTCAAAACCAAAATTTCTTTGGATAGCAATGAAACAAAGTTTCATGTTTAATCTGTTGATCCTAATGGTGTATTTAGGGCTATATAAAAATACAGAGAAAATTCTGCCTCACGTCATTGAAGACTTCAGTCTAAGCAGCTACTTACGTTACTTACAGTATTCATGTTTACTGCAAAATTTCAACTATTTACACAGAACTAGCTAAAAACATGGTAAAGGCTGCTTCCACTCCTTGCTCAAAAAAGACATGGACAGAATAAATCTCATGAGGGATGTGAGCTGAATCTGTGTTGGAAATTCAGCTTCCTGTGTAAACATAATGGTTCATACCTTAACCTCTCAGTACTCAAGAAGTGCTTTCCCATGGAGTTAAAACAGGCCATTGACTGCTCTATAACTTTAGACACTTCATTTCAATTTAATTACCAACTCCAAAAGCTCATTTTTTTATATCTTACCTATCCTAACAGCAACAGGTTTTTGGCTACAGAAGTACTCCAGGATCCTCAATAAAGTGCAGTTTTAAGATTCCTAGAAATCTAGCAGTTCTGCCTAAAATCCTCTGGAAAAGGCATAGGTGTTTTAAATTATGTGACCTACCAATCCATGGTACCAAATTATTATTTAAATATGAGAAAGTATACTTGGCACTTGTCTCTCTTTCTGAGACTCACAGAGAAAGCTGACAGGGTAAGTTTACATCCAGAAAATTCAAATTACAGGTAAGTAAGTTAAAAAGTTTCCTCTCCATATCTTTGAAGACAAGTAAAAAAAGATGGGTTGAAGACAACATAGTAAATTAAACATCAGGTGAGAGACAACATTACAAAAATGAGGGCTTTATTGTTACAAGAATTCTAAGGAGCTGTCTGAAAGGCTTTGGCACTAACTGAAAATAGACTACAGAATCAATTGCTTCTGCAGTCAATGATGAGGAACACTTTAATTGAATTATAAGACAATATATACATTCTTCAAAACACTTTGACACTTGAGAAAATGGTCAGCACCTGGACTTAACATTATCAAAAAGGAATTAACAGGTGGAGGCTGAGAGATTTCTCCTGATATTACTGTGACAAAGAACAATTTATTTCAAGCCCACTCCATGGAAATAGGTACACCTCAAAACTTTTAAGAAGCCAAGTACTTGCCATGTTAGAAAACACACTCCAGAAATGGTACTGTAATCTAGAATAAGATAGACAATCTTACTTTTTCCCATACTGCCTTCTCAGGCATATTTACAGAATAGCTAAACATTGGATTAGATCACCAGCAACATGTAAGTACTCTTTCATTTCACTCTTCATTAGGGTTATAAAAAATCAAGCTGCACAAATGATTCGTGAATGCACATATTGCCAAAGAAGTGATTTTTATCGCTTTGTGTTCTCTATTTCCTGACGTGTCTTGAAGACCTGGAGGTTTTAATGATGACTGTGAAATTAAATCTGCTGATAGAACAGCTAGTCAAACTTGGATCAAAGCCATACTCTGCAGGGCCACTCACTACTAATGCCAACAATGGAAAGAATAATTTGGTGTTGATCCTGCCAGTGTGTGAAATTCCTGATTTATAAACTCAACAATGTTTACGTAAACTATGATGCTTATTAAAGGTAGACTCAGGCCTTAGTTTGCTACCTTTAAGTCAGTGTTTATTCAGTAGCCAAAAAAGCTGAACTAACTGCCTTGATTACATAAGAACCTCAATGCCAGTACTTCGCCATTGCTTTGTTAGTTTTGTGATACTGCTTTCTTTACTCAGTTCTGTGCCTAGGGAAAAAATTTAAGTGGTGCCATTCATCAGTAAATGGACCAATACATCCCAAAATCTTATCTCTACTTGCACACCTGACATGTAGCAAAGTTCCTGTACTATAGTTTTTAAAGGCCAGTGTGTAGATAACCTCAGGCAAAGAACTGCAAGTTAATCACACAGTTGGGCGACTGACATCATCCATAAATTCTTCAGGTGTAATGGCACCAGCATGCTAATTTATGTGAACTGATGTCCATTTGCTTATCATGGACTAGAAACTGTTTCACATAAAACAAAATTCTAATGCATCATATGGAGTTATAGCCTATGCTAATTGCTTCTGGCGTATTTCCCCTTGTAACCATTTAGCCAGCTCTTGGAGATGGTAAATGCAGCTTTAAGAATGTTTCAAAAGAAAGAATTTTCCCTTAAAATTAAATACACTAACTGCCCTGAGAAGTAATGAAATTTACTCTCATGCATATATGTATAAATTAAACCATCCAACTAATCTATATTGAGATGGAATACAGTATATATTGGTACTTAAATAAAAATGGATGCTACAGATGAGGATTTATTACTAAAATCTAAATAACAAAATATAGTCAAATAAATATTTAAGAGCAAGGTTCTTACTTGCTTCATTAAGAACTTCCTATATCTTTTAGGCAAAAGAGAACTCAGGACTAATGAACCCATTTCATCACTACACTGAAGCTAAACTGTACAAGTGTTAAAAGTCTGAGCCTTGTGTAGACAGAGTTTAGGGTTCAAATTTGCTCTTTTTCATCTCTGAAGGGATTCTTTCAAGCACCTCTCAACATAACTCCTAGAAACTTTACTGGGGACACAGCACCCATCAGACCTAGTGGTTCTGTAGCAGTGGGAAGTAATAGGAATGCTGCAGGAATTTAGCCAATCTGGGAGCTAAAGCTGAGAGTAATCTTCAGTTTGTACAAAGGCAGTGCCTTAAGTCTGTTAAGTCTAACAGAGCCATAACCAGTCTGTTAAGTGAGTGGAAACTCACACATAATATGACTATTATTATTTAATTATATTTTAGGTCAATTTCTGTTAAACCAATTTCTGTTAAACTTAATTACATCCCTCTATGGCTTTAAACTGGGGCAGCTTCTATTAAGTTTACTTTCTCCTGGGGTTTTCACACTAAAGACAAATGATAAAGGTCTGGCTACTAAATGAGGGCAGCTATTAAATAAGGACAGTTTGTATTAAAGCTGAATGGTAAAGATGTGGCTACTGGTTGAGAAAACCACTTAGTACAACAAGTGTCCTTTATTTAAAAAAAAATAGCGTAAAGAAGGAATGAGAAGAAAATAAACTTTGGTCAGTAACTCGTATTCTTACAAGAAACTTAACAGAATGTCCATAGTTTCATGAGAACTTCCTCTGAAGTTTCTCCTAGAAATGAGTGAGGGATGATTTGATATAGGCTCCTCCTTAATGAAAAAGGAGAAAAATAGGTACAAATCCTGGCTCTGGAGTCCAAAAGATGGAAGGACTTGCAATATGATTTTAGATAAGTGTTGACAAATAAAAATTCTGCCAGTGTTACTCTAGAATAGATAAGACAGAGAACTGTACAGTGTAGTTCAACTCAAAATTACATTATAATTCTAGAAAGAACAAATTGTAAACAAATTTTTGAAATTAAAAATATCTTATGCTTTCTTTGTGCGAGAGGCAGGGCCAGTTTCATGTATTCATGTGCATTATGTTATGTTCCATGTTATGCTGCTTTATGGAGTTCTAGAGATGTGAAAACCTCAAAGGCAGTCTAATCTGAGTGCACAAGTGTATCAATCTCTCTGTCCATCAACAAGTAAATTTCCATAATGTTGATGTTGTAATAAAACCCAGCCATTTCATAAATGCATTCCTTCTATTTCTGACAATTCCTCATGTTTTTTACAATGCACAGTTGTAATAATTTTTATATGCAAAAATGTTTATGAACAGTGAGGTTATACTTGTCCAGAGCCAATGTGATGGCTAATGAAAATATGAGGAGAATCTTTCTTTCACCTGGCTCAATATTCCACATAAGAAACACAGTGGGCCACCTTGGAGCCAAAGTAGTTGGCAGCAACTTAGCCCAATGACAGGAAAAATCTGTTTGGCTGAGGGCCTACACCTAATCCTCACTAAACATCTGTTAGATTTCATAAGAAGAATGTTGAAGGTGATATACATATTAGTTTTCAAATGTACCCCAGTAAAGGGATTACTGCAGTGATTCTTGATTGCACTTGGCAACTCATGCATTTTAAAAATTGAAACAATAATAAGATCCATTTGTCCAAATTAGCTCAACAATTAATTTTTAACTTTTTTAAACTGAAAAGATGGATTTTTTTACCTGAAAGACATGTATTTCTGTGAACTCTGGAATACAGGACTGAAATTAGCAAAATATCAATATATCAGTTGCCAGATAAGAGCTCACACAGACCAACTTTGACATATTTTGATGTACCTGAAGTCGTACTGCTCATCTTACCTGTTAAAGAGCACAAAAGTATTTCTTGATTCAAATATCTATGCAGTACGTAAGCTTTATGGTTTTCAATAGTTTTTAACCTAAACTAAATACTAGAGAATTTGATCAACATGTCAAATTACTAAAAACCAAATATTTTTGTAGTCTTCCAAAGTAAGGTATACCCAGAAGAGATCTATAGTGGGTGTGGAGAACTAAAATACAAAGCTCCAACCAATCCATGCTCACAGTGAAGGAGGAATACCACTTGCTATCTTGTTTTGTTGGCACACATCAAAGGTCCATCTAAGTAACAAGTTATGAGACATGGTCTAGGTTCAGGCAAGGAATGAAGAGTGATAGAACAATTATGGACAGAGAAGCAAGTTCTGATTTTGCAGTTCATCCAGTGATACGGATTTTAAACCAGAGAAATTATGGCTTCACTTATTTTCCAAGATTTAGTCTAGTCTTCCTAGGATTCTACCTTTTCAAGAAGAGAGAATATTTCAAGGATTTCAGATCAAGACACCATTGAAGCTATAACAGAATGTTTAAGTCTGGCTTTGCTGAGTTGTGACCTAACTTTCTGCACAGAATACACTTAAATGAATAATAATGAGAGATCAGAGATAGATGACTATCAGTATGGTTCATTATAGGTAACAATGTAATGCACAAGAAATAATGTTATGAAAAAGAGGATATAGTACCAGCTGTACTGTGGAAGAATAATATACTTATTAACCAGCATAAAAGAAGCTGGATAATCCTGTTTTTTTTTCATGTATAACTTGCATATGCTGCTCTATGTAGCAGTCTTTGCCATGTGATTTAGACAAGATTTCTAGAAATACTGGTTTACGAGACTCCCTTATATTTCTGTGCTTGAGAAAGCAAAGATTTGTCTGAGATGTTCTGAATGGCAAACCCTGCATGGATTTTGTCCAATAGCTTTCATTTACACTGAGAGAGTAATGATCTTGGTCACCCAGCATTTCATCTGTTTGTTTCCACTGTTATCTGAGTAATGGTCATGGATCAGGATATCAAATCCACTAGAGGGAAATAATTACCGCTATTTTAGAGAGGTTTCAGCTTAAGTACAGGGAAAGACAACAGATGTATAGGAGAAATAGAGTGAGAACATAGAGTAAGAAAAGTTCTAGACAGAAACCTGACAAGCTATTGGTTCTCTTCTGTAACTATGAAAAGGATCTGCTTTATTGTATCCACACCAGTATCTTTCCCAATTAATATTCATAGTATGGCTCATGAAACTTAAATCCAGATTTGCCCTTGCATTCATTGTCAATAATCCATATTCAAAACAAATTATAAAAAGAAAATTTTGGTTAGCTTGTGTATACTAAGGAAAAATAATCTAGTTCAACAAACCCTATTTAAGGCATAATAACTTACAAGTTCTGAGCATAGGTGAAGAGCCAAATCTATTTTTCTTAAACTAGTACAAACCCAGAACACACCTAATGAATTCAAAGAAATTATTCTGAATTCATAACAGTGTAAATGAGAACAGAATGTGGTGCAACATGAATAGGCATAGGATAAAGAGAATGATAACTGATAAATATATTTGATAATGGAGGGGAACCTACACTCAAAGAAATAGTTTAATTAGTGCCACAAACTTTCTGCAAATAAAAGAATAGTAAATGAATGCTTTACCACACGGAGCTTTTATCTTTACCTGACAAGCTCGTTATTCACAGAAACAGCATTCAGGTATTTCTTCAGTGCATAAAAATTATGGATATACTTGCGAACGTAATAGCCTCGCCACGTTTTCTGGATCTGGAGGAAAGAAATACTTTCTTAGTATATTTCAAATCAAAATTTTGCATGCATATTAGATATATGTACTAGATCCCAAGTACCTCTTTCCTTAAAAGTGATACCAAGTAGAAATACTGATAAATTTCAATGAAGAAATTAGTGTAGGTTGTAACATATTGTAGCACTGAGTCACCCCTCTACCAACATCTACTGCTACATTTTCACCTTTGTGCTCTGCAAAGCTCTAAACTGAATAAAGGCCTTCCCAGGAACTCAATGAATCAGACTTCCTGGAAAGTTAATTTATAAATTGCAGTTCTTTCATCTCCAATGTAAAATGATTCATGTCTATTTGTTCCACATTAGTTTCATTCTTCTCAAGAAATACTATTCTCTTGCATAACAGAAAAAGCCTAACCTAGAGAAAGCCTAACCTGGAGAAGAAAAGCTCTTTATCTGTAGCTAGTTATAAAGTTGTAGTATGAATAGAAATTAGGCAGCATCGTCCAACAAAAAGGGTTAATATTTTGGTGCATTTTGAAAAGTGTCATTTGGAAAAAAAAAAAAAAAAGACAAAGAAAAAATAAAAGAGGAGAAAAAAAATACTTAGTCTACCCAACTTTCCCCAAGAACAGATTTAAACTGAAGGTTTAAATGTTTTTAAACCTTCTGATATTTGAAAATTCTAATCATGATGTTTCTGAAATCATTACCTGTTTACCAGCTATCTGCTTTTTGGCATGGCAAAGTGAGCATTAAGAATGGACAATTAAGCATTGGAATGGGCTGCCCAGGGAGTTGCTGGAGCCACCATCCCTGAAAGAGTTTGAGAAACAAATGAACATGGCACTTAGTGCCATGGTCTAGCTGACAAGGTGGTGATCCGTCAAAGGTTGGACTCAATGACTTTAGAGGCCTTTCACAACCTAAATGATTCTGTTATTCTGTAAAAAAACAAAGGAGTTCAGGACAGGTGGGCATGCCTCAAAACAGAGATCTTGAGGGCACAGGAACAGACTGTCCCTGAGTGCTGAAAGATCAGTCATTGGGGTAAATGTCCAGCCTGGCTGGGCAAGGAGGTTTTGGAGGTACTTAGGAATAAAAAGAGGATGTATCAGCGTTGGAAGGAGGGTCAGGTCTCTAAGGAAGTATTCAAGAAGGCTGCTGGAGCATGCAGAAAAAAAATTAGGGAGACCAAAGCTCATTTTGAACTTAGAATGGTGACTTCTGCAAAGGATAATAAAAAATGTTTTTACAAATACCTTAATGCTAGAAGGAAGGGTAAGACCAGCCTTTGTTCTTTATTGGACAAGGGAGGGAAGTTAGCATCTGCAGATGAGGAGAAGGCAGAAGTGCTTAATGCCTACTTTGCCTCAGTTTTTAGTGGGAAGATGACTTGCCCTCAAGACACCTGCCTGCCTGGAATGGTTGATGGTGTCAGGGAGCAGAATGGTCCCCCCATTATCCAAGAAGAGGCAGTCAAAGAACTACTGAAATGCTTGGATGTTCATAAATCTATAGGACCAGACGGGATCCACCCCAGGGTATTGAGAGAGCTGTCAAATGAGCTTGCAAAGCCACTCTCCATCATTTACCAACAGTCCTGGCTCACTGTGAGGTGAGGTTCCAGATGACTGGAAGCTGGCCAGTGTGACACCCATTCACAAAAAGGGTGCAAAGGATGATCCTGGTAATTATAGACCAGTCAGGCTGACCTCAGTACCTGGCAAGATAATGGAACAGTTTATATTAAGTGCCATCACACAGAATTTACAGGATGGCCAGGGTATCAGACCCAGTCATCATGGGTTTAGGAGGGGTAGGTCATGTTTGACCAACCTGGTCACCTTTTATGACCAGGTAACCCGCCTAGTGGATGCAGGGAAGGCTGTAGATGTTGTTTATTTGGATTTCAGCAAGGCCTTTGACACTGTCTCCCACAGCATACTCCTAGACAAGCTGGCAGCCCGTGGCTTGGACAGGAGCACTCTTTGCTGGGTTAGGAACTGGCTGGATGGCCGGGCCCAGAGAGTGGTGGTGAATGGTGCTGCATCCAGCTGGCAGCCAGTCACCAGTGGTGGCCCTCAGGGGTCTGTGCTGGGGCCAGTTCTGTTTAATATTTTTATTGATGACATGGATGAGGGTTTAGAGTCTTTCATTAGCAAATTTGCAGATGACACTAAGCTGGGAGCGTGCGTCGATCTGTTAGAGGGACAGAGGGCTTTGCAGAGGGACTTGGAACGGTTGGATGGATGGGCAGAATCTAATGGGATGAAGTTCAGTAAGTCCAAGTGCCTCAATAAGTCCTGCACTTTGGCCACAATAACCCCCTGCAGCGTTATAGGCTGGGGATGGTGTGGCTGGACAGTGCTCAGGAGGAAAGGGACCTGGGCGTGCTGGTGACAGTTGGCTGAACATGAGCCAGCAGAGTGCTCAGGTGGCCAAGAAGGCCAATGGCATCCTGGCTAGTATCAGGAATAGTGTGGCCAGCAGGAGCAAGGAGGTCATTCTTCCCCTGTACTCGGCACTGGTGAGGTCACACCTGGAGTATTGTGTCCAGTTCTGGGCCCCTCAGTTTAGGAGGGACATTGAGATGCTTGAGCGTGTCCAGAGGAGAGCAACGAGGCTGGTGAGGGGCTTGGAACACAAGCCGTATGAAGAACGACTGAGGGAGCTGGGGTTGTTCAGCCTGGAGAAAAGGAGACTCAGAGGTGACCTTATCACTCTCTTCAATTTCCTGAAGGGTGACTGTGGTGAGCTGGGGGTCGGTCTCTTTCTCTGGGCAGCAACAGACAGAACAAGAGGACACAGTCTCAAGCTGCGCCAAGGGAGATACAGGCTAGAATTAAGGAGGAAGTTTTTCACAGAAAGAGTGGTCAAATACTGGAATCATCTACCCAGGGAGGTGGTGGAGTCACCATCCCTCGATGTGTTTAAAAAAAGACTGGATGGTGCCATGATCTAGTTAAGGTGTTAGAACATGGGTTGGACTCGATGATCTTAAAGGTCTCTTCCAACCTAGAAATTCTGTGATTCTGTGAATTAGGTAAAAAGCTAGCAGGACTGCCATTTGTTGAGTTATATTTATCCCTGTGCCACGACATGTAGAGCTGAAAGGTGTAGGCTGCTCTTGCTCCTGATTCTCCTCGCCATAAGAGGTCAGTGTACTCTGGATGTCTACATCTGAAAAACAGACTAACCATCTTTTCCTCTCTTCTCAGGGTCTAGCTCCTCCATATTTAAATCCTTCCATCCTTGAACTTATTATTAATTTTCCTGCAAAATAGTCTTTACTTCATTGCATTTTGTCTCCTTTTTTCTCAATATTTTTCTACTTTAATATCCCAATTTCTATCTTCTAGTCTGCAGTAGCTTCATTTGCTACAATATCCATCTCTTTGACCTTTACAGCTTTGAAATCTTAAAAGACATAACAGCTGTAAGGCAGAATCTACATTTAAAAAGCAAGAAGTTGGAGGCTTTACTATCCAGAAGCAAGTATCATCTCTATCTCCTTATCTAAATGAATAGAAAAGTAAAATGTTGCAATGTACTAAGAGCTCTCCTTTTCCTGTCAGCCCCTAGCTACCAGACTTTTCAAGAAATTATACACTTCATTGTATCTATAAGGAACATTTTTTTTTTTAAATCAACCTTTCTCTTTCCAGAACCAAGGGATGACTTTTTAAGTGGAGTGAAACCCGTGTTTGTGCTATTTGGCTTTTTTTCTTAGCCTACCTCTTTCTAAATAAGTACCTAAAAAAAAAAAAAAATAAAAAGGGGAAGGAAAACCATGTCATGGCTTTTGTGTTTGATTCAGGAAGAAGGCAAATTTAAAAAAGCTGCCAATTGCCCAGATTATCAGTAACCATTACACTCAGTAATTTCAGAATATTTATCATCAAGTCTTGGGAGTGTTCTTCAGTAACAGGCAAAACTCTCTCTGCTCCTAGGAGTTCCAGCACAGTCTAATTCTGTACCACTGTGACAACAGACAAAAGTATGCAATTTTTCCACCTCCAGACTTTTACCGGAGCCATCTAAAATGACACCAACTAAGGCAGGGCTGAAAATTTCATACTTAGGCACCATTTTGCATTCTCAAACCCCCAAACACTATTCTTCAAAGTAAAAACCAACATTTGGCCTCAACTGATGGCACCTTGGGGTACAGTTATAATTATCCTTTTATGCAAGATTTAACAAGAGAATAAGAATCACAGAAAAGCTCTCAGTAATTCTTTATGTGTTAGTTATTAAGAATAACAAAATATTAACTTCCAGTGTTAAAATGTTCTTCTATTTCCCCTTTGTGCATCAGCATGGAATTTCCTCCCTTCCCAAATAAGACTTAAAACGAATTTCAAAAGTTGTATTTTTTTTACCTATGTGTTATTTGTTTATGATTGGCTTTGTTCGGTTTGGGGTTTTTTTTGGTTGCTTTTTGTTGTTGTTGTTTTGGTTTGGTTTGCTTTGCTTTGCTTTTGGGTTTTTATGGTTTTGGTTTTTGGGCTTTTTTGGGATTTTTTTTTTAAGTGAAAAGGGTTTGGACCTCTACATATTCTTATAATATGAACAAATAAGAGTTCTGGGAACAAGAAAGGTTCTGGACATGCTGCTTTGCACTAGGTGATAGTAAATTTCATATTCTTTGCAACACTACTTTCTCATACACAAGCTTATTGGGTTAAAAAGGAATAGAGAAAGAGCAGAGAATGAGTATGCCTTCAGAGATCTGGGATTAAGCAAAATCCTTTGCATGCGAATAAGGATCTTAGCTTTATTTTTTTGTTTGGCTTCAAAATTTCTCAACAAGAGCAACTTGGCTCCCATATAGCCATGTGCTCATTAATGCAGGATTATGGTCCCTTTGAAACTCTTTCTGACAGTCTTCACCTCACAGTTATAAATGCAGAACTGGATATTTCTGGGTTAAAGGATCAAAACTCAAACTGAAAGACAAAAGGCTCAAATAGTATAAAGCTATAATTACCTCCAATGGGCTCCATTTACCAATTAAATGCTGCACTCTACCTTTATTTACACCATTCTCTGTTTAGAATGAACTCACTGATTTCAACTGAATGAAACCTAAGTAAGAAAAACTGCATTGTGTCTCAGATTATTTTATGCCTGACTTCTGTTTCCCTAATACTGTTTGCGAGTAACCCCAAAACTGAAGATTAATCTTTTTAGAAAAGACCATTTTTAAAAAGCCTTCCGATGATGCTCATATTTTCAATTTGAGAGTCCTAAATTTTTGCTTTTATAAAGAAGTATAATGTTATGACTGCATTTCTTTTTAATTCCAAGGTGAACATTTAAAAAATTCTTGAAAAAGAAGAGACAAGTGTGTGTATGCCCTTCAAAGTAATTAGCAAGTTTCAACAGTGATTGGTACAAAACAATTATTGTCATTGATCAGCACCGAACAGATAATTTTAAACAAAGTCATTGTGTGCTCAGCAGATTACAGCTTGTTAACGGGCAAGTTCTAAATGACCTCTTAAGCTAGTCAAATCAATGATGCATATTCCTCATTAAGTAACATCAAAATGTAAGTGGTCTTATAAATAATGTTTATTTTAAGCACTAAAACAAATGGCAAAACCTTGATATATCAAAAGCCATCTGCTCGTGGAATTTTTTTTTGCCATAGGATTACTTCTGTTGCTGAAAATTTACAGGAACCTTAAATCTTCTAAGTGAGAGAATCATATTTTGCCTCAAAACTGAAACCAATTTAAACAAGATCTCTGATCTAATTTTAAAAGGTTAAACTGATAGCTCTGATTACAACCAAATGCAATCCAGAAGGACAAGATATGTAGACTGGCTTCAAAACTATGAGCATGTGTATGCCCTCGATACTTCAAATACCAAAATTGAAACTGCCTTTCTAAAGAGTGACTATAAACTGAAATAAATAGTCAATAACACCATAAGACAAAACAAAGTGCTTAAATAGAAGAACATACACAGTTATATTTTTAGAACACTGAGTTATATTAATAATGAATCAAGCTCATGATGAGTGAATATAAGGAACTGTTGGCTTAGGAAGCCTGAAGTTTGAGCACACGTCATCTGTGCAGAAATGCAACAGGCCTGATTTGCTATTGGACCTTGATTAGCTCTTCAAGAAATACAGGACAGAAAAAAACCACAAAAGCATTCAGTGCTTCAGACTGGTAGCATTTAAAGTCTCCTCTGCAGATATGGCTGCACTAGATTTAGATAGAGGAAAATCAGATTCTGACATTTGCAACTAAATAAAGATCTGTTCTATTGTTTTCTACTGATTTAAATTTCCATTAAAGAAAAGGACATGACTGAAAAAATGGTACTTTGAAGATTTATATCACCTAATGATTCAACATTATATTTCCATTACAAATGAATGGGAACACATTCAATTTCTTTTAAAAATGAAAGTCCAAATGCAAAACTCCACTTGACTAGAATACATAATTACCTCTGAAATTTGGTCTTCAAATATCTTCTGGAAGTACAGAGGCAACTTTTAAGAGCTGGCTTACATCTTACGTTTTCTCACTGATCTCAGCTGCGTGAGTAAATAGCATTTATCTACTGCGGAATACTTTCAAACTAGCTAAGTAAGGAATGAACTATAACAACAACAAAAAGGTACATTTGTGAGGTATTAAACTGCTGTTAAATACCTTCAGCTCTTTAACACGCACCAAATATAAGATTCTACTTTGTGCATTTGAGAGAACTAGAACTAAGCAAAACACCTGACGAGTACAGGTCTCTTGACTCTGAGTCATTCTGGACTCAGAGAGGCCACAAAATTAAAATCCATCCCGAGAATCTTCTTACTCTATATGAGTTTCCCTGTGTTAATCCCTGGGTTAATCTCCATTGTCACCATGTTCCTACATTTGGTAGAATTCAAAAGGTAAGGTGCCCGGCTTAAAAGATACAGGCTTCTAATGTAAAGCAGTTTTATATCACAAAATGAAAAAAAGAAGCAACATAAAGAGACCTAATCACAAAAATTATTTTATGTTTTCCCCATATTTGTTTTACATATTTGTTCAAGTGCAGTTTCAAAGTTCAGGAAAAAAAGCTACTTTCTAGTT
This sequence comes from Molothrus ater, assembly GCF_012460135.2. Classification (NCBI taxonomy): domain Eukaryota; kingdom Metazoa; phylum Chordata; class Aves; order Passeriformes; family Icteridae; genus Molothrus; species Molothrus ater. The sequence goes on from NC_050480.2 coordinate 19,915,911, forward strand.
ATATATGTTTTGCAGTTTCACCCACAACAAACTTCACTGGCTGTCGATTCATTGAAGTTCAAGGTCTGTTTATACATTTCTTCATCTAGCAAAATTCACTCTTAATATCACCAATGAGTTCAGTTCCACCTCTGTGTTTAAGCAAGGAAATTGTCCTGTGCTCTCTAACTCTTGAGATCCAATACAGCAAATGTCATACACTAACAAGAGAAAAAGCACAGCCACTTAAACAAGCTTAAAAGCCCTGTAGTTTGTCAGAATTGCAAATATATGTCTACTTTTGCAGAACAAATGTTCTTACATTTGTAAGAACACTGGCAGATAGAATGTTGGGGGGTTTTATCAGTATCACACATGATAAGGTCCAATGGACATTTAAATGGTGCAAGACACATTGATATACCTCAAATTCAGCTGCAGTTTTCAAATACAACCCTGACGACTTAGTGAAACTTTAATTTTTAACTATGTACTATTTCCTGCTGTTGCCATCAGCATATCAATCAAGTGTATATTATTCTGCTTTGCTCATTTTATTAAAAGCAAATTCGGAGCACAATTGACTTTTCATTTGTTTAACAAGTGAAGAAATATTTACCCTGACAGCCATTTCATTGTAGAATTTCTCCTTCTTAATAAAATATGCTCTCTGTGAATAAAAAAAAAAATATGGCACATATTTCAGTTACACAAAGACAGTCCTGCTATTTTTACATATAAAAGATAAGAATCTTTATACATAATACATAATAAGAGTTCTAGGCTAAGAGAGAATAAAATCAAACTTTGTATTGAAGAGATAGGCTTCCTAATACATAATGCAGGCTTAACCAGAAAAATCTATGGTAGTCAAACTAGGAGCTAATGGAGATATATGATCATAAAATGCTCTCCGCTGAGTTTGATAATCAATGGTGCTCTACTGAGAGTAGAATAACAAAGCAGAAATATTCACAAGTGCTGGTGACATGTAGTATTGTATGATTTATTCACTGGGGTTCTTTTAGCCAAAACTCACAGAAACATAAAAGGAATTCATATTTCAAGATGTCTGGTTTAATGAAAAATTCAGAGAAATGCTGTCTTCAGTCGAAATCGTTCAAGGATACGGATGCAGTGATGGAGCAAAATTGTGCCTTCCAACCATCTGTACTAAATGTTATGTACTTAGCTGCCTCCTGAGTAATCGTTGGGAATTTTGTTTCATTTAATATGCATTTTAACATCATAAAATCATAAATACAATGATACCATGTTACAGTGAATCCCCTGATATAGAAAACATTTCCTGAAGTCCTGGTTTCCTTCCAATAAAGTAGAATTCCTCTCATAGTGAACGAATCCCCTATTATACTAAGCAATCACTTGGCAGCATAGGTTATTTTAATGGATACATCACTTTAAACTAAGCTTTCACATCTGTTCCGCCCTCTAATTACAAATGCAAAATGAACATAATTCACAATTGTATCATAAAAAGTAAAATATAAGTACTTTGAATGCAAGAGTATGTCCTTTATTTAGCACAACATGCAGCTTTTATGTGTTTCTCATGTTTTAGACACAAATCAAAGGCAAAAGTGCTTTCCCCTGATATAGTGATTTTCTCCCCCATGGCAAACAGGAATTCACTATAAAAGGGTTTCACTGTAATTAGTGTTATTTGAATTGCCTAGTCTGATCCAAAGCAAATTGTCTGTGGAGAGCAGCAGGACTGGATTATTTATCAACAGTCTGGGCAATTAAGAAACAGTTGGCTGCAATATGTTATTTACAAATGAACACAATGATGCTACTTCATTTTAAATTCTCTTTCTTCATTACATTAAGCAAGGCATAATTCCTGCAGTTTAATTAAGGTGCATTTTAAATGCTCACTTTAATATCATACCAATCTACTAATAATTGAAACAGTACAAAAGATATTTCTTCTATGAAAGAAAACTGCAGAATTGTTAAAGTTCGAAGAAGTTTCACACGTACGTGTGGATGTGCATACATACACATAGATATATACATATATATATAGTATGTATTCAAGGGAAAATCTACCCCAAATGTACAAATTAGAATAAATAATGGACTGTCTTCCTTCCCTTTATTCTCCATAGGTACTTACTGAGTGATACTAACTGTAGATAGCTAATAATGGACTGAAAAAATGGTTGCCTGACTTAAGTATATCCCTCAACTGCTTGGTTAAATTGATACAATTTTGGGTTGCAGCTCATCTTTTCTTTCTTTGGAAGGGAACGTAAGAGTTACCACACTACCAAATAGATAAAATACATTTTAATGGAAGCTTAAAATGTTCCTAAGCTTAAAAACATTCATCAGACTTCTGTCCATCAGTGATTAAACAAAACAATTTTACACCTTTTTGTTTATTCTTCTCATATTTGAAAGCTGTGAGCACCTAGGTCTGAATGCATCCCATTTCACTGAAGAACATAATAAATCGGACACCTTACATCATTAATGCTCTTTATATCATCCATACTGAGGGACAATGTGGGACCACTTTGACTCTGAGCTTGGCCAGGTATTGAAGAACGCCCCCTAGTACTTACAAAAACAGTCAATGGCAACTAAGGTCTGATCTTGCACACCCCACATTCCTCACAGTAAGGTGTGAGGAATCCAGGCCTTACCCTACCACCACTTAAGAGGGTCACCCAAAACAAGAAGGAAGTTACACATTCCTGCTTTTACTCAACTCTTGCTCTAAATCACAAGTCTCTCCAATGCAGAACTTCTCATGCAACTGCCCTTCAACTTTATTCTTGCACCAAAAGCCAAAGGCTGTGTCACCATCTAGGTTCTTTTACAAATGTATTTGCCCTCTGTTTTCTAATCCTGATTCGAAAATTCCACTATTACAAATGATAGAGAAGGTGTTCATTGCTATTCACAAAAACAATGTGTCATAATTTAGTGCTTCAACACAAGTCTACATTTATGTGCTCTCCTAATAAGCAAAAGATTCTTTCCAGAACTGGGGCCTGCTTGTCCAGAAGACACTTTTCTTATGTTTAAGTGGAATTTCATGCAGTTCAGCCCATGCCCTATGGATTGCCCCTCATTTTTCACTAAGTGCCAATTCAAACGTGACACTGCCTCGTTGACTCTCTGGAAAGAATTACTTTCCCATCTCATCCATGTGACATCTCTACTTCTGAGCCAGGATGTCTTTGTCATGAATTCTGACATTAGTATACAGGCCTTCCTTCCAGCTTACCTTAAGCATAGGTTTTCAAAATATATTTGAAGCCTTGTATACACAAACTTTTGTATACTTTCTCATTTTGCATTTAAAAACATGCTTGGGGATCATCTACAAATGTGCTCTGACTGGTGTCTTTTTAGTTTTAAAGAGTTAATACAAAATGACAAATTCAAAGAATTTGAAGAATCAGGGATCTGACTGAGTTTGAGAATGAGATCGAGGTTGAGAGAAGGAAGCAACACGTGGTCTAAATTGTGAATGTGATCATGGTGTACTTTGGGGGGTTTTGTAGAGCAAATAGGTATTTGCCTAATTCCTATTGGACTGGAACTATTTAAAACTGGTTATTGACTTGAAGCTAAATCACTTAGGGTGGTGCCAAACTACATAACATAAAATATTCACTTTTCTCAACTGCATCTCCTTCCAAAGTAAACTGAAAATATGGCCATCATGCATACCAACCTCATATAATAATGAAATGTTACAATTCCCCTTGCTTTAGCAAATGATTCCTTGGAATTGAGAAAATAGTATTAAAGAAACAATGATGCATAGTTTCTTTCATGTTCTGGTGTTTGCCTGGTTCTAAAATTTGTACCTTCCTGCAGGTCACGCAAACTTTCAGAATCCAACACAATCAATGTAACCAAGTTGTTAAGAAAACTGTAGGAGGGCAGTTCTTAATTTTAGCTTGAGATTAATTAGGAAACAAAGCTTTATATCAAATCACTTTTATTTACAATAGAAAGGCACATAACTTTAATCATATAAATGCCATCAGTAGTTGCAAGTTTTTTTTAGGTTTTTTTACCAAATATATCTCTTAACAATCAAAGGAAGAGGCTCTGGAGGAGAAGCAAATGAAATACTAGTGGTGATGCACATATGGACAGCCAATCTGATGAGCCTCAGCCTTTGTTATTTTCCGCATCAGTACCATTCACATTTCACAATTTTGAATATAATCATTAAAATTATTTATTATCAAGCAATCATGGGTATTTTGTGCATATGCTTTGCCTTGTTTGCTGGCAGCAGATACCAATCCAATCATTATCAGCAGACAAATTTTAAAGTGACCAGTGTATTTAAGGAACTATCATGCCAAATGCATCATTGTCTTTCATAGTCAGGAGTCATTACAACAGTTACTAGCAAGAGTTCATTGCCTGATCCTTTAACTTGAAAATTATATTATGCTGCTGAGATTTTGCTTTTTACATATTCTGTTAATTGAATAAAGATAGTAAAATAACAAATATAAGGTATTAACTCACACTTTAAGTCCACCCCAAAATACACTGAATACAGCAGTCCAAAGGGAGTAGAATGTGCCTTTTTATCTCATATTTGTGTGGTACTCAGGTTGGCTTCCAATCAAGCTGTTCTATTTAGTCTTCTCCAATCAAAGTGATGGCAAAACAAAACAAAATGTAGTGTTTGAGAGGAAAAGATCATTTCCTGTGCTGATTGCTGTAAAATTTGTAAGCTTTCTAATGAGATTCTCTTCCTCTAGAGCCCTGGCTAGCACTGGATAAGTACTGGAATCCAGAAACTGGATGAATTCATCATCTCATTTAGAATGTGTGTATTAAGTTGCAGAATTTTTTGTCCTACATTGTTCCATGGACTTCAGATTTGGCAAGAATTTCAGTTATGTCTGTTTGAAGAACTAAATATTCATAAGGCTTTATTGATTAAAGACATATTTATTTTACTTTTCAGAATTGTATTCAAGAACAAAAAGCTGAGGAGAGCTTTATGCTGTTAGCTCTCTCAGGTCTGTGATTACAGGCAATCTGTTTGATCACGTTGATTTCTTCCTTCCCTTGTCCCAGTGACTGCACAGATCCTTTCTTTTCATTAACAAATTTTAATATAAATTATCACGTCTCTCTTCTACAGAAGCTTTCCTAGATTAAACAAACCTTCCTTATACTCAGAATAATATTCAGCTGAAGTCCTATTTTTTTCAAAACAGATCCCAATGCAACCATGCAGCTATCTGCTCTGTATTCAAGAATTACTTTTAGAAGATGAGTGAAAACCACAGACTGAAAGGATGGTTCATCATTTATCAGTTAAGCCAGTTAGTAAGTTGGAAGAGAGAAAATCTTTACACAGATTATTGATAGACTTGGGGAAAAAATAAATGATCTTTCAGGTATGCGAGTCTTGATACTTGAAAACATAATTTAGTAGGATGTATGAACTTTGGTTGGTATTATATGGTTTATTTTAGCTCCTTTTTTACTTCTTTAATCATATGTTTTGACTTAAAAGCAGCAATTTAACAAAATTAATCAAGAATAAATGACTAACAAGTTTAACAGTATTGTAAAACATTAATATAAATTGATAAATTAGTGAAGTAAATCACATATTTTATGTTAAATTATTTTCTTCTTAGTCCCCTAGACCTGATAGCAGAGGTTTTAGCTTGTGTGCTATCACACACATTCGCTCTCTTCAGGTCCATCACAGGAATTAGATCAACTACAATCTGCTTTGTGCCTTAAGGCAAGACCTCAAATACTTCTAGGTTCATTAAGTAAGAAATTTAAACTACTAAAACATAAAATAGCAATGTGTAGACACATTGGCTTATTTTATTTTCAAAATTAAAAGTTCTGCCAGAAAAAAGAAAAAAAAGGAAAAAAAAAAGAAAAAAAAAAAGAAGCAGCATCTTGTAAAACTCCAATCCTGCAATTAGTATCATGTGGGCAGACTTCTGCATGAGCAGATCTCATTGCTGGTTTGGGGACCAACACTCCAGGGCTGCAAACACTTAAACACTGACTTATCTTGACTGTTAAGTGTAGGCTTGCTGAAATTAATAGTGGTTTTTATTGCAGTACAGTTAAGAGTGTGTCTGTGTGTATAAAAGATGGAGTTTCAGCTTTTTAATTTCATGATGAGTGAAGAAATTATTCATACATATTCTACAAAAAACCAAACAAAATTTTAAAAAGTACTTTTCTACCTCCACTACTTCTATGAAGTTTTTTCTTCTTAGATAACCTCTCCACCACTTCTGTATCAAAGTCGCCATTTTGCTCAGATATCTAAAATGAGACATATTAACAAAGTAATATGTTTTTCAGACTTCAGACCTATTAACTTCTAATGATAATAAAAATAACATACAGTGTACTATGCATCATACAAATGACCACTACAAGCATACTTTATGCATATACATGAATATATACATATACATATGCACACACACACACACATACACACACACACACACACACACAGACACACCCTTATATACATATATTTATTCATACATACATACTTTTGGTTTTGGAAAACATGGGTTACTGTAAACTTACCTGTATACTATTAGAAAAGTTTAATGAAAAAGTCTTACAAATTTAATTTGCATAATAAATTGTTTCATTTTCATGGTTTTAACCAACAAATCTGACCAGTTCAGAATTTTTTCTGTCACATGCAACATTTTCACATACCATTATACCATTATACTATTTCATTATACCATTTTTAACTATTTGACAAAACCTACTGACACTTGAATTTTTAGATACTTTTTCACTTTTAGACACCTTTTTGCTCTTATAAAATTACACCTAGCTTAATTGTGAATGTTTACTTTGTCCTTAATGAATTAATTTTTCTATAGACATATATGTTGCTACTAAAAATTTCATAATTGATGTCACATAAACTTTTGCAGAAAATTATTGAATCATTACTTTGGGAAATGGAAAAAGCTGTACAAAGGATCATTCATACCACCTAACTATGGACATCAAACTTATAAGCTTGCACTGCACTCAGTGAAGGCAGTCTTTGGATAATTCAGAACACTGAGAATTGGCAACATTGAGCCTGCGGTCCTAAGTAAGCCAGAGACAATCAAAGAATTATAGAATCAATCAAGGTTGGAAGAAATCTTCAAGATGATCTTGTCCAATTATCCACCCAACAGCACCATAATCACCCCTAAATCATATTCCCAAGTGCCACATACAGACACATCTTGAACTTCAGGAAATGGTGACTCTGCCATCTTCCCAGGCAACTCATTCCAATGCCTAATAATTCTTTTATTGAAATTTTTTTCTAATATCTCATCTGAACCTCCTCTGATGCAGCTTAAGTACATTTCTTCTAAGTGCACATAATGACTGCTGCCTATCTTCCTACGGGGGAAATATTGGCCATTAAGTAGCAAATGTTATTTAAGCTAATAATTCTTTAGGTTTCATACAGTAGGTCTGGATGATGTACATTTAATTCAAACAGGCAAGAGGTCAAACTAGAAGGTGTAACAATCCCTCTCCCTCAACTGCCCTGTTTTATGAAAATACAGAAGTTTGAGCAGATGAGTTTGGCCAGCGGGGTTTATGACATAAAAAATGGAAGAAGGCTTTCTGCGAAAATGGACCAACCAGAGTTTCCAGGAAATTTGTAACAATGTTATAAAATCATGGAATCACTAAAGTTGGAAACTACCTCCAAGATCAAGTCTGGTGTTGATACATCATTTCCCAGAACAAAGCTGGTGAAGGGCCTTGAAGGGGAGTGGCTGAGGTCACTTCTGTTCAGCCTGAAGGAGACTGAGGAGAGACCAGTGCAGTCCACACCTTCCCAACAAGTGGAAGCAGAGAGGCAGGCACTGATTGCTCTCTGGTGACCAGTGACAAGGAGGGAGGGCTGCAGCTGTGTTGGGAAGATTTACGTTGGATATTAGAAAAAGTTTTTCACTCAGAGGGTGGTTGGGCACTGGAACAGGCTTCCCAGAGAACCAGTCACAGCCCAATTCTGCCCAAGTTCAAAAAGCATTTGGACACTGCTCTCATGCACATGGTATGACTCTTAGGAGTCCTGTGCAGGGCCATGAGTTGGACTTTGAAGACACTACCTTACAACTCAGGATATTCCATGTTTCTACATGAAAAGTCTCTGAAACAGCATATCCAGGGGACATCTAGTTATTTCTTTTTCTCCCACTCATAACAAGATTTCTTTAACAATACTGTGTATCTATTCCGTGCTTTCTAGCATCATGACTGTTTAATTGTGTTCAGTTCTAAAAGTAAAAAAATTGTTATTTCTTACAATGACACAGCATATATTTAGTTCTATTGAAAAACTGGGTAACAGTTATTGCCTTTTTTTTCCAAAATGCTCCAATTCTATTAAAATCAAGTAATACCATGAGAAATTTTGAGGAGAAATTCAATGCTGAAACATGGATTACAATAGGCTTGATATACTACCTCAGATAGGCTCGGACACGGCATGCTCGAAACCAGCGCTGGATCCTGACAGCAGCTTTGTACTTTGTTTTCCTGTCTTCATCTATAGCTCTGAAAAAATATAAAAGTAGTAATATTTCTCAGCATGGTAATGTAGAACCAAAGCAAAAATATTATTCTAAATATGTTTTATTGTTGCAGCTTGGGATCCTTTTCACCAGGTTTTTCACTTTTAATTCTGCATCAGTGCTAGTACAGAAAAATTTAATTTACATTAGTTGCATAGTATGCAGGTAACAAAGAATATTGCAGCTTGTAAGTTTTGGGAGTGGGTATTTCTTATTCCCATACAATACTTAGATACACGTCAGCATGTCACATGGACTTCTTCCATTGTACGTGAAATATGTGGATAATGCTTTAATGATAATTAGGCCTGAGTTACAATAAAAATCACATAACTGTATAAAATTGCGAATCTACAGTGTTTGTGACAAAGCTAAAAGTCATGTAAGGAAGACCATGAAACTAAAGGAGATTAAAGAAACGTATTGTCAGTCTGGAGGAGACTTTTCACAGATTTCAGGAAGAAATTGTTACTATTATGAGTTTCAATGCTGAGGGGTAGAACTCAGCTATGAGATCTCCTCTCACTTTTATTCTTCTTTTGTTTGTTTCAAAATGTCAGTAACTGACAAGTCTTTGAACTTAAAATTAAATTTTAATTTTCATTGATTTTTATTCTTTCCCATTTTTATTAGGAACATAGTCACCAAATTCTTTAATTTGTTACCTGACAAAAAATGACGTTTAGGTTACTATTAGTTGGTTTTTTTAATTAGCTCTCCTAACAGTTTCATGTCAACATTAATTGCCTCAGTAAATATCAACAAGATTATTGTTTATCTGATAAATTAGGATTATCCTCATTATATGTCTGAAAATGAAATTAATTGCAGATTTACTACCAGAGATCAAGAAACATTAGCTCCACTCATTTTATATCATCTGGTGCAGCATGTGCTCTCAAATCACATTAAATGGGCACAAATTTTCACTGTCTGATCTGCATCAGACATTCTCAGTGCCTCAAAACTCTGGGAAAGAAGCTTTTTTATCTAAAAATGAATAGTTTCCAAAACTGGCTAGAGAGTTTTCTTGTTCCTTTCCCGCGCAGCTTCCTAGTCTTCAACAGGAAGCAGACACCTGCAGAATACTTTTCCTCAGAGGAAAATTATTTTGATCAAAAGGCTATGAGCGATTTGGCCCTGAACAGGCAGCCACAATTACAGCTTGGAAATGAGGGGGATTTGGGACTGGCCACGTCAGAGGTGCCAGCTCCAAACCCAGTCCTACGCACTTGGCAGTGACAAGAGTCTTCTAGAAGAGCAGAAGCCTTCTCCTCTCTTACTCCCTGATAGATTTTTCCTAGTTGCCATTCCGTCTTGCCTGTCCAGGACGAGAGAGATGTCCTTGTAAAGTTTATTGAAGCAAACCAACAATAGAGTTGTTTTTCTCACAGGATAGTTCAACAAACACTCCCAGCTGCCTTGCCAGCAAAAGTGTTTCAAGGTGGAAGTTTCTCAAGCAGATATCTGCCCTTTTGATCAGATTGCCCAGTTGTCATACTGCTTGAATTAAGCTCTTGAGAGTCACAGATACTTCACAAAGGCTGTACTGAAAGTTTAAAAGGCCTACTCAAGCACCTGACATACAGACACTACAGTAAATAAAAGTAGGTTCTTGAATGAGTAGAGTGATAAAATTGTGGAACACTTAAAAGAATGAATTAATGGAACTTGTATAATCTTATCCTTATGCTAAGGGTATTTCTCAAAATGCAGGCTCATGGTATTCTTGCACTGTGGCATCATTGGGCAAGTTCTTCTCTAGAAAGGTGCTTTCCCTAAATAGCCAGCTCAGGACATCTTATATGTCTCACATAAACAGAGCTATGCATAAAGCACAACAGGAATGTTATTAAGATCAGAAAAACATTACTAAGATTTGTTGCTCTGCTGGACCCTTTGAATGCTCTAATTTGCATTCCCAGCTGCAAATCTGAATTTTCTGAAACTAACAGATCATAGCCCATTCTTAAAAGGGAAACAATTCATTTTTGAAGAGCTCTGCCAAAAAAGAAATCCCCAAACAACAAGCATGCTGCCCTCCAATGGATTTCCAAGTCTGGCTCAGACTGCTCTTTCTAACCTGAAATATGTGAAATACAAGCATAGCCTCCTGCAACTGACATTTGTTTAGTGAACTGCTGTGCGTACAGCCACTAGAGTATGAGTGAAAGTTCAGGCAAAGAGCAGAAAAACACAACACTGTACATGCAAGCAGGACTTGATCTCTGTAACTTTCAGTGATGTTCAGGAGCTTTGTTATTCATGCTAATGATGTTGTAATTAGATTCAAAAATAAATGATTCATTAATTAGTGAAGGAAAAAAACCACAACTGTGCTAAACATGTTTGGTGGTTTTTTATGTTTGAGCTTTTTCATTACAGATACAGGAACAGTGCAGCTGAATAAAAGGATTTATGGGACAAATCTCTGCAATATTGAAGTCTTACAACTTTCAATTTCCAAAAACCTGGTCTGGGAAAAGTTGGCCACCACCATTCTGGGAGTCAGAAAACTCGGCACAAATCATCCCAGTTGGTGACTACAAGGGTAACAGATCTGATCTGATCTCTTTCAATTAACTTTAAAAATATATATATTTTTTTAATATTAAAAAATAAGTAGTGTCTTTGCAAGAGGACAAACATCCAGGCACAGTCACAGATGTGAACCAAGAGAGCAGGGACTCAGTGCTGGGTCCGCATGTCGAGGGATGCTCAGGGAAGGGCAGCACCTCTAGGGCGGGACAGAGGCGGGGGGCTCCAGAGGCGGGACCGGGGGAAGGAGGTCGACTCCCGAGGAGGGAGAGGGAGGAACTCGCGAGGCTCGGCGCGTTTCAGGATTTTACAGAGGCTCCTTTTCCCTCAAAATTATCGTGGGGCGGGGAAGACCGGGACACTCAGTGTTTTCTGTGTATAAACGGGACCCTTAAAGACGCTGCGCCAGGTCTCATCAGATCGCTGTGGAAATATTGGGGAAAAGGCGATGGGTTGGTGCTCTCGGGAGGGATTTTAAAGCGAAATAGTTTCACAGAATCGTATAATTACAGAGTGGGTCAGGCTGGGAGGGACCCCAGTGGGTCATCTGGTCCAACCCCCCTGCTCAGACAGGGTCATCCCAGAGCACAGGGCACAGGATTGTGTCCAGACCGTTCTTCAGTATTTCCAGTGAGGAAGACTCAACACTCTCTGTGGTCAACCTGTCCCAGTGCTTGGTCACCTGCACAATACAGTTGTTACTCATATTTAGATTGAACTTGCAGTGCATCCAGTTTCTGCCCATTGCCATTTGTCCTATTGCTTGGCACCACCGAGAAGAGCCTGGTCCATCGTCGTCACACTCTCCCTTCAAATACTTAGAGACACGGACGAGGTTCTCTTTCACTCGTCTCTTTTCGAGGCTCAACAGGCCCAGCTCCTTCAGCCTTTCCTCGTAAGAGGGGTGCTCCAGTTCCTTAATAATCTTCATAGCCTTCCACTGGACCTTCTGCAGGAGCTCCGTGTCTCCCTCGTAATGAGGAGCCCAGAACCGGACAGTTTCCAGGGGGGCGGCCTCCATCGCGTTGCCGGCGGAGAGCGGGGCCCGTCCGCCCCAGCCCAGCATAAGGCGGTGCATCCCGCCCCACCACCGGCACGGCCCAAGTACCTGTTCGTAAGGAAATACTCCTCCCGGAGTCCCGCCAGCCTCTCCTGAAGCCGGGCCAGGGCGGCCATGCTGGCTCGCTCCTCCCGCCCGCAAGACGCTGCCGCCATGGCAACGGGACCGTCCCAGTGCGCTCGAGCGCGGGGGTGTCGCTGCTCCCGGCGGCCCCGCAGGGCGGCACGGACAGGGCTCCGGGGGCAGCGGGCGCTCCGCCGGGCTGCACCCAACCCGGGGTGGGGGTGCTGGAGGGCACGCGGCGCCCCTGGGCAACGGCCGGCCCAGGGAAGGGAAGAGGCGAGGTGGTCGCGTCCGGCTTCCTCCGGTGCTGCGGCTGCTTCCGGGCTCTCATCATGGGGGACTGAGGAGTCGCGCCGGCCGCCCGCGCCCTCCCCGCCCGGCCCGAGCCCTCCCGCCCTCGGCCCCCGCCTGCCTCCCCTCGCCCAGTCTCTGCGAAGCGGCGCCAGCCTCCTCGGGGAGCGGCCAGGGGAGGCGCCGGGTTCATGTTCCGGGTCGCTGAACCTACCCCGACCCGAGCTCAGGCGGCGAGGAAGAGCTGGTAAGCCCGGGGGGACAGACGCGCCCGCCGCCCCTGCCCGGCCGCGGGGCCGCTCTCTGCGGGACGGGGTCCCGACACCGCCTCCGCGCCACGGGAGGGCCGTGGGGGCGAGGGGCCGAGGGGTGGCCCGCTCCGGCCGGGCCTCCCCTCCCCGTTGCGGCCCCTCTCGCGGGGGGAGGGTGATGGAGCCCGCCCCGGGCCCCCGGGGGACGAGGCGCTGGGGCTCCGAGGAGTGCCACTGCCGTGTCGCAGCGGCTGGACGTGTTTGTGAGCGAGCAGTGGGCTGCAGGAAGAAACTTCCACGCCTTGTTGAAAAAGGGACAGTGGGAGAAAGATAAATCAAAACTTTTGTCCCAAGCTTAGTTAGGTTTTCCTGTCTGTTAGTGCTTTTCCAGTAGTGGTAGACTCTCCTAAGGCCCGAAGCCCTCGCAGCGCGTGTAGCTGAGCATCCAGGACGGTGTGTGTTTCCTCCTCTAAAGCTTTTCTGCTGCAAACCAGGAATCAACAAGTGCTGCTATAGCCATCGAGCAGGGAAAGTATGGGTAGTTCTCCTGCAAAAGAAGTTCATAGATTTACTGTTTTATGTAATTCCTTATGCTAGCATAGTGACCTCAAAAGCCATATTTTTGGGTTTTTTTTTTTTTTTTTTTGTAGCACTGTAAAGAAGGAAGGCTGAGTAACTAAATGAAAAGCTCCATTCTGTTGGGCTGTGCAGATATAAAGACTGGTAGTGGAGAGACTTGATGGAAGCAAGATGTTCCAAGCAACCAGCTGGGAACATTTCATTTTTTTCCTGAAATCTTTAGTATCTTGTGATATATTTGGTATCAACTGGTGTATGTAGCTTCTCTTTTGTTTCATTTATTAGTGGAAGCAAGGAGGATTGTGATGAGGTTTTATTTGGGGTTTTTTTTCCAAAGGTTGATAACATCTTTTAGAGGCGATGTTACCTGTACAGATACCTGCTGGTAGATTTCCCAGCTGAAATAGACTTGAAATAGATTTCCTTTCATCTTTTTCTTTGTTCTTTTCTGGGGATCGGGAGGAAGGAGGGAGGGAAAGGTTTAGTGCTTCATTTCTCCTCCACTTTTGCTGAAACCACCATTTTTTTCCCCTGTGGGTATTTTTTCTATGTTTTTCTAAGTGAGAAAACTTTCAAAGAGAGATTTTATTGGCCCAGCTGCTAATTATTTGCTAGAACAAGTTTTCTGGTGTTGCTAAGCATCCAAATTTGCCTGGTGTAAATATAACAACTTCTGTTGGTGTAATTCAGAATGTTTCAGAGAACGAGGTATACTCCAGTGGCACAAGTATTTTTATTTGAGTATTAATGCTGCATACAGTGGAAACATTGCCCAAGACATTCCAAACACATATCTGTGTTCTGTCAAAGCCTTCACTATTTTTTGACCTGTCATTTGTCTTCAAATGTTATTGTTTTATGTCTACATAAAGTAATTTAGTTCCAGAGGCTTCTAGACTAGCCCTCAGCAGCATGAGGTGTTGGCATATTTTTCTGTAATTGTCATCATACAGTAATGATATTACTTATCCTAGTACACTGCTCAGAGGAATTCAATATAGAGGAAAATATTGAAATTTTGTCCATTAAAAATCTGACCACTCCTCAGAGCTGCTCTCTTATTTTTCTACACAAGTTATTTCAGAAGCTGCCTGTTAAGGGAGGCCTGTTTGAGTGGGATGCAGGAAAATACTTTTTACAGTGTCTAATACTTGATGTAGAAAATTTAGAACTTGTGCTTTCTAAAAACATTAAGATCCTAAAGAGGTGAGTAGGTTCAGAACAGCCACAGAGTAAAATTTTTCACTTTGGGTGGTAAAGCTCCTTCAAAGCAGAATGGTTTTTTTGATTGTGAGTTCACATAGCAATTTAAGAATAGTTTGCAGTTTGATACTTGCTGGGCACTCTGATTCTTTTGATAATAACCGTGGTGCTTTAGCGTATTGCCATGATTTGACAGGTCATGTGGTTTGGCACCTTGGCAATTAATTAATGAAGTCATACTTCTGAAAAGGGCAAGCATATCAGTAAATGGCAGCAATGGGATTGCAAGAATTGCTCCCTCTCATGATAAATTGCTCCAAATCTCATTTCTGGCTGACCAATTCATTTGTGTTAGAGCCTTGTTAAATGTAGTTCATGTCAGCATCTTTCTGACTGTATGCTATTGCTCTGTACTGAACACTTTTTCACTGTTTAATATGGGTAGACTGATAGTATTTATTGTTGTGCCTTCTGAGATAAGCAGCAGTTTCAGAAGAGTCAGATGTAATTACTGCAAGTTTGCCTGGTCTTAATTTTTAGGGGGATCAGCAGTATAATAGGTGATAAAATTCCATCATTCCTGAAATATATTGTATAGGACAGAATTACAGAAGTGGTCATCTGGTCCAACCTCCCTGCTCAAGCTGGGTCATCCAGAGCACGGGGCACAGGATTGTGTCCAGATGGTTCTTCAATATCCCCGGTGAGGGAGACTCCACACTCTTTCTGGTCAGCCTGTTCCAGTGCTTGCTGCCCTGCACAGTAAGGAGGTTCTTCCTTGTGTCAGGAAAATCCACAAATGCCAGAGGCTTATGTCCACAAAGGAGACAGAGGAGTCCTGCAACTTCATTCGAATAAAGGGAGAGGAAAAAAATGTGTCCACCGAGGCACACATCCCTGGCGTTTTCTGGAGGAAAACCTCCAACCCTGTTGGAGGGTGCAGCCTTTTGTCCTTAACTCCGTTGCCCCCATCCTTTCCCCATTGTTTGAGGCACTAGGAAGGTACAGCCTTCCCGAGCTGCCAACCACATAATCCCCCTTGAAAATACTATTTTACCTCAAAGTTCAGAAACTCAGGCTTGTGCAGACCCCACTTGTCTGGTTCAGGAGCCAAGCTGCCTGGGCTCTGCAAGGAACCTGCTGCCCGCAGTTAGTAGAGCTATTAAGCCCCTTTTCAAAGATGTTAACACCCACACCTTCACCCATAAAATTGTTTGTAAAGACATTAGCTTTCCTCTCAATCCCTCCTCTTCTTATTTCTCAGTTTGTCTTCACAAACTCTAGTTATTATTAACGTAACCCTTTCTAACAACCAGGAACATTTGAAACACACCCTCCCAACTTTTCCAGGTCTGTTTTCTGCACCAGGTGTGGCAAGTAAATTCAGGTAGCTCTTATGCCCTGCAGTGCTGGTTGATATAGGATGGAAAAGATGGCTTTACATACCTGGTGTCCAGCAGATAGTGCCAAAGGATATAACTAGGATGTGTGGATGTGAACTGGATGCTTTGTGATGGCTTTTTAATGACAGGGAGTTTAAATAGTCTTGGCAGAGCTTCAGTTTCTGTTCATAGAATCATTAAGTTTGGAAAGACCTCTGAGGCAGAGTCTGTTACTGCAGCACTGCCACATTCACCACTAAACCCTGTCTCCAGGTGCCACATCCACACGGTGTTTGACCACTTTCACCAGTGCTTGCACCACTTCTCTGGGCAGTTTGGTTCAATACCTGACCATTCTTTCCTAATTTTTTTCTTTGTAATGAATAACTTTTTCCTAATATAAAATTTTCCTAAACTTTCCCTGGTGCAGCTTGAGGCCATTTCCTCATCTTGTTGCCTAGGAAGAAGGGAAACATAAACTTGTGTGTAACAGAGGTTTATCAGTGATTGCATAATCTACCATAGTCTCTTGCCAGCTTTTTAATAAATTTTACTTAATTGTGTTGCTTTGTTTTGCTTCCCCCTTTGTGTGTCCCAAGAACCATGATAGCTCTCTTTTTGGAATCTGTAAATTCTTCAAGTAAAGCAGTGATATTTATCATGTGCTGCTCTCTCCCAAATACTTGCACCTCTTCAATACAAATTTCAGTCACGCTCATTAATAAAGCAGAGCTCTCAAAATCAGTGCTTCTAGGACTTTGTGAAAATAACTTCTGAGGTGGAGAAATGGGATTCAAATTAGTACCTACTGAAGATAAAGGTACTCTGTGGGTACAGCTGAGACATCAGAGAATCTGTATGGGAAAAGATTATTGGAAGTCAGTTTTTTTAATCCCGAGGTTGAAGGAACTATTTGATTTCTCTTGTGCTTTTAGCTTGTGACCAAGGTGGTTTATGAAGGAAGCAAAACTCATGGTTCTTTTTGGAATTGATGAAGCACAGATGCAGCACGAATTTAGCCGCAAGAAGCCCCAGTCCTGTTTAACAGGAAAAGGTATAGAACTAGAAAGTAAATGTAAATTCATCTGTGGGTTTGGCAAGATGTAATGCCTTTTAAGAGTTGTGCGACTAAATTAACTTTTCCATCAGTGTGTGTTTGTTAAATATTATGTAAGCAATCAGAGCTCTCCATTGTTATGTGCTTTAGGTGTGAGGTGAACACAAATGATTCTTAATTTTCACTGAAGAAGTGAGTGCCCATTATTTCCTTTATGATTTGCAGTTTGAGTATTTATACTGAACAGAAGCTGTGTGATCTGTTTTGGAGCAGGTGAAAGCAGTCATGCTGTTCCCTGCAAACAGGACTTATATGGTCTGTTCTGGTAAGGGTTAGAGAGGAAATGGGTCAGCCTTTGGTGAACTACATTAAAATTGCTTCAGATAAATGTAAAGGTCAGTGTAGGCAAACTAGATTTTCTTGTAGTAAAGTAGGATCCTCTCCTAGTGAGAACATTACAGTTTATTGCTAGCTGTGGGCTGTTGCTGTAACAGCATTTTTATAGCCTTATGTGAGTCGTGCTAAACTGTGGCTCATCTTAATATTTTATGTACCTCAATATGTTGTTCTACATTCATTGTTACAACCTTTGAAATTTCTTATCTTACTGAACACTGCTGATACTCACTGGTAATGTCCTCAATATTTTTGTAGTTATTTTTCAACTTGTTTCAAATGCAAATATTTTTGTTGCAGTCCCATCTGTAGCAGTGATTAAAATTGCTTCTTAGGCTTGACAGCTGGTTTCAAAACTGAGTTTGTCTGATAAATAATGCTATGATAGAAATGTGCTCCTGAATTTTTGGAGATAGAACAGTTAATCTGAAATCTATCTGGCTGCTGCTACCTTTGTGGGTTTTTTTCCTTCAATTATAGCAGGAGAAATGAGCACACCAATAAAATT
The DNA here is from genome assembly GCF_012460135.2 of Molothrus ater. Classification (NCBI taxonomy): domain Eukaryota; kingdom Metazoa; phylum Chordata; class Aves; order Passeriformes; family Icteridae; genus Molothrus; species Molothrus ater. The sequence continues at coordinate 19,933,830 of NC_050480.2, forward strand.
AAGCAAAAGAGTTTTTTTGCGTTTTCAGGAGAAGGAGTTTTAATGTGGACCACTGGCATGTTGAAAGTGGAATGTGAATAGAAAGTTGAAGTGGTTTGTATTTGCATTCTCAATGTATTGCAAAGAAGCTTGCATTGTCCCAAATTGATCAAGTAATTATTGTAATCATCCTAAGGAAGCATGTTGAAATAATTAAAATATTAATTTGTCTGATCTGTGTATGAGGTGATGCAGTTATGATACATTTATATTATACACTGGACCATGGCTGCAGTTTTTAGGGCAAATAAGGTCACTGCTCTGTACAAATCTTAATTCAGGAGTTTCAATGAAGAGACTTGATATTCAGTAGAAAAGATTAATTGCAGGAATGCATAATATTCAAAGTCATAGTTTGCTGGAAGTTAAGTCCCTTTACTGCTCAGAGTCATTTAAGAATCTTGTTATTCCTTTACTTCAAAACAGTTGAGGATGTTCACTTTTCTGGAGTTTCATCTTTTGATCTGAAACCATCTATATTGCAGTATTTTGGGAGGAATTCAGGGCAAATTTAATTCAGATATAAAACTCAGAACTGGATATATTGTATTTGATCTTGAAGCATTTTGGAACTAAGGCAATTTTACCACCCTACTAGTGCCATTATCTGGAGTAAATTGGTATGTCCACTCTAGGAGCTACATTGATTTTAGTGACATAGTTATCCATACAGATTAGGGATACTGAATTGAAGGAATTAATCATAAATTATGGTGCAAGGCATTAGTGTCCCTGTCTTCTCTTTCCCTTTTGCTTTGTGCTGCAAGATCACTAAGATAATGGGCTGCAAGAGATTTATATAAGCTAGTTCATATTCTGGCAGGTTAGCAGGAATATGTTCGTTTGGAGAGCTAAATCTGGGTTTAAGCCTACAAGTTCATGTTTTAGTGCACCTCCACTTCTATCAGTTTGCCATTGATGCAAAAGTGTGTGGCAGGAGGGGCTGGGCAGGTGTTTGAGGGAATTGGTCTCAAATTAACGCAAATGTGCTGCCATTTGTCTGTTGCGGTGTTTACGGCTTCTGTAAAATGAGTGCTGAGAAGCCCCTTACATCTCTAGGGCATGTCACTTCTGATACGTGCACCTCTGGGGATTGCCTGTCCTCATGGGGATATAACAGGAGGGCTGAAGGGGTGGAGGCCCTCCCACTGCAGCCACAGCCATGAGGAAACATGGAATAGTGCCTCTGTTTAAGCATCTTGGGAACCAAATGGATTAAGGAGAAAGTGTCACACTTTTCCAGAGCTGTCTCATCATTTACAAGACAATATAATTCTGCTGTACCAAGAGCCAAAGAAAACATTAAGAGGGAGTAATATGACTAGAGGTTACATGAGGACAGGAAAAGAGGTATTAGAAATAATGGAAGTGACACAGCAGTTTTGAGAATTCAAAATAAACTTGTATTTCTACCACTTTCTGTGCTCTTATTGTTCCTGCAATTGAAATGTTTAAAGTAAGTATTTCTGGGAATGGTTTAAAAGGAGAATATATAATTTCTTTAGATAAGATATTTCATGAGCATTTGGATTTCTTCTTAAACATGTTCTTCATTTCCTCCATTAATATTTAAGACTGCCCATTCAGCCATCACCATTAGTACCTTTGATGTTGGAGTTTGTGCTAAGTGGCAAAGGGAAGCTGTCTATGATCTGTCTAGGTTTTCTCCACAGCACCACTGAGTATGTGTAGAAAACTTGTTATTATAGGTTCCTCCAGCCATTTATATTGTAAAACGAAGTGAAGAGTCTTGCTTGTAAATGTCCTCTGCATAATTTACTGAATGTACAAGGTCTTCTGTATGTATCAGTTTGTGCAATGTAGTTCATGAAAGCATGAAAATTATTCTTTGCTTTACCTCAAGGAAAGGGACCTTCTGATGTTTTGATATGAGAGTCTGATTGCTGTGTATATGGAGAAGGTTCTCAGCCTTCAGAGAAGGATTAGAGTTCAGCAGCAATCATTTAATGTTTTTGTAATTACATTCATGTAATGCATGGGTGAAGTTACTGAAGCATACTGAGTTAAAGACATGCTAAATGCTAGTAAAATTTGAAGAGGAAGAAGCAAAACATTAAGGCCTTAATTTGACACTGTGTCTTTAGGAATTTTTTTCCTTATGCAAGATGGGATTCTATGGATGCAAGTGCCTACATGTGGTAGGAAACTTTACATTCAATACTTTAGAATTACCTGTAGTTGGGTATTCTCTCAACCATATATAACTTCATTGAATCGCTATTTTTTAAAAATCGGACAGATGTCAGCCATTTGGAAAGACAGACTTATTTGCTAGTAGGAAAAAAGTCATATTATCCAAGAATTGCTGTCTTAACTTCATTTTAGCATTTAGGCAACATTAAGAGATAATCATCCTTAAAAATATTTTGTCATAATGAAAGTCTTAAGCAGAAGTCGTTATTATACATCAAGGAGAATATCATGTATTTCATTTCCCATTCTTAAATTTAAAATGTGTTCCTTACCTGCAGTTAGAGTGAATGATCGCTGTTGATGCTTTTGCCATGTGGAATCCCTAACAGTCATATAAGTGTGATGAAATTAGTTAAAACCAAACAATTACAGCGAGGCCACAAACCAATGGGGGAAGCCTCTGGCTGCCTTTTCTTTCCAAGACAGAAGTTTGGGAATATACCTTTTAAAAGGAACTTATGCTGGTGTGCTTCATATTTTGTAGGACTGGTTGGCAAGGTTTTGTCTCTTGGCAGAAAGATCAATAGCCATCCTATAAAGATTATTCTACTTTGCCTAAAGTGTCTAAAATGATTTTGCCCTATGAAGTTGTTGTAGTTTATGTTTAGCACTTTTAATTAATTTGTTGTTTTCTTGTGTGGTTTTTTTCCTTTGAAATCTATAGGCATTTCAGTAGGACTATGGAGGAGCTGGTTCATGATCTGGTCTCAGCACTGGAAGAAAGTTCAGAGCAAGCCAGAGGAGGTTTTGCTGATACTGGAGATCATTCTCGAAGCGTGTCTTGTCTTCTAAAGAGACAAGCAAGGAAAAGGAGAGGACGGAAAAGACGTTCATTTACCACCCATCACCCCTGGGAGACTGGTCACTGCCTGAGTGAAGGCTCCGATTCCAGTTTGGAGGAGTCAAACAAAGACTACAGGGAGAATCATGCTACCAAGAAAGACCACAGTGATTCTGATGACCAGCTGTTGGTTGCTAAACGTAGGCCCTCCTCAAACTTAAATAACATTAGAGGCAAAAGGCCTCTGTGGCATGAACCAGATTTGGCTGTGGACAGTTTGGGAAACAGGACTTTGCGCAGGAGGAGAAAGGTAAAACGCATGGCGATAGATCTGCCATCAGAAGTCTCTAATGCACTGACAATAACTCAACAGCAGGATAACAGCAGAGATCAAGAAATGGACAATAACAATAAATCATACCAGCACCAGGAGTTTTCCAAGAGCAAAGTGAAAAAAAGAAAAGTATCTGCAGCTCGACAAGGTCCGGAAATCTTGGATGAAGGAGTAGTTATAGAAAATGAAGAAGTGAATCAAGCAAATAAGGACAAAATGGAATATGAGGAGCAAAAAGGCTCAGATGAGAACATGAGTGACAGGTTATCCTTCCTTTTTCTTTTTACAGAAACTTTGGATAATATTTGTTTGCATTTATTACTGTTCCTTGTATTGAGAATCTTTAGATTTTTTGTTGATTCCAGAGTTTAAATGCTAGCATCAATAGTATCTGTTTTAACAAGTTACTCTTATTTTTTTTACATCTACTATTTTTTATGTATTAGTTGATCAGGTTAAGGAATTCTGCATAAAATAGTGATGTAGCAGAGGAATAACCAAGAAAACAGTTTAGTGAAATAATACATTCTAATTGTTTCAAGATCAAAAGTGACAAAATACACGTATCAATGACACAGGTTTTTCTGGATATTTCAGCTGGTAACAGTTGTCAGATAAGAATTTAGTGTTTTTGCAATTTCTAGACATTGGTGCTTTGATCATTATCTCTGTTTGTCAGAAGGGTTGTCAGTGTTTAGAGTCACCATTTAGACAGTATGTTCTGGTGTGTCATGTGCATAAAAAGTCTGCAGGTTGCCAAGGATATACATCATTTACGAAATGCAAAAACCAATTTACAGTTCAGAAACACCTGAGCTTACCATTAGAAAAATGGAGGAATGATGACCCTTTGGCAGTACACCTCATCCATCCATTCCAGACAACAGTCATACTACAGTGGTAATTGTTTCCAAAGTACTATTTTGACAACACAGTAAGGTGTAAGTCATTTTTCCACTGTAAACAGGGGATGTTAACTGCACGGCCTAGTAAGGCTGGTTTTGTTTATTCCATGTGCCAGGTTCTGAATGCAGAAGTGTCAGCAAGACAGACACGTCTTCAAAGATATTATTTTGATCAGTTCCTTGACGGCACTGGTGTCCCTGTTTTCTTTGTAGGAATTTATCTATAAACTGTTAAGCCTTTTCCTTACTGGACAGATAGAATTGAGGTGCAGAGTGTGGTTTTGACCAGAGCAGTCAGATTGGTTACTGTAATAACAGCAGCTTTGGTAAGTGACTAACTCCAGTTATGGTCAGAAAAGTCCTAAGTCTTTCTGTTATGTTCTAGCTCTGTCCCTCACCTGTGAACAAGAAGCAACTGGAAGAGCTGAATAAATCCCAAACCTTAAACATTTTTCCTTACATGTTAATTACTAGAGCAGAACTCATCCTTCAGGGTAGCCAGTGTAGACATCTCCCTTTGACATGCAAATTGGAGTCTGTGCTGTTAGGAAGTCTTTAGAAAACTTGTCTTTTCTTTGACAATATTTGGAGTCTGTTCCTCCATGTCTGGGACAGATGTTTAAAAATTTCCCTCACACGAGGAACCATTGCATAGCTTTTCATATGTCCTTAGTCTTGTCGCATTTCTCATTTATGAAAGACTTTCTGTTATGCTACAAGGGTAACAGTTCTTCAACTCAAAAGTTCTATAGCTAATTTTTGGATGGAGAGAAGAGTGTTCAGTAAGGATATTCTCTTTTAGACTCCAAGAACCAAACTAATCAGGTCAGTCTGAATCTTCTTTCTCAAAAGAAACGTTATTGTTTTAAAAGTTGATCTTCTCTTCAAATAGTTGATGTTTGTTACCCTAAATGCTACTTTTGTTCAAGTCATATTCCAAATGCTTCTATATGGCCCCAGTAAATAGTCTTTAAAACCGTTCTCATCTTCATAGGGATTTCTGCTTATGCACACAGTTGAGATGGTCTGTCATTCTACTGAATTTCTTTCAATGGTCAGCTGTACCAGAAAGCTTTGAAATCACTGAATTAGAAAACTTGCATTTCATATTGTGGCTAGAAATCTGCCTATCTAAAGCTCTCAGGTGATACAGTATCAGAATATTTCATATATGCATAATTTTAACTTGTTTTAATCTAACCTTACTTAGATGCAGTGGTGCCTTTATTAGAGATCATTTAGCTAGAAGAATTTGAAAGAACCAACAAACTCTTAAGATAAGTCTGTTCTGAAAGTGAAAGCTTAGATTTTAAAAGGTAAGATGGGATTGTACGAGATACAAAGAGCGCTAACAAAGCATCTTGGATAACACTTGCACTTCAGCAGCGCTTGCTGGAAGAGGAAGAATAAAAAGTACACAAAGTTGCTTTTATTTTGTATGCAGTAATGTGTGCAGTAGTATTCAGTACAATAGTTCAGTAATTCTTAAAAATAGGACTAATTTTTTAGAAGTTTGTTTTTTAGAAACAAAACAAAGCTGATAATTTTTAATGGGAGTTAAATTGGTTGGCTCTAAAACCAGTCAAAAGTTTTCAGTGCATACATGACATTATTAGAAAATAACTCGTTTTGGAAGTGCGCATTAAAAATGTTAAATGGCACTTCTTTGGCAGTCTTTTATCTCTGTATGTGTGTGTTCAAACACCAAACACCAAAAACCAGATTTTAAGTGCATGATTCTGAAGTTGGAAGAGGAGTTTTCAAACTCTTGAAATGTCAGCATCTAAATGATCCCAAAGATGAATTCCTGGGAGGAATGTTTTAAGCACTGGAAATCAGATTTTTGTGATCAGAGCTTATCCATCCTTATCCTCAGTGTACAGCTTTTGGTCAGTTTCAGCCAAATTCAGCAGTGTGTGATGTTCTGGGTGCTATTTAATTCCCACAGGCTTTGGCACTTGTTTGTGTTTGAAGTGACTAAAGAGAGGTGAAATCTCAATTGCCTGTTTTGAAAGAGAAGCAGCAGTGAATCTCGGAGGCACCACCCACTGTGGCTAGGGGGAAAACAGGAGCTGGTCAGGTCCTGAGGACAGCACAAAGCTCCCATGTCTCATCTAAAACCAAGGCACCAGGCAGCTCGTCAGTCATAGGAACTCCAAATTACAAGTATTTCTTCTTTATTTCCAGAAATACAGAAATAAGGATGTGAAAGCTTTTTGGATAACTTAGTTGTTCTTCCAAATTTTTGCTTGCACACACTATTCTATAGGACTAAAAAGAGTTTGTGGGTTTTTCTGTTTTCATTGAAGTCTTACTGGGAGTGGAATTCTCATTATAAAGCAAAGGAATAAGCAGTATACTCTGCAAAATTAAAACTGGAAATATATTCCTTCATAGCAGTTTCATGTACTTATCTATAAATGTATTAATTCCAGAGGTTTTGAAATTATACAGTGAAATGACTGCCATCTAGCAATTATCTCAGCTGTAATCCCTGCCCAATGTGACTGTGGTCTGAGGAGAGTGAACACTGTGGCTGCCATGTACAAGCCAGTGTTAGTTTGAATTCTTACATTTTTTTAGAATTTTTTCAAAAATTTCAAGTGGTTATGTTTTTATGTGCTGACCAATCCTTCAGTGAGAATTTTTTCACAATTTAAGTATCTTACTTAAAAAAGGGTTGGAGGCTGTTCTCAAAATTGGAAATTTTGGTTGGGAAATTGGCTGAAATATCATGGTTGAAAGGATTTCCTGACTTTATTTTAAAACATGCAATTAAACAATAAGTGCACAAGAAGAATCTATGAAGAAGGGATGTTGTTTCCTTTTAAATGGATGATGTAAAATTATGCACAATGAAATCTAGGGACAGTAAAGCCATCTGTGTTATAAATAAAGTGAGGATGTGATGTTTGCTAAAAGGCAATTACTAGGACTTGCAATATTAGAAAGTTCAAGTCTTGGTGTCCCTCACAAAAAATGGTTCCATTCTCCTTGCATGCATATCGCTTTACTTCTGCTTAGGGCAATTGTGCAAGTGCTTAAGTCTGTTCTGATTCTATTATGTATAAGATATAGTGTGAGTGTTGCTTATGCATCAAGAATTTGGATAAGCCTAAGATAGATAAGATAGAGCAAAGATCAATCTTCAAACACAGAGCTATGTCTCTCTCTCTCTATATATATGCTTTAAAAAACCCAAACACTGCTTTGTGTCACCTGCTACCATATTGTGTTTCAAATCTTGTTGGGATGCCTCCCAAAGGAAGATACTAAAAACAAATATATATGCTTATAATTAAATATGAATTAGATTAATTTTATATAGTTCATATATTCATATGAATAATTAATATATTAAAAAACCTGAGACTTGCTTTTGTAAGAAATTAGAATTTAAAAGGAAATCATTTCCTCAAGTGTACTAGTTATTTGGTGTAAAGATAAAAATAATTTAGTATTAAAAAATAAAAATAATTGGAAATAGTTGATTTCAAGTATAGGAGAGCATGCAAATTGTAATATGAATGAGTATACAAAGGTAAACACAAAGTTCTTGTGAGTGACTTGTATGGGCACATCAAGAGTAGCTGTAGTATTTATAAAATGTACTTGAATTTTTGTGCTGAAGTGTTTGAGGTTTTTTTTTTCAAGTTGTTCTACATCTCAAACTAAGTAAAATGGGATAAAAATTTTGATGAGAATATTACCTCCATAACATAGCTACTCTCTTGATAAAAAGTGAAATAAAGGGTTTACAGAAAAGTCCTTTCTTGTGAAACTCAACAAAGTGCTATCTGTGTTACTGTGTTATTAAAAGACCAGTCTGATTTACTGTTTAGGGTTACATGGGTTATTGTATATAACAAGGTTCATACAGGAAAAAAAGTAGATACCTGCTCATGTCTTTTCATTTAGAGATGTGTGTGCATGTTGTATACACACATTCTAATTTTAAGGCCATGCTGGAAGTCATAGCAAAGTAAACTGTGCCTTGTATTTTTTGTTGTTGTTGATGATCCTGAATCATACTCACTTTCTTCAGGGTGACCTTTGTTTTGTTTTAATTGGTTACCTTTGTTAGAAACTTTTTCTGTTCTCCCTGAGTGGAGCGTCATGAAATCTTAAGCAGTATCTTTTCCAGAATATTTGCAAATGATGTTCAGAAAGGTAATTTGATTTTCAGACTCGTATATTTCATGTGCTGAAGGAAGGCTTAGGCTGCTTTTGATTGAGACTTTTCCTATTTTATTGAGCAGTGGTGTTCCAGGATCAAGCTGAATTGCACAGTATAAGAAGGGAGCAGTGAGCATTTGATGGAAGGAGATAATAAAATGCATCAATTGTGTCAGCACCTCGTTGCAGTCACATCTGGCTTACTGTCAGGGTACCATTAGATTCCTATGGTTTTATGTGCCAAAAATAATACGCTTTGTACTTAATGGAACTGGGATATTTGCAGTTTGATTTAAAAAAATCATCCCATTTTCTCTCTGATCTCTGTTGGGCTTAAGTTCAATCTGAGCACAGCCTTCTCTCCTTAAAATTTTACAACGGAAAGATCAATTGTTCTTTTGATCTGTTTCTCTCTTTCTCTTATTACAGTGAATCCAGCAGTCTGAGCAGCAGTGATGCTGGTTTGTTTACCAATGATGAGGGAAGACAAGGTATTGAAACAATCTTTCCCTTCTCCACCCCTCAAACCACATCAGTTGAAATTCTGTAAGCGTTACAAGTTATTTCATAGGTTATTGTATTTCAGTTTCTATTACTGATTTACTGAGTGGAAGTATAGTTTGCTTTCTGTTTTGTTTTTTTTTTTTTAATGTTAACAGAAGGTGTCTTTACTATATGACTTAGTCACAAGCTATTTGAGAAACAGCCCCTATAATACGATAAAGTTACTAAAAACTTGAGCATCTCCTAAAAATCATCTATATTAATTGCTTAGTTCCTCCAATTTTCTGACAGGACTCTGATTGTAGTACTGCTTCTCATGCTATCTTGAGATGGCTTTTTTCTTTCTTTTCCTCCAAACTGGTAGGGTTTTTTAATAGTTCTTTTTCATTAATTAATTTGTTTGAAAAGTAATTTCAAAGTAATTTCAAACAAACTGCTTTTTCTGCAGTCTAAGACTGAGATTTGAACTGTTTAACATCTTCCCTCTGAAAAAAATTTCTTTAATCTGAAATGCAGTGGAGATTGAAACTTTTGTTTTAGTACATGTAATGTACTAAATGTATCACATGTTTTTCTGTGATAAAACTATTGAGGATGGAAGTAAAATTTTGGTGTTTTTTATCAGCTTTAGTCTTTATTGCAACACATTTACCTATATTATGCTAGGTTGGAGTAGAAACTTGCTATCTTTGACAGGATACAAAAATGAGACAGAAAATAGTCTCTCAAGTATTTAAGACTTGCTTTTCTGTTGGAAATTTTAAGTTAGTGGTAACAGAGGGTATTTTCTTACACAGTTTGCCAAAGACTACTTGAGTGTGTGCAAGGAATAAAATCCTGACCCATTCCACCAAACTAGTTTACAGGAACATTTGGGGCTTTTTCTTTTTTTTTAATTTCTAATTCCATCTGGTTTTTTGGGGGTTGGGGTTATCTTCAGTAGGGAGAGGATTTTTCCTACTTAAAACAGAAGTGTTACCTTCCTTGTTCAATGGTAACTTGTGCTACACAAACTGTACCTCCCAGCCTGAGTATCTGATTTCAGTTGTGCTAACACATGTTTTTTTAAGAGTTTAGGTTCTCTTTGAAAATTTAGATTGATTTAGGTTGATTTATGTTCAGTGCTATAATGCATTAAGTCTTTAAGAATGAGTCAAACAGATTTGCTTTTACTTCCCTATTTGAATTTCTCCTCTCACTTGGAATTTTTAAAGCATTTGTTCTCTACATTTATATGTAAGATGACCTATCACACTTCCCAATTGCACATTTTTTTCCAGTACCTTTCTGATATATTTCTATAAATATTTTTATCCTTAAATCCTGAACTATGTTATTTAAATATTTGAATAATATGACTGAAAACATATTGTTTTCTAGTTTTCTTATATATTTTGTGGGAAGAGAAAACAGGAGGGATCAGTGACCAACAGTGTGTTTTCAGTGGTATTGTGTTCCTTTTTTTAGCTTTGGTTCATTAAAGTTGTAGTCCTTAGTTTCTGTCTGATATTTGAATCTTGTTTCAGTTTTCAATTTTCAAGCAGAAAGCATTAGACCTGAAAATGTATTCTGAAACACAAATAAAAATAAACCTTAAAAGGATATTGTTATGACAAAACATTTTTTCAATCTCTCCTTTGAACTAATAATTTTGTGGGTATGATCAGAAGACTGTTAGCTTCACAGTGGAACTCAGACACTTAAATCTGCATTATAGCTTTGGTTTTGTGAGATTTTTCTATGAAAGTGCCATCAGAGATCCTACTTCAAAACCAAAATTGTTGATTTTCTAATAATGCTTATTCCCCCCAGTAGTGAATACTAGTAATTTGTACTCTCCTTAATTGAGATGAGGTTATTTTATCTCTGTGAGTTAATTTATAGCTGAACTGATACACATACTAAATTGACAAGAATGAAGAAAGGAGAAAGTCAGTCTAATAGAAGCAAAGGAAAGGCCTAGGTATGATAAACAAAGCTGGAAGAGGACAGGATGAAAATGTGTTAAGGGAAGAAATTGCTGGTTTTATTTTGTAGTTTTAAAGCTAGACTCTTAATTTCTGTCTAACCAGTGTCCCTCCTCCGGGATATCTATATCTAATATCTATATCTATATCTAATCTTTAACATCTCTATGTATATCTATATCTATGTTCAGAGCATCAGCATCTTGACCTCATTTGTAGTTCAAGTTTTCTGCACTTCTGACTTCAGGTTTCTGCTAAGTCAAGTGGAGAACCAGAGATTGCTTAATGTTGCCTGGTGAAATACTTGGTTTAAATGATGTGCCTGCCATCACTTGCAAGTTTGGGTAGCAAAGGATAAGAGGTTCCTTTTTTTCTGGGCAACATTTGTTTGTTTTGTGTTTCTGAGATCAAGAACCACATCTCATTTATTGCAGACAAATAATATCTATAAAACTTTAATTAATTCCCAAATTCATCCTTTGGGGCACATTCTAGGAAAGTGACTAAAGCAGCAATTTCTTGGAGCATTTGACCAGTTAAATAAATAGTTGAGTATTTAATTATGAACTTTGGAGTGCCTGATCTTGTGACCTTTAATATTTTCCAAAATTTTTCAGAAAGGATATAGAAATGAATTTTTTAAAGTATCTAATCTTCTGTGGACAGAGTCTTAGAAGAGTTTCAATTTTGATAATTTGATTAAAGAAAACCAGGTGTAGCTTTAATTGGGGTAGTTCTAGATACATTTTAATTCTCATCAATTGCTATGATAAGAGAAAATTGTTGAGACTTAAATCCTCTCTTCAACTCCTAATTTTTGCTGTACCATCTAAAATTTTTTAAGACTTCTGTACTCTTTTCCTTTCTCTGTTCCAGTCTTCCAGCTTTGTTTGATTTGTTCGGTTCCCATGAAGTCCTCATCTGAGCCCAGCCTTGTTTGCCCTTCTTTTCCAAGTTACCCAAGTGCTTACATTAGGTCACGTGAGAGGGCACAAGCAGCTCTCTTGTTGTGCTCTGTCCACTGTGGTAATTCCTTCTGACAGAACTAACTGATGCTCAGTTTTGGCAGGCCCAGTGTTGCAAATGTTTTTATTCTGTGAAACATTGCAAACCCTGAAGAGTTAGTCAGCAAAAGCTTAAAGATAATGTTTTGTGATGGTACTGTCAGGGAAGAAGGTAGCTGCTGAACTATTAACAAACATCAAGTGACTTTTTAAGGGTTTTATTTTCTTTAGAGGCTTTCAAATTGGGCATTTTAGGGGTAAGATTTAATAGATAGAATCACAGTATTTTTTCTATCAAGCTCTTAAGTATGGAGGTAGAAGTATCTGCCAACAAAGTAATTGAAAGACCTAAGCAGGACCTGAAGCTTATGTATGAGAAATCCTCATGACTTTCCTTTTTTTTCCTCTTTTTTCCTTTTGTTCCAGGTTGTATTTTCTTGGCTGTTTTGCAATTATTAAAAACTTTAACAATAAGCAGTGTCATGCCTGGTGTAGGAAAATTTTAAAAGAATCTTGAACCAAAATGTCTAGTTATGCATTGCAGCATAAAATAGCAACTCTGTGATAGGCCTAACTAGTAGGATCTCCTGCAGTTTCAAGGCACTGCACAGGTCAAAGACACTTTACAAGTTAAGCTTTCAACACAATGTTAACAAAACTATTGTTATTTAGACACTAGTGGATGATACCCTGTTTTGGGCGAAGAAATAGTTAAATTGCAAGGATGTTCTTTAATTAGCTTTATAGCTTGGGTATAGCAAAGAAAACATACTGTGTGTTCCTGGTTCATCTATACTTGTACACTTGGGGAAATTCAAAGTTGACTTAAGACTTCTTAAATCATGGCATGCAGCACTTGAAATGTCCTTTAAGATTTAAGCAAGTAGGAAGGAATATTATGTTAATAAAGTGTTAAACAGTTAAAATTGGAGAAGGTCAGAGAATGTCAGAGTTCCACTGTGGATGTGGCTAAGCGTTTAAAGATAGCTGTTCATTATTTTACCATTAAACTTATATTAATTACTGTGTCCTTTATGAAGATGACCCAGTACTGATTCAGTAGAAGAATTCTAGTGAGGAACTAATTTGGACCTTGTACTGCATGTAGCTGCAGGTGACAGGGTGTGTTTCTCCATATAGAAAAAACTGGAGTGTGCAATGCAAAGTGAAATCACTCCAGGTTTGAACTGTTGTGGCAAATAAGTTTATAGTCTTCACAGATGGAAAAGAAATAAGATGAAGTTGTTGCACATGACCTGAGTAGTTGAAATCCTAAATATTTCTATAGCATACTTTTTATATGTATATCTTCTGTCAAGGTAGTTCTGTAAAGCACAAAGAGCAAGATGCAGTGTTCCTCTGTGAAGGGCTAACTTCAATTTCTATTTTCCTGAAACTCCTGGGATGTGTTATAGTGAATATCCTGATATTTCCAAATTATTATTACAGCTGTTAGCAGTGGAGTTTTTTTTACCTAGAAAGAGATGCACTGGTCCTGGAAATGACACTGAAATCCCAGGGTATTCACAGACCCTGTGCTCTTGTTCTCTGTGTGTGGGTGCAGCACAGCATCACATGGTGTTTGTAGGACATTGATGCCAATGAGAGGTTTCACAGTAACCTCTCAAAGTATGTTGTGATTGTTCTAGGCAAGCACATGGCCATTTTGTAATAAAACAGAAAGAGAGGTAAGACTCTCTCTTAATGTGTGGTGGAAAGTTTGTTGTAAAACTGCACTGCTTTAGCTAAAGTAAGATTCAGGTATAGTTTTTCTGAACATGAAAATGATAGTGATGCAGAAGGTGTCTTCATCCATAGAAAAACCACCAAAAGCTCATATAAAATAATTTTCTAAACTTCTGAAAGAAGAAGGCAAGGAATTTAACATGGGAGCAGTAGTTAGATAAATATGTAGACATTATAATATGGAGTGAACTTTAGGGAAACAGTAATTGGAGGGAGGGGATGGCCTAAAAATAACTAAAAAAAGTGTGTTAAGCCAGAAACTGGCCTGGAAATTTTAGGATTGAAGTTGACATTTCTGAGCCTCAAATTGACTTTATTGTACTGATCAGCACAGTTATAATTCAATGTAAATTACTTTGAAGTAATTCCTTGAAGCATTCACCTTACACATAAACAAGTTTGATGTATTTTAAAAATGTGTTTAGGAGGATGCATGGGTTTTATTTTTGGATATCTGGTGTTTTTTCTACCTTTCCTGTACCTTGGAAAAATATCATAATTTGCTGTAGTCCTGTGCTGAATCAGCATCCTAGGAGGAAAGGACAGTGTAGTGAATCTTTGGAAGTCAAAAATATTGTTTTCAGCTTTTAGTATTCCTAAGATCACATTTGCTATAAATACTGTGCTGCCTTTTGAGAGCTGCAAATTAAAGTAGGATAAAATCCAAGTGTTTGGTTACCAAACTCTTTGAGTGGGGAGGCCTCTCTGTTTTATTGCCTATATGTATGAGGTAGGGAATGAATTAAATGCAGTGGTCTTCCCTGGCTCTGCAGTGGCATCCCTTCAAGGTAAAACAACTGGTAAGCAAAATACCTGTGAGTGGTGTCACTTGGATAAGAATAGGAGTAATGGGCTTACACTTGCCTCAAGGTGATAATACGATTTAAAATATTCAGAGGATACAGAGTTGTTTAATTTCACAGACAAGGAAGCTAAAATCAAGTATATCTGGATGCTGCTATCATGTGGAAAAAGGCTAAGAGGTTCAGATCTAAAGTCTGCCTTTGGCTGTAAGCAACAGAAGTGCTTAGGGAAGTGTATAATAGTATAAAAAATTTTTAAGGTATCTTAACAGCAGATTGTTTGACATACTAATATTCCTGTTGCACAAAAAGAAAAAGTAATTTCTTTTTTTTTTCCCCAAGAACTGCTATTGGGTATATAGCAAAGATATCCGTTTCCTTCCAAAGCTGCTGTTAGTCTTATTGCACATTCCACCAACCCAGTCTGAAATTGCAGCTTTCTTCCAAGACTGCACTGCCTGCCTCTTACAGCTTCTGTCCCTGAACTCATCATGGAACCCCCATTTCAGAATTCTGTGCTTATCTCCATGGATGAATTATGAGTAGGAAGACAACTTTTGAGCTCCTGATAGTATTTCTTGTTAGTGAAGGCATCTGGAGCTCTCATTACAAATATAGAGATGAAGCTTAACAAACAAAAATTTGGAAAGTGCTTCCAAACATAAAGCTTTGGAAAATCAAATAAAAGGATTTCAACCTTAGCTCTGAACCACAGACCAATCTAATTAAAAGGTGTGGTTCTCCTTCCACCACCACCAGTGTCCCTATTAAGTATTCTTAGAGTTCCTCCAAAAAACCTATACCTGCTGTAACAAAATGAGGATAGAATTAATGGTGAATGCCTCTGTGAAATGTCACAGCTATAAATGAGGATTAGAGTGAATAGGGAGAGCAGGCAGAAATGCTTCAGGAATGCAAAGAAATTTAAATCTTTTTTTGACCTATGTATCTCTTCTCACCTTTGTTTTCCCCTTCCTCCATCTAAAAGTTCCTGTTCTGTAGCCTCTGCTAATTTTGCTTTTAGTAGTGATCATTAAAGGTGTAAGGATCCCATTTCACCTGCAAGTGACCATTGAAAGGCTTTAATTATTCTATATTTTCTAGAAGTACTTGTTCTGATTGAATGTTTGCAGACATTTTCCCTTGTGTTTGATTTCAAATATTATTTACATTGCAACAGTTTGTTTGGAGAAAGTGTGTTGGATTTTATTTTTCATGAAATTTTGGCTTTGGTTTTCATCATTTGTGTTTCTCCACTATGACACTGAGTGACAGTGAAACTTTGCACAAATGCATTTTTATTCTTGAAATCTGTGTCTCACAAATCTTACATTTGTATCTTGCTTAACTTATTTCCAAATAAAAATGGAAATGTCAAACAAATAATTTATGTGCAGAAATAATGAAACATGGTTGGATAGTTTAAAGTAGAATAAAATGGATAGCACATACCTAATCTAAGTTTTGGGTAGAGGAAAGAAAATTTCCTATGTCTTTTGAAGCTGTTTTCTGTTCTCCTGAAACTAGATGGTGTGTATGAAAGAACATGTTTTAAAACAAACATAAAAATTTATTTTTAGTTGCCAGTGTGGTTGTGAGCTAATTTTAAGATCAAATTTTCAGTCCTTATTTCTTAATTTAAATCCAGATATTTAAATTCTACATAGATAAATATTGTCAGTAAAAAATACCAACTTTGTGTTATAATGCAGTATAATTCTCAATCATGTGATACTGTCAGTTTTCATTTAAAATCAACTTTTTCAAAACTTATTTCTAAATGAACTTAATCAGATTAACTTCATTTAGTCACATCTGTTCATGATTGTTTTCCCTTTTTACTAGCCATACAAATCATGAAATTAAGCTAATTATATAACATTATCAGCTGCAAAGAACCAGTTTCAGTTTTATACCTTTTAATTCCCTGCAGGAGATTAAGGCTTGTTTTTTTGTTAATATGTAAAGTGCAGTAACTTAAATGGATTTCCCCACAGTTATTGCCAAAAGGATTAACTAGTTTATTATTGTTTTCACTATTGTAAATTGGTTTTAAAGCATTACATTTTATGATGTTTCATTGATGGCAATGTTTGTCATGCTATTGAGAAACATTTTCCAAATAAAACTGCTATATAGGAGTAATTGTTATACAGCTATAAAGTGAAAGAAATAATAATCCTGTCAGAGTATTTATTGATGGTAACATCTGATTTTTATTTTCTCTGCTCCTCCCTCTTTTTTGGGGATTTGGGGGACCCTGCCCTCACACAGGTGATGATGAGCAGAGTGATTGGTTTCATGAAAACGAATCAGGTGGAGCATGTGGAATTACAGGGGTCATTCCATGGTGGGAACAAGAAGACTCCACAGAACTGGAGAGAGAATTGCCTGACCCAGTCTTTGAAAGTATTTTAACTGGTACTTTCCCTCTTATGTCCCGCTCAGGGAGGAGAGGTAAGTAGCCAATCAAGCAAATGCAAGCTGTAGAATCACTTGGGTACAGTAGAAAGATATCTGTGGATTATATTAAATATGTAAAATGTGTACAAGTCTTGGAGTTACCTGTTTGTTTCCTTGAACTGTTAGATTTTTAAGATATCATTCGAGAGAAATAACTCAAAGTCAATTATTAGGAAAGTCAGAAGATGCAAAATGGCTCATTTTGATGACCTGCTGTTTTTATTTCTCTCAATGTTTGCCTTGAGAATTTTTCAACGTTATTTTAAATGAAACCTGATGTTCCGTTTTGCTCCTGGCCTCTGCTGTAATGTATAGAATTCTATTGAAGTTCATTAATTTAAAGGCTGGAAAGACTAATGTGACCATCTGCCTTGCTTTATGGCCATGTTGTTTGTACAGAAGAGGGAAGGGTTCTTCCGGAATATGGATTGAGATTGTAACTTAGAAAATACCCTTTTTCTTTATTTCTAAAGTACTTCCCACCACTGTGGATCCAGTGTAACCAATGGTAAACTCTGCCAGTGTTGGATTGCATTTACAGCTAGGAACACACTCTTGTCCACAGATTGAAGCTGTCAAACCTCAGCTTGCTGCCAGAGAATTTTGTTGTACCTTCCTCTGCCACAAGCATCTTCTTTCCCATTCAAATACAAATCTGACCAGTGGTCAAATCACTTTTAAACTACTACACTGAATGTATTGAATCCTTCTGTAAGGATTATTCTCTAGACACTTGGATTGCTTTGGAGGACTTGGTCTCTGCAGATTGGCCAGATTTAATGTTTCCTAGTGATAAGGAAGTTGTAAGTGATGCAAAAATCACTTTCTACTATAGTTCTGCTGTGCTCTGCTTGTGCTCCCAATGGTGCATAGATCCAGGATGGCAGTAAGAATAGCTGCAGAATTTTCAATTTTCATGACAATTTTTTTTTCCCTTACTTTTCCCATTCTGTGCTCTGTGTTTCCACCAGTAAAATGTTTTCCAATAAAATGGTTTTGTTTAACAGAGTTCATATTGATAGATTGGTGTGTATTGGTGAATTTTATTGGTTCTATGGTCGAGAAAATATTCTTAAACAAACTTGTATTTTTTGTAGGTTTCCAGAGTAGATGTAGTCATCTTCATGGAATGCCAGCAAGAAACATAAAAAAGGCTTCAGGAAACCAGAATGCACTGGTAGGTGTTCTCATTTTTGTAAGCTCATGTGCACTGTTCTGAGAGGATTTTGGAAAAGCATATTGTTCTTATGCTTGTTCCCTGACATTATGGATGGATAATGGAACTGGAAGACTTGGTGCCACTGCTCCCTGTGTGTATGTTTACTCTTCTTAAATATTCTGACATCCCATTGCAGAAGAAAAAATCTGATACTGTTTCTCAGTACTTGTTTTGAACTAAGCAAAGGAACAAGTTTTCAGTGCAGTTGTGTGTATAAGTTACTATTTTCAGTATATATCTTATGTCTATATGAAAACGTGTTTCACTTTTATGATGAAAATCAAATAAATTTCTTTTCTGATAATAAAAAAGCTTGCAGGATGCATTGTGGTACAATTCAGGTCATATTTTATCCCAGAAATCTGTTTTGAAAAATATGTCCCTGTTTTCTTTTGTTTGGTTTACACCTGTCTGGTCAGGTGAAAAGGGTATACACAAAAGAAAATTAAAACAGGTTATCCAAGTGCCTGCCATAGAGATCATGCATTTCTTTGTACTGAGCCTGTTCTAAAGCTGGCACTACAAATGGGATGTTTGGGGTTTTTTAGTATCTACAGCCCTAGGAGCAGTGTTTATAAGTGGAGGAAAAAATTCACCTGTCTTTGCATTTCATTGCAATCTAATACTTGGATTTTCCTACAGCTTTTGTCTAAAATAAGTTTCTAATAATTTCTTTTAATTTTTCTTTAGAGAAGGGCATGATGAGAAGAGAAATTTGACTTTTTAAATTTAAATGCTAAAATGTATTAATTATAGCCCAGTCTATTTCTTTCTTCGAAGAAAAATGTTTGGAAGAGCATGTTTGAGATCTTTTAACAGGTGTAATAAACATAGGCCAGGACAATAAATACTGCAACATGGATATTCTTTATTGTTTGACAACATTAAATGTTTTCAGATTTAAGTTGCCTAAACAACATAAGTTGCTTCTGAGAAATGTCAGAGTTATTATATGTGGAGAGAATAGAAAGGACCTGCTAGAAATTTAATTCATTTTGAAGAGGCAAGGTTTTTGTAATTGAAGTTCCTGTCCAATAATTGCCATTTGGAGCTGAATAAGATGCTTTAAAACCTTGGCCTGTGATCTCTGCTGTTAGTGGTCGTGAATTAGATGAATGCTATCTAGTTCTTGGTTTCCTATCTACCTATTTTTATTTTTGGTTCAGTGCCTGCTTGAGCATATCTGGGATTTGTAGCCCATTTTCTAGGCTTATTGCAATTTCACTCTGGTATTTTATAGGAGCTATTATAACTGATAGGTTAGCTTCATGGTACTGATGATACATGGCTTAACTACCCTAAAACCTTCCTTTTCCTCTAAATTGTAAAAAGGTGATTAAATTTCAATTGATGAAGATATACTGTGAATGCATATATATAATAAAAAATCCTAATGTTTATTTTCTGCTACACTTTCTGGATTGTCCTTAGGAGTCCATTTTGTCTTCCACTCATGGTATCCCATATATAATGATGGTATTGTAGCTCCCTTTATAACAAAAATCCAAGCCAATCTACTAAAGACTGATAATTCAGTTACCTCCAGTTATTAAATATGTCATTTGCATGATGTTGTGGAAGAAGGTTGGCATGTGAGTGTAGCTTCTGAGTCACTATGTTTAGGCAGGAGTCACAAATTGAGGGGATGTGCTGTTAGCTCTGCAGATGCAGCTTTCTGACCTCCTTAATGACTATTTATGTTTGTGAGCACATCTGCTGCATCTGTCTTTACAAATATAAACCAGAGCTTGTGCTTCCTTTTGGCAGTGATTGCTTCTTAAAGAAAATCTTCTTTAGATACTTAAATTCAATGACAAAAAAAGTCATTTAATACCTGTGACATCTGATAACACAGAACAAGAAGTAATTACTGCTATTAGATGGTAACAGTGAAGAAGAGCAAGAATGCTTTAAGAAAGATTAATATCCTGAGGAAGGAACACTGCAGACTCAAGTTGTTGAACAGAATTGTGGTGTGAATGAATTCTCTTCTAGCAGCAAGGAGTCTGATGTCTGTATCACTGCTTTTAGACAGACCTGAAAGGGAAACAATGTTAAAAAAATAGATACAGTACCTAAAAGATACACATTATATCTTCTGTTCAGTCTTAGGGTTTGTAATTTGTATCCACAGAATGTGAGCGTACAGTTCGCCTTTTGCATGCAGTCAAGGCTTAAGGTTTTTTGAAAAGCTTGGTTGAAGGTTCACAATTATAGCAGCCAGCAAAGCCTGGGTGAGATCACAGGTTTGGGGAAGGCTGTGATAATGGCTGGATACCCTCATCCTCTCTCAGAAAGTGTTTAATGCCCAACTGTTTGGGTGTTTTCTTGTAAGAGGAATGACAGGCTAAGAGTGGGAGTACTGCTTGCTGAGGACCAAGGAACCTGCCTGCTCACATCACGTTCACAGCACGGTGGGAGCTGAGGATCAGAGCACAAATGCTCTTCACGAACCAGGCAGCAAACTTGAATTTGAGGTAGCCACAGCTAGTGCTTAGTCTCTCTCCAAAAGCTCTTCCTGTTTTTCATGGATGAGTTGCTTAATTTGAGCAAACTCATGGGTCTTTCTTTTATTATGTGTATTGCCTTTGAGTCAAAACACTTTTTTAATAATCACACAACACTGGACAAGAAAGAGAGAAATAGAAAACCTAGCATGCACGTACTTTGAAAATCCTTACCTACTCCAATGTCCAGGTTGAATGAGTTATACAGCAGATGACAACTGAAAAGGCTGAGCAAGAAAATGAAAAAAATATAGAAAATCTTCAATACAACTGGCTTACAGCCTTTCAATTGTCCAGTTCATAGACAGACGAGTTTTTAATGGAATCTGTAATTAAGTAGTTAGTCATGTATATATTTTGGGTTGCAACTATAATGGTGGCTTTTTCTGTCTTCATTGCTTGATTTTGTGATAGCATCAACTGTAGCTATACTTGAAAAGAAATAGAAAAGGATGTGGTTTCTCTAATACCATGCCAAGTTGATAGTAGTAACTTTGTAGTTAAAATTAGGAAAATGATACATTTGCTTTCATGTTTAATGTATTCTTTTAATAAGGTGTATCAAATCTTATTGTGGTTGAGTTGAATTGGTTGAATTCTGAAGTTACAGACGACCTGATGAAGTAGTCCCAAGCCTCACATTGCTTTATGTGAGGAAAACGCAGAAATCCTGACATTTAGAGGTAGTGTTCCATGAATGAAACACTGATTTCTTAGAAGGAATGCTTTTTTCTTCTGGTCTTTATGTATGTTTATAGACTTGGCAGTCATCTAGTGACATATAGTTGATATACATGTCGCTTTTCTAGTACTATATCTGTGTTCATTCTAGCAAATTGCATGTGAAGCTTTGGTATTTCATAGAATAAAATCTGAAATCTAACCCTTTAGATGTGTTGGAAGTGTAAAGATTTGTTTCTATGATGTAGAATACTAAATTACCTCTTTACCTAAAATTATTAAGGTTGTAATTTTTTTCTCAGATTCCTGGGGACAGCATAAAACCCTTTTTAAAGAAAAGAAGAGTTAATTGTAGATAGCAAAAACATGACTATTTTCTCATTTTCTTCAAAATGTTTTGCCCAACTTAGTATTCAACTGAAAATTTTGACTTGAATTCGCAACTCCTCTGTACAAATGTGGAAATTTTAATAAGTTTTTAAAATGAGTGCTGCTATTTTAGCTACTCCTTCTGTGGTTCTAGGCACTGTTTCTTCTCTGAGACAGAGAGAAACATTGCAGGGTTTTGTTTAAGAACTCTTCTGTGTCACCTCTCCCTGCCTATATTCCCTGTCTGGGCTGGAAGCTGGTAAGTGATTTCACTGAGCTCAAGTGCAAAAAACATGACCAATAAAAAAAGATGCTTTCTTTTGACTCTGCCAATTTTTCCATCCATCACCTTTGTGTCGTGGGGATTGGTTTCATTATATTAAAGACAGATTGTATTAAGTCTTGCACTCCTGGATTGATTTATTTTTTTGCACAGCTGTGCTACTGAGCTTGACTATACACAGTTGTAATTATTCAAAATGTGTTTAAAGGATGAAAGCTACATTTCCAGGACCCGTTATCTGAAGGTGTCTGGGTATTTCTGTCAAATCCTGTGACTTCTATTTTAAAAGTTCAAAGGTAAAAGCTTTTCTCAAAAAAATTGACAGATTAACAGTCTATTGACATTAGGAGAAAAGATGCATTGAGCACTTGTGCTGTTTTAAATGGCTTTCAAAATGTAAAATCAAATCAAACATTTCTGCTTCTAAGTTCTTTTTAGCTGAAGAAACAGCCAGGTGTTTTCAGGAGCTTTTTTCTTGTCAAAATATTTTGGAAATAAAGTGAAATATTACTGGGTATGAATCCTTGCTATAGATCCAAAGAATATTTCCTTAAAGAATAATTTGGGCACTGTTTTTACTGTATTGGTCATAAGTCTCTTTGTGGATACTCCGCAAGTTTTGGGAGTATTTGTTTATGTTGGATGAGCGGTATAGTCAGATAATATAGTAAAATACAGTATCAGTGAGGTGCATGGAAGAATTTATCTGTGGTGTATTAATTATTTTCTTCAGTTAATGATTTTCTGTCATTTGGAGCGATAGTCTCTATATCAAATTCTGTGGAAATGTGATGGTATTAGATTATAACAAAACTAAACTCTTGTTGAATTTCACACTTTGATTCATTTATGATGAGGAATATTAAGCCTCTGCCTGAGAGTAACATTTTGAAACCTTATGCTGCTAAAACTCCAAGTGAATTTACCTTTAAACAAGTAGGAGAGTAGTGTATTTTTGGTTTTGTAATGGTTTTATTAAGATTTCCTGTCATCAAAAATACTCTCAGCTACTGAAAGCCTTTCTTAGTATGCTTCTCCCTTTTTTTTATTTGTAATTACCTTAAATTGATACCTATTTATGCAAAAATCTAGTCAATGTCATGCTCTTTTATTCCTCTCTTTAACTCAATACCTTAGTTTTACAGTGTAGAGGGATAAAACTTCCTTAAGGAGTGGGTGGCTTCCTGCACCTATGTGCTTCCTGCAGATATGTTTTTTTCAGGCAGAAAAATTCAGATTGTTAGGAGAGGAATTGCTGCTGTGATGTCACTGTAAGCCCCATCTTCGAGTCTTCTAGTGTTCAGTAACTATTGGCAAAAATACTACAGTTTTTCTGAGGAATGAGTCAGGTGGCACACTTCTAGACTTCAAAGCATAGTCACATTGAAATAGCATTATTTTATGAGAAAACAATAGTTTCACATTTAGCAAGTGTCCCTTCTCATGGCGGAGGGGGGTTGGACTAGATGATCTTTCACTTCCAACCCAAATCTGTGAACCAAAGGGAAAAAAAGATCCAGTCAAATTTCAAAACTTCATCATAAACAATGTAGGTTTCAAAATGAAATGTAAATATTGTGGAAAATGCTGAGGTATCTGTGATGTTTTTAACTTCATGTATCTGTACATTTTTGGAGGAGCTGCTCATTGTTCTTACACGTTTTAATTCTCACCATGTATTCCACATAGCAAGAGCTTCTTTTTTCCACAAATTAATTTTCCAGTGCATTTTTTCTAAAGTTTCCACTTACACCAGTGCAAGCCTAATGTAACTTCCATCTGCTATGGGAAGCACCTGATGGAGGACTAAAGCTGCTTAGTGACTTTCATAATGGCTTAGTGTACTTCCTCATTGAAAGGATCCTAATTACACATGTATCATTTTTCATGGTAGGTCAATTCTCAAAGTGGTTCTCATCACTAATAGCACCAGCAGTGGTATCTGTATGTAAGGCACAGTTGGTTTGTATGTGATTGTTCAAGGCAGAGCACTGCAATTAATAGGTCAGGTTTGTCAGTGTTGATGTCATTGTTATGAAGGGTTGTGATTTCTACTTATGAGATTTGTGGTTAAATAAAGTCTGCCTCACAAGCTGTTTGCATTAAGTGACAGTGATTTTTGTGTCACCTGAAATTGTCTTATGAAAATCTTCAATTATCATGGTGTCATCAAATCAGTAAAGAGACACAAATAATACCACAGCATTTGTCTCACTTGAAGCTGTAGTTCATTAGCCAGAGCAGAGTTACTGGTGAAGGTGAGCCATGTGGTTTTTATTCATTCTTCTGTGCCACTTACCTTGTAAATTAGAGTGTAGAGTCTTGAGTTGTGTCTTAACTTGATTCTTATGAAACCTATGACTATCAAGGAAAAAAAACATAGTTTAGATGCATCAGCCAATTAATAGCTTGTGGAGATAACAATTGTGCTTTATCAACAAAATGTAAGTATCTCTTAGGTATAACCATGAAAAGAGATACTTTGTGTCAAAAAGCTCACAATGGTTTTTTATTGGTATAGTTGACCTACAGTGACAAACAAAGCATACCCTTAAACAATCAAAGATTAACTTCTGTCTAGCTGAAGTGAATGTGGTGACTTAGTCTCTTCTTGGACTCTCAAGTATAGTGTCAAAACCAGCATCCCACTTCAGCAAAGCAGTTGCCCTCCAGCATCAGTCTCAGAAATGCCAAATGTGCTGCTTAGTTTTTTAGATGTGTTCTGTGGTTTATTCATGGTGACAAGTGCTATGAACTGTTAGGCTAAGCAGTATTTCTTGTAATTCACCTCAACCCAACGCTCCAGTGATTGTCATCTGCAATTTCACTTAAGTTTATTTTCAAGGAGGACAAATAGCATTATGATATCCCTTTCATTCTTCAGTTAGTGTCTGTCTTGAAAACACATTTAATACAGTTTTACAGCAGTCTTTACAGATAATAATGATTTTTAAAACCTCTGACCTCAAAATACGAAGCAACATGATTATTCCTCTTGTTTTCTGCAGCTTTAAAAGAAATCCCACTGTCTGGTGTGTGACTGCATAAAATGTTTCTTCTCTAGACATTTGGAATTTGCTTATTTTGACTTCCCAAGTGCCTATGGGTTCTTTGATGTTTCGTGTTTTTGTGCAATTCTAATGGAAAAAATAAATCCTTTAATTGTTATTACACTTAGTATGGTTTCATGAAATAAGAAAATCAAATGTGTATATTGAGAGTGTAGTTTTGAGAAGGCAAAAATTACTGAAAACTACTCAAAACTCTTCCAACAGTTACCACATGGTATTTACAGCAAGTAAGCACATAACTGAATGCAGAACCTTTTCTTTACAGAAATGTTGGCTTTGTTTATGTTTCAACGTGTTTCAAGACCTGTTGGAAGTGAGCACTTTATAAAACATGTTTATCCAAAATCAGAGACAGCAGTGCTAACTTTAAATAAAATGGTGGTAAGCAATCCTAGATTGGAAAGGTCATTTTCCATAGATAGTCAGTACTTTAAAAAAGCTGAGTTGTGAGGTGAGCCACAGAAAAACTCCAAGTGCCTAAGTTTTGTGGGCTCTTGATTTTGTGGGAAAGCCCTACATAAAACACTGGTATGATGTTTTCAAAAGCATAATAATTATTGTTTTTTATGTACTTACACCATTTGTCCAATTGCTGATTGACATAGAGTATCTAGGAATAAAAAAGACAAAAAGAAAAGGTTTATTAGCACTTGCAGATGGAGTGGCTTAAGAGTGTATTAGTCCTTGCCTGTTAATTACTGTCCCTTCAGCTGCAACATAGCAGGTGCTTTTTTAGCTTCTTTTTGAAGTGAAGTGTCAATGCTTGTAACTGAACAAGTGAACACTTCAGTCCAACAGTTTTGATAACAGCTCAAAATCTGTTCCACTCAGCCCCTTGCAATTAGACTCAGCAGACTTTTATACCTACTTCTGATCTGATTTTTGCTGTGGATAGTTTTTCTCACTACTGATTTTGGATGGGTGATTTGACAGGTGGTTTTGAACACCTGCATTCACAAGTAGGAGACTAACTTTCTCATTCTGTTACTTCTCAGCTCTGACTTAGTATTCCTGCAGATCTTGGTTTTAAAGGTCAAGGAAGAAACTTCACAATTCAGAGAACTAAAAGTTGTTTATTTAGGGAGTCATCTTTCCATACTGTTAGCTGATGGACAAACTCTGTTTCAACTGTCTTGCTTTAGATGTGTATTTCTTTAAACACTCATGTAGTTCACTTTAAAGAGCTTTTTAGAGACAATGTGCCCCATTTTCCCTTTGCCCTGACCTGTTTGCTTTGGACAAGGCTTCTAAAAGCCTTTTTTTACAAAGACCTAAACAGATTCGTAGAGTATGTTCACAGTAGGTTGCATTTTTATTCCCTGAAGAATATGGTCAAACTGGAGAAAACCCTTTTTCCTGTTTTCTGTCACACTGTTATGCTATGGGAAAGAAAGCATTGTACATGTCACAATTGAGTTTTTGTTGCCATACTGCACCTCTTGTTTGTGGTTTTTTTTAAACCTGGGATCTACATTTTGGTGCAGCTATAAGGCATTTTAAGACTATTTGTACTACCTAAAAGAATTCTAAGAATATTGCTTCTTAAAATTTATTCTAAACTCACTTTTCCATGCAGCAAAATATAACATTAAAGCAAAATGTAAGCAATGACTCCATAAAAAAAAGTGGGGGAGGGGGTTTGTATAAATAGAAGCTACCATTTCAGTGTTAAGTTGGGCGTAAATATTATAAAATATATTGTTATACCTTGTTCAGGGGAACATTAAACTGTATTTTTTCTGATTGAAAAAAATCATGTATTAGATATTATGTGACTGTTAAGTTTAAAAACTTAGAAGGTTTTATTAAAGTTTTCTTTGTACCCAAAGCAGTATCATTATAAAATTTCTTCCCCTATATCACTGATGCAGATGCATATTTTCTTTAGTATTTAATGTGGGGTATTTTTTGTTTCAGGAAAACAACTTCATTTATGTAGGATGTTTTACTGAATCTTATATTAAATATTACTAGAATGTGGAAAATATTTTTAAAATATTTGGAGGTTGATGGATTAGTTCTCTTCAAAGGGAAACAAAACACTAAATATTTCTAATCCTGCATTATTTACCGCATGGATGGTTAAATGCTACTTTAAGCCCCATAAAATTAAAAGGGAGAAATCTGCCAACTGTAGCAGGAATTGGATTTAGGAAGAGTGGTACAGAGCCAAAATATTGCTACAGAATTAAATGTCAAAAATCTTCTTTAATAGTAGATATATAGTTCACAGTGTCTGGTTATGATTAATACATTTAATCTAAATCACTGAAAGTTGCTCTCTCCTTTTCCATAAAATACAATAGGACACAAATCAGTTTTACTGTAGGTGGATAACAATTGGAAAATAATGCATCTTCCCGCCCAATAAATTGTCAGTTATACCTTTTAACTAAAATCGATTCATCTTTCCAAAATTTATTACGATTTCTAATAATAAATCTTTTCAAATGTTTATTCATTTGCTTTTTGATACATTTGTGCCACTTTTGCTATGGTCTAATGTTTTTTCTTTTGATTCATTGTAAATTAGAAAATCTATTTTGAGTCAATTTTCTAGTTAAGAAGTTAAAATCTATAACCCAGACATTTTTTCATAGTCTCCTTTGCACATTTTAATACCCTTGAACTTAGATCCAATCCAGTAAATTCTGATCAGAAGGTGATTAAAAGACTTTTCACTGCAACTTCTTGACTGAGGGCCAGATTCGTAAAACAAGTACTTATGAGATTGTTAGCTGGGTTTTTCCTGCACATATCTCTGAGTCAAAGAGGAAAATTGAAACAATTATAGCAGATGAACAGATACATACATAGGTTTTGGTCAAAGGTTTTTTAATATAGGCAGTCAGAATTGCCCTTGTGAGTGAGAAACCAAAGATGGTGTGATAGAAGCTCCTTTTGTTGTCCCTTTATGGCAGCAATGCAATAGCAAAAGTGGTGATTGCTAAAGCATGCTCTGTGCATCATCATTTGGGGTATCTGTAATTATCCATCTAACCTCTTCAAGTGTGGTCACCTGCCATGTGATGTTTATAGAAGTAACACTTTTTTAAGAATATATTTTAAAAGAAATTTCTTTAATGTTTGATATTCTAATCTGTGAAATTGTGTTCACTGTTCAGCAGTTTCCTGCTCTGTATATAATAAAATATGTCAGAGGAGGATAGTCTTATTTTTTTACAAATCTCCCAATAAGCATATTTCCTGTTAGAATCCAGTTAAAAAAAAGTGATCTTAATCAGATTTCTGACAAGAATTATGGATGAGAAGGTTAATTTAGTATGTAATTATCTCAAATCTCTTAAAGGCACAAATATGTTTTGTTTATAATAGAAATGTGAACATTGGCAGAATAGAGGGGGAAGGCTAGAAAATGTTTGAAACATAACTATAAGAAAATTACAGTTGTAATTTGAACTTGATCTACAGTATCACTTTTTGGCAAATTTGTGTAGCTGAAAGTATCTTGGGTTTTAAAGTGATTGATTTCAAACTTTAAAAAATCATTTTTATGGATGGATTTGAATTCATTAATTTTACTAATTACATAGTGAAGAAAGCAGATGTTTTCTTAGGCAAAGATCAGGCTTTAATTACAGATCTTACCTGCTTATCTAAAAATAGTGTCAATATGTTCATCTCTTTCTCTCAACGTTAATTTCTTATTTTTATATGGAAATATGATTTTTTGCCCATTTTAAGCCTTACTATATGTACAAATACAAATCTAATACTTAGAGTACTGTTTGAGGGATACATATGTCATAATCATGTATTAACGTTCTTCAAGAGTAAACTGGGTGAAAAATGCCCCTTTAAATTGTCAAAATCAGAATCACCTAGTGCTACTCTATTTCTAATTGTAATAATGTGTTACAAAAAGAGTCAAAAACGTTTGCAACAGAGCAGAGTTTCCAGCAGTGATATAAATCTCTGTGACCTCCCCTTAGGACTTTTTATTCTGAGCTATGTAGTGGGTAGGACTGCAGTCTACAAGAGAAAGGCAAAGAAAGCTGCCATGCAATTAGAGAAACAACAAAGGGTTTATGTATGCTTGTTTTGCGCTTTAGCCAATCACTATAAATGTTGTCTGTTTAAATGGCTTTAAATGTATATTTGTCACTGCCTTGGGGAAGTGGAAATTACTTAACTAGTGCTAATAATTGGCAAGATCCAGAAAGACATGGTCTTTGAAAAGAACATTTGCAGCTGAAGATGCATGATCTATTACAATAATTCTTCTTGTGCCACATTTTTCTGTGTTTGGAAGAAGCACATGAGCAAACAAGCATCAGTAAGTGTAACTGGTAGAATGAATATTTAATAATGTAAACTGATGCAAGGTTGTAAACTAACTCTGATATGTAACAATTGTAAAATTAGAATCATGTGATCATTTTAACTTTGTGTAAACTCTATCAAGCTTCAAAACATTATTTTCTCAGAACTACATTCATACTGTCATTTCTCAGGGTTTATAGTTGCTTTAGTTATTTCAGAAAGTGCGTGAGAATTGCCGTGTCCTTTCAGAAGAAATGTGTTTTCTTCTGGATTAGAACAGTGAGCGCAACTTCTAAAAAATAAAGAAGTATTGAGGTGTGTGTACTGTAAAGCAACACAAAATAACAAAACGTAAGCAGTATCAATAATAACCCATTAGTAGCAAACTCCAGTGGTTGTCCAGATGTTCCAGGACAATTTTCTCTTCCTTTTAGATGTTATGCAGTGGGGAAAGGTACTTTTTAAAAAGCAGTCTGCTTGGGTGTACTTTCAAGATTTTCGTCCAGGGGATTATTTTTAATTTTTTAATTAAAATTAAAAGGGGGTTTTTTATTATTTTTCTATGGAGGGAGGTTTGTACCTCGCTTGCTTATTTCAGGGGAGTTACTGCTGGAGGTGGTATGATCAGAGCTCTTCAGCAGTCTTAGAGGGCAGCAGGCCCAAAATCTGTCATGAGCATGGAAAATTTCATTATGACTACCTGTGTCTAGTTGTAGTGATGTATTGTGTGGTTGTGGGATCATGGGGAAGTAGGTCCTTAATTATTTGGTGATCTTTTAATTCTAGGTTCATAGATATGAGACTGCTGTTCACAAATTTTGGTCAATTGCATCCATTGTATCTATAGTCTGCTAGTTTACTGTGTAGTGATGAGGGAATAGAAAATATTTTCCAAGAGAGCTTTCAGTAAAATTACCCAATATTGTTGCTGACAATTGATACATTCTTTGTTGCTGGTTCTTTGAGAGTAATTGGTGACCCTTCAGTTAGTGTTATTGTGTGGTTTTTTATGTTCAAAATATTTGGATTTCTTTTGGATGTGTTTCTTCTACAGTTTTTTTCCATTACATTAGTAATGAAAAGAAACTTAATCTCAAAATAATTGAAACAGGAACATAGCAATGTAGAGAATGTACTTGAATGAATAGCCACAAACAGTATTTGTGGTAGCTAACTGTTTTGATGGGATACTGAATGTTTTTACACCAACTGCTTTTAAGTTTCGCCTTTGTTGCCATGGAGATCAACTGTACAAGTATTATTCTTGAAAGGAGATTAATTCTTGCCTCCTGTGCATAGAAGTGTTTAGGGAACAGGTGAATGTTTAGACATTCTTGCTTTGGAAGGTAAATAATATCCTTGAGGTATTGTACACTACAGCTTTCAAAATGTGTTACCAAGCACAACTATTTCTTTCGCCTTCAGAAGAAAATAAAACAGGCTCTTGTGTCTACCTTAACCTAAAGGGAGACAGAAAAGTGCCTGGAGATTCAGGTACATCTGGTGTCCCTTTTATTCCTGCTGTCTTGCTGGAGGAGCTGGAAGTGGCCAGCCGTGCTGTCAGCCTCCACATAGCCCAGAGGTCTCAAATGGCCTTGACTTGCGCAAAATAGATTGTTCCACTAGGGTGACAGAGCTGGTCGGCTGTTAAGAGAGCTAATCAAAGCAGACACAAACCCAAGTATAATACTGGTTATTAGAAACTCTGCTGGTATCAGACTAATTAAATGTAAACACCTAAAGCATTCATTTATTTCATTATCAAAATTATCAAACTGGTGAAGTGCCCACAGCTGGGGAGAGGTGGGACTTTTTGACCTCACTTAACCTCTCTAGTATAACTAAGAGGATTTGTCTTGGCAGCCCCCTCTCCAAGGGGAAATCATCAAAACCATTAATGATCTGTCCTTTGGCAAAATGCCTGGCACAAATTCTCTCAGAGCAGACTTTTTAAAGCTTTGTGTGCTTTTCTTAGCATACATCTTCTAACTGAGCATTCTGAGGAAGCTGGTGGTACTTGTCCAGGTTTGTGCATCAATCTTATTAAAGTTTTTATGGTTGTATGCTTTATAGAGATCAGTCTTCTTGATCCATGTGTCCAGTGTTGTTTAGTATGATCTAGATGTTGTGTGGCCTGGAAAACTGAATTGCTTGTTGTTTGATCAGCAGCACCTATACACTTCAGAACTTGTCTGACGAGCAATTTGGAGAAGGCTGGCTAACCCCAGGCACTTGGAGTTTTCTCTCATGAAAGTGATAACCCAAAGCAGCAATCCTCATTAATTAACCCAAAACAGGAATCCTCATCAATTCTCCCAGTTCTGATTATTCCTGATCAAGGGTCTCCTAATGTTTGGCAGGGTCTCACCTACTGTGCAGCAATGGCTGATCTGAAAGGTGTCAAACAAAAGAGGTGAGATAAGGAGGGGGTTTTGGCAGGCATTGCCATGAGTTTTTGTCTTGTGCAGCAGGATGGTAGATTGTGGAAGGCTGAGACTGGGGAGAACCCATTTGAGATTTTCCTGTGTCTTGCCATGTGCTTTCTTTATAATTTGTTCAGCCTCTTTCAAGTGGAGCAAGCTGACCTAAGAACTATGGATTATACCAATCCTTGGCTTGTTATGTTTGTTTCTTTGTCTTCCAAGAGATGTTCTGGCTAGGTATTGTGTGCTCTCCTGGCTGTGGATGTCTCTGAATTTCGTATGTATTTTTGTTTCTATTTGGAAGCACTGGCTTGTTTTTGTGGGTAGGAGTGTTTACTGTGCTAAATTTCACATGGCAGACTTTGATCATACATTTTCAACAGGTTGAAGATTGAATTGAGTGCCATGTTTGCTTGTTGGCAATATACAAAACGCAGTTAGCAAATACAACTATTCTTTACCATCTCAAAGAGTTTTCGTTTCTTAAGGATGTTTTTGCTGCCTTTTGACAAAATTTTTAGCTGCAGGAACTTTTACTCCCCCTTCCCATTTTTACCTAACTCAAGTCTTTTTTCTGTTTTTGATGATACCCACAGTTGTCTTTTCATAGCTATTTAAACCTGCATACATGCATACATCATAACTGAACTGCCTATTTGAAGAGGGGCGGTGTGTGACGTGAATTGTTCCAGGCTCCACATGTGAGTTGTCTGAGTTTGTGCTGATGTCTCCCCAAACACAACTTCAAGTGCCTGATTCTGTGTGGATGTGGAGGGAATAAAATCCCTTCCACTCTAAGCAAAGAGTAGATTCAGGATCGCTTGATGAAGCTGAACAGCCACAAGTGACCTGATGACACACATCCCAGGGATGGGGGAACTGACAGATATTGTTGCCAAGGCACTCTCCATCATATTTGAAAAGTCATGACTGTCAGGCAAAGTCCCTAATGACTGGGAAAAGGGAAACATTGCTCCCATTTTTAAAAAGGGAAGAAAGGAGGATCTGGGGAACTAAAGACCAGTGGGTCTCACTCTTGCATCTCCTCTGTTCAGCATTTGTCCCTTTTCTGGTATCTCCTTTCTGCATCCTCTTGTGTGTGTCTCCTTTTGGCTTTTGCCTCCCATTCCTAATACTCTTTTCACAGAAGCAGCAGGGACTCAGGTGTACAGTGAGTTGATTTTGTCCATCCCAGAGCCAACTTGTACCAAATGTGACTGGCATGGGCCAGTCCCTGACCACCACCTACGCTCTATTGACACTGTTAACAAGATTCATAGAAGCTAATATTTTTCATCCAGTCAAAGCCTAGTATTGTCTAATAGTTAGGTATCTCTGAGTAGTTAGTGCTAATGAAGTCCAAGGAACAGAGATTTGGGTGAGTTTACACTCATTAAATCTGGATTTCTCTCTATGTGGGTTTTTCATATATCTGTCTTAATAGCGAGTAACACCCTCTCTTTTGTTTGATAGGAATGCAAGAAGAAAATAATGTGCAATGCAGGTTGAAATTAATGTGTATTAGGGTATAGATTATAAATATGGAATCATGTAGCTTCTTTTATTAATTTCAACTATATCTGTTAATTTCTAGTAATACACTATAGGACCAACTTCTTAGTACTGTTTGCATGGATAGCAACAAGCTCTGAAGTTCTTGATTAAATGTATCAGATTTTAAGCTTTGATTTGCAGTAGTTTGTGAATTTACTAAAATGGATTCAAGTAGCATCTTGGAAAAAAAAAGTATGATACTGTCAGAAGAACCTTGAAATTGAATTACAGCTTTAATATTCAAACTGGGGCATGTATTGTTATTTGTAGTATATGTAAAATGACTTTTATAGACGAAATTTAAAATCGGTGGCGCAGAATAGGGTTTATAGTGCATGGTCTTTAAGAAGAACAAGGAAGGATCTTTGATGTAGAGCATGTAGCAGAAAGATGCATATTTATTAAATAAAGGAATTTTTAAATGGGGGTATGGTAAAAGAAAATGTTGTTCTTGCCAATATGCTAGTCAGATGACAGTATTCATTGCCAAAGATAAATGCTAAGTGTTTCTCTGTGCTTAAGTATTTATTAAATAACTACTATGTAGATTTATTTAAAAAATTAAAATTGTAAAATATTTTTTTATATAACAATGAGAAAGAGCCTTTTCAAATCTTTATGCCCGAGACTCTGATTTCTAGGAGTCTGGTTCTTTGTGCTGTGCTGTCAGTATCCCCTGTGTTTCTAGCAAGGTGCCATGCTTTTCTTTTAGGCGCACAGTTTGTGGTCATTGGGAGTGGGGCTGTGGCCAAGCCTCATCCCTACATCTGTGAGAAGCAGGTAAAGAGCATTGAAAGCAATGAGACCTGGAGTGCCCAGGTGCACTGACCAGTCACCAAAGGGAACAGAGGGCACCCAGGTGCAATGCATGAACATGAGGGGTGTAAAAGGCTGGGCTAAAGAACAAGAAGGGTAGATGCTTGCAGCCTTCTGAAGTGATGTTGCTCTGTATGGGCAGATGCCTGAAGCCTTCTGATGTAGTTTGGTGTTACTCTGTTTGGGAATGCTTAAAGTCTTCTGAAATTTTATGGTGATTCTCTGTGTATTGTGGCTGTCTCAACTGTGACATGTGCTGTGACGCTTTCTTGCCATCCTTGGCATTCTGTCCAAATTGCCAGACTTGGCCAGTTAGGCCTCTCTCTATCTGACTTAGATGTATGAATTCCAGGTACCTCAGGAAATCTGTGTAGTATTCCTTAAGACTCAGGGGACACAGGTGTGAGAAGCAGGTGTTGTCAGAGGCACTGCACAAAGTGGCAGCTTGCTGGCTACATCATGCTCTGTCTGGTTCCTGTCCTGTAACTCACTGCATGCATTGATCACCTCAGACCACTAAGCTTCATATATTTAATGAGAATGTTAAGAGTTCTGTGTTGTCCAAATATAAGCTAAATATGTCTTGTGTAGTTGTCTTATTTAAGGCAAAAAATAAACCAGAGCCTCCCTTCTCTCTTGTATCAGTCCTGTCTGGGACTGCCACTTAGTGTCACTGCAAGGGCAGGTCTGGAAGAGGATGCAGGGAAAACCACCTGCTGTATTGTTGTATATATTGTTTCCTGGACTCTCATTTCCCAGAAATGTTTCATGGCATTTTCTTTTTGTGTTTTTTTTCCTTTGGCATTTTCATGGCATTTTCTCTTTGGGTCTTTTTGACAGTATTCTTTATTCATCATTTCCTTCCTTACCACATTGTTTGTACTGGTTTTGGTAGTCATTTTAAATAAATTTATTTGTCACAGTAAGCCTAATGCTTACTTCTGCATTGTCATTGGAGAGTGGTGACAGCAGAGACTGAAAAACAGTAACAGGCCTTGCTTGGCAGTGCATCAATGCTGAAAACAGCACCACAGCTGCTTAGGAGCATTGTGAACTCTGGCCTTCCAGAGAGTGATTCAAGGCAGTCATCCCAGCAGAAGGAATTTACTTGGATTGCAAGGGATAGAATATTGTAATCACCAACCCTCTCTCATTCAAAGGGGAAAATTCTTAATACTTTGATCAAAATCCTTGGCAGTTTTCCAGGAAAAGGTAGATTTTTTTTTCCCCCACTACTCAAATTACTTCAAAAACTTTGTTATGGGATGGCTATGTAGGCTGAGAGAGGAATGTGGTTTTGAAGATAGAACCCAAATAATCAGGAAAACAGTGCTGTTATTTTCAATATACTTCTGATACTTTGTACTTTTCACTTCAAGTGATAAGAAAAAGATAAATGTTCTTTCTGAATTATTTAATCCTCTATTCAACTTAAAACGTCATGAGAAACCTTTTTAAAGAACAATCATGATATATTAAATAACCTTCTCACTGTCTTGCTCAGGGATATCAAACTGGCTTGCTGGGGAGTTATAACAATCTGAATTTCTATTACTTGACAAGTATATTTGGGGGTTCTCATATTCCAATGGAATTAAGAGGTATTCTAAAAACACCTTTTCATTTTGTTATCCACAACCATTTCCCAGAAGCCATTTATGAATTTATATTTTACCTTTTGATAGGGGTGAGCTGTTAGACATTAATGTATTTCTGGTTGCTGTTTATAGGAAATGGGAAGGAAGAGAAATGAGAAATATTTTCTCATTCTTTTTAAGATCCTAATTGTTGAAATCCACTTTCAATGATTTGTGTTGGCTCTTGCTTCTAATGTTCTCTGACTGTAGTCATAAGTAAAATAATAATCAGTCTTTTACCATTCATCACAAATCTAGCATATCACCATGGTGAATGAACAGTTGGCCTTATTAGCACTAATTTGTTATGATCAAAGTTGTAGTCCAATTTCAAATTACTAGCAACTTGATGAATTCATTTACAGAAACAGCTGAAACTTTGATTATATTCTAGGCTATAGCAAGTAGGGCAAACACAAAGAAGAGCAGTAGCACTGCCAAGAAATTTTTGGTCTATCCCAGCGTATGCAGTGAAGGTGACATCATTGTTTCTAATATATGCTATTATACCTTTATAAATTTAAGACTATTCTGAAATAATCTCTACAGTTTTTTCCTTTTTTTAAGACTGTTTTGTCTGGCTTTATCCTTTATCACTAATACCTTTACATCATGATGAACATAAAATGAGAATCATAAAGAAGTATTATGGAAGAAATTAATTAACACTTCTTTAACTTGGGAAACTTGAGACTGTCCCAGCTTGCCTGTTCCTTTTGAAATAATTATTCTGTCAATACATAGCTAATAGAATCCTACCTCTTCCCCTTTTAGTAAGGAT
Source organism: Molothrus ater (assembly GCF_012460135.2). NCBI lineage: Eukaryota > Metazoa > Chordata > Aves > Passeriformes > Icteridae > Molothrus > Molothrus ater. The sequence goes on from NC_050480.2 coordinate 19,970,391, forward strand.
TTCCTACCAAACTTTTATTTTGAAATTTGCTAAAAGTATATTTTGCAAACTTGAAAACAAACTCATATTTTCTGTAGTATATTTTTTAATAGTAATAATTATTATAATAATACCTGGATATTTTTTCATGGTATGGCATACTTAGGTCCATGCTAAAATGTGAAATTGAGTAATGGGTTTTAGATTTGCATATTTTTATTGAAAGTTTTTTAAACTTAGTACATCTAAGAGACAATGATTAGGAAAGGTGGTGAAGCAATTTTGAAGTAGCATAAGGAGAATGTATGGGGGCAGTATTATACCACAAGAAAGAGATAAGGCGTCTTTATTTACATTTGAGACTTCTAGATTTTTTTTATAACTCTTCTTCTTTTCTCATTCTGATACTTATTTTGCTGAGAAAGACTACAAAGACTACAACTTTGAGTCTGAACTTTATGACAGTAACAAATAGTTGGAATCTATTGCAAAACAGAAAATTGAGAATTTTTCCATGGTCTTTTCCTTGACTTCATTAGGTAAATTCAAGCCAATGGTAATAGAGTTCAACATATTCCTACTTTTAGCTAGTATATTTTTCAAAATGTTTGTGATGTTACTTGCATCTGAGCTGTGCATACCATCTTGTCTTATCTTGTCAAAAGTACCCAACAAGCAAACCCCTCTGATTTGTATGTGCTAAGTGCATAGATTTACTGCTGCAGTTTGAACATTTTTAAATTAAAATATATTGCTTGTTCCAAATGTATTGATTTACACATCTCTTTGTCAATATTAAGTAGAACAACTTCTCCAATAAGTTAAAAAAAAGTCTGGCAAGATGGGTTACATTTAGTGGATTGGTTGAAGTTTATATTTCTGCATTTTACTTGTTTGTGTGTTCTTGCTCTTTTGCCCTTTATTCTCAATCACTGTTACAGATATCTGTAATGTCCCTTAACTGAGAAGAGATGCTGCCAGTTGCTCTCTGAATTCATACAAAGTTGCAGTCATTTAAATGTGACCCTCCTTAAGTTTTCAACTCCTAACAAGTGCTTAAATATGAAGGTTCTACCTGAGGTTGGGGTTTTTTAAATGCGTAAAGATCCTAACAGGATCAAAGTTCTTAAGCTTAATGGTGGTGTAATAGTAGTCAATTGTCAGAATGCTTGTTTTTACTGTAAGTGCTCTTCAGTGCAATGTTTCAGTTGTATCATTTTTGAGAAGGCTGTGTAATCACCTTTTTTGTCCACTTCTAGTCATCAGCCAGCTGCTTGTGCAATAGTCATTTATTTTTAGAATATGTGTACAAGTTACCAATGCAAACAATCTTGCTGCTACTCTCCCATCTCAATTCTCTTGCACCTAAATGTGAAGCTATTCATTTGTTCTAAGTAAGCAAATCAACAAGTGTGTAGTAGTTCATAGGCTATAGGAGCATTCTCTGACTGACTTTGTTAAAACTTTTGTCCATTTTTCTGTCTGCTCAGCCTATCCTGCTGATTGCTGATCTGAAAAGCAGCTGAGATGTAAAGATGGGCAGTAACATCTAGTGGGCATAAGCTTGCTAGTGGAACATGGGTCTGGTGCAGATTTAGGAAACATTGTAAATTTGCCTGGCTGTTTGCCTGTAGACTGAGGTCACACTTAAGTTCATAAAATTCTTTCCCAATGCCAGGTAGATCCACCTGGAAACTGACCAGTTTCCTAAAAACTGTTGTGATGTTTTTTGGTTTTAAGTACTGCCATTCCAGTTGCTTGATCTCTAGAAAGTCACCAAGAGATTATTTTTAGGGATGATGGGTGCTGAAAAAGAAATCAGAGGTAATTTTCTTCTCACTTATAAAAGGTCAAAATTCTCTCTGTGTGATCTGGCTGGCGTGTACCTATTGGTATTAAACATACATGTAATTCAGGAAGTAAATACCTATTTAAATACAGTACTAAATTTTAATTTGAATACTTGCAGCAAGTTGAAAGAATGGATTATGATAGCAGATGGTTTAGTAGTGGAAATGGTAGGTTAAGGAAGAAAAGGAAAGTTGTAGAAACGTTTTCATGTACTGTTAAGAAAATCTTGATTTGAGTGACATTGGGCAGCTACATTGTAGAGACACTTAGGAAAATGTGGTGTATAATTTCTGTGTTTAGGACTAAGTTGAGAGTGATTGCCAGAGCCTCATAGCAGTGGAACATGTGAGGTCCATGCTGTGCGGTCTGTAGTGCTTGCGCTGTACACAGGCAAAAAAAATGTTTGTCCGGAGCTGCTGTATATCAGTAGAACTAATATAACTTCAAAACAAAAAAAAAAAAAAAAAACAACAACTTTCTTTGTCTCCCTAAATGACATTACTTTGAACTTCTAGGCATCTTATCCTATATTTTCTCTAATAATTGAAATGTACATCTTGATTTGTATAACCTCTATTGTTGATGATACATTCTGTGGAGTTGGTACCTCTGTTTTATCCACTGTAATAAATCTGTTTTGTCAAGAAGAGGGAGAGAGGTGTGTTATCCGTTGTCATTCTCTAGTGGAAAGCCAATTTTTTATTGCATTTTTTTACCTGGGTTTTCTATAGAACTGATGTGAGCTGTCATCACTTTTCTTTCTTCCTTCTTGCCTCATTCTAATACCTTCAGGAAATTCCAAGTTAATTTGACAATCCACTTAAATGTGACAGTCGTTCAGATGTAAATGATTATTAAATACCTCAAGTTTTGTGAAAAGATGTAGCCAGCTTAAGTGACAAACCTAAATTTATTAACTCCCTTGAGGAAAGGCTTTTGGCATAAACTTAGTTATTAGCATGAGAGAAACCCATATGGGAGTAACCTTATAAATGCTTCAACATTTGATCAGTGTTTGTGCCTTTGTTAGCCCTCAAAGTCACTTAAATGTCAGGTCTAAAGCTATAAGAAACCAGGCAGAGTTGCTTGATTTTTTTTTATTCCCCCCCCCCCGTTTGCTTTATCTCCCTTCAGAATGCATCATGAACAGGTAGAGACAGTTAGAATAGAAACTCAAAAGCACCGATTTTATTGATTTGTTGGCCAGGTCATTTATGTTTAGTAATTAGTATCCTTTGTTATCCTTAATTATTTTAGACAATGTTATTTATATCTCAGTTAATTAAACTCAAAGCTTTGCTCCAAACAGAAACCATGCTGGTTTTTTGGTTGTTTTTTTTTTTTTTAATGTCTTGAGCTATGGCTGTAGTGACCTCTAAGACTAACTTTAACTTTTGTCTGAATATTCTAAAAATGTTGTTTTCCTGTTTTAATAGTGTCTAAGGTTAAATTTCCCTGAGGTACTGATAAAAGATAATGCCAAGAAAATTCATGGCAAATTTTCAGGAAGGCTAAGTCCCTTGAGTTCCAAGAATGATGGGTCAAGGTGGAAGCAGACATTTGCTTTCTGGTAGCCCAGAATAAGAATTGGGTCTCTGCTAGGTTTAGTCATGTGAAGCATGAACAGAAATGATAGCAGTCTGATTCTTTGAATTTGTACTGTATATAAAGCACATTTGCATCCAAGAGCACTAATAACTAATAAAATAAACGCTGTGCATGCATCTCCATGCTACCTATGTTTAGGTGTCACTTGGAATTTTAATCTTCAGAAATTTGGTGATTTCATTCCTTCCAATTTTTTCTGCCCTTATACTATGTCAACTGGCAATCTTGATGTTTATTTGGACCAAATAAGCAAACTAATTATTAAAACGCTAAAAAGTTGCTTGAATATGCTAAGTTTCTTCCTTTGGTTTGCATAGAGTTCATGGTTCAGTGCTTCTGATCGTGAAGGGAAACTATGTTATAGCAGTGTAATGCTGCAGGAATTTAACTCTGGAAATAAAGGCTTTTCATTATTTAAAAATAATGACATCCTGAGATAATGAGGTGTTTACTCAAAAGAAAATTTGACACAATCTGAGGGTTTTTTCCCCTATATTTTTCAGTGTTTCTAGCATCCTCAGTAAGAATCGCAAACAGTTAAAATTTTTATTCCCTTCACACAGGTTTGTTCATTCACACTGATTGACTTATGTCCTTTATATTACATTAAAAAAATTGAGTGTTTGGGCAACCTGGACCACAGGAGCAAATATTTTGCCAAGTTTTTGTGTAATGTTTGTTCCATGTAGAAATACACTCTTTGCATGTGTGTCTGTGTTTAAAAAGAAATTAATGGGGATTGTAGCCAATACTGAAGCCAAACTGCAGGCTGATAGGTGTATGAGCCAAAATGAGTAATCAGTAAGAATTTCAAGTCTGCCCTTTCTCCCATTACTAGGAGTATTTAAAAAGATTTGCAAAACAGCTGTGAAGTTAGCTTCTTAAATGTCAGAAGTCCACTGACTTCATGAAGACTGCTTCATTTAAGTGAGAAATTTTTATGGTTTCATTTATTACACTGAAACAGTTCTTAAGAACTAAGAAAAATACCTCTAACATAATTTAATTGCATTACTACGTGGTATTCAGATAATTGAGGTTGAAGTGAGTTGTCAAGTTAATGTCATGTCAAACTCTTGCCTTAGTGGACTCCAATACTGGGTTTGGCCTGGTTTTGTGATTGGCTGGAAGGCTGATGTTTATAACTGCTACTTCAGGACATGATCAGAGCTACAACACTGGATTCTGTATACTATATTCCTTTCCCGTCTGGGGTTTTTTTAAGGCTTTCTGTAGGGGAAAAAAAGAAGGCAGAAGAGCAATGCTAGCTGTATGCTCTGTCATCTGCTTAATCCTTATCCCCTTCACATTGTCAATACTCATCTAATTCCACTTTAACAACAGTAATTGGCTGATGGAGTAGCAGATATAGATTTATTTTCCTGATGACTCCTTGACTTTTTTCCTCTGGCAATACTAATAGAATTCCAAATCCTTACTGGTGTGATCATGTCATGAGTAGGTCAACAGTCATGTCAAGGTCCTATTGGAAACTTCATAGCCAACATCTTAATTTAGACTTAGCTATCTTTTTTCTCTTGTATGTGCAATTGTAAGCAATTCTTTCAAGTATCACACTCATTCCATTATAACACAGTTTGTTTGAAGCAAAGGGAGGCAGTTCTGCATGTGAATTGTTTTCTGAATGGTAGTAGGTCACACAAACTCAGTAAGCTTCTTCCAGATGTGATGCATTATCTGAATTATGCGGGAAGCTTGAAGGAAACAAAATATTGCTTGTTTGTTTTCAAAGTTATTTCAGTCTTTCAGTTAATGAGAATTGAAATGGATACTGTGGCTTTCTAATATTTAAGGAAAACATGTCTGAGAATTTGAAATGTCAGGTCGCTGGGTAGCTGAGTTGATCTAGTGGTATCCTGCCACTGGAAGGCAAAGGCTTGCTTAGTTTCTTGCTTTCTTTAATTCTAATCTAGCTCATAACCTACCTGCTCTAGGCCCTGTGATTCCTGTCCTACATTTTACCAGAGTTCTGAATTATAACTGGCTGCTGAGTTGCCTCAATCCATCATAGAAAACAGTAAAAAACCACAGACTTCTCTTTTGAGGTTAATTTTACCATCATCTTTGTGAGATGGAGAAGTGATCTGGAGAATGGGAGAAACTTAACCTTTGACACATGAATGTGGAAGAGGGTACGCAGGACAGCCCATTTTAGCAGTAATGACTTACTTAGGACAAACTGTGTCTGGTGGGATTTTACCTTTAGTTTTTGATTAAGTTAAAATTGAGAAATAAGACTATCAAGTTGTTTGGAAACCTGTCTAGGTTTGATGGACTAATGACCATCTTTCACATCACCATCCAACTTTACTTTGTCTTTCCTATTTATCTGAACCATCCTATTTTTTTTTTTTTTGGCACTAGTGTGTATCCAGTCTGGAAATGGGAAGTATGCTGTGTTGTCTTTCTTGAACTTGAAGTAATACTGCAGAAGTTTTGGGACTGACTTGAGTAAGACCAGAGTAGAGTGCATACACTCAAGCTGTCAGAAAAATCCGTAACAACTGATTAAACACCTTTTGTCTCTTAAAGCATGTCAGACTTAATTGAGTGGTTAAGAACCGGTTTTGGCAGAGACTTAATCTCACTTAGTCTTTTGGCTAACTGAATAGTACTCAATATTGAAAGGGTGCATGCAGTCTCTTGATAGAGATTTATGCACTTGACCAAGTGCTTAAATTTTACAGGGAAACATTTAAATTCAAGTGCTTTGGTAGTCCTACATCAGAAGCAATGCCTATCTTGGGAATTACCACTATTATTAAATCAGCAAGGAATATTAACCACAGTCTACAGCCTGGCTTGACTGCCTTATCAAAGCTCCTCTTTTTATCCTCTGTCCAAAATCTTTATTCTATGAAGCTGTTGACCAATTACAGAGAGCTCATCTACTAACAGTGTCTATGTCTAGTGTATTAGTTTGGCCTCTTAATATTTCTGTATGAATGATAGGTAGAAAGCAGGAAGGAACAAAGATGAGAAGAAATACCCCCAAACAGAGCATTTCCTGTTTAGTGGGGAAGTTCTCTTCAGTATAACGCTTCTTGTTGCCAAGCCGTGCAGGAGTTTCACTTCCACTTTAAAGTAAGGGAAGGTCCCAAAATGATAACACTTTCTAAGAACTTGGTCTAGTATATTAAATGTGCTTATGGAAATATTCCTTTAGTCTAAAAAACAAGAGACTGCTTTTCTGTAGATAAAATGCATATTATTTTTTGAATTCTTGATTATATCAATTTACTGCTTCTGGAAAAAAAGCCCAGAAAGCATAAAAGTAGTAATCTACACTTAACTCCCTGTTTTATTAAGTTTTCCCCTGATGTGTAACTGAAGCAAAACCCAGTAGTTTAGGATGTTAATCTGTAGTTATAGAACATGAATTGCATCAATATCTAAACTCATAATAACAGTGGTACCGTGTTATGCTAAATTTGTGTACTGAAATATTTTCATTTCATAATGTCGTATTGTGTAATAACATATATTCTTAATGTATGAGCAGGTGAAGCTTCAAAATTTTTTGGAAGTACTGGCAAGTGCCACATCCTTGCTCTGTTCTCTTTTTAATGTACATTGGCTCCCTTGTTAAATTAATTTCATCCAGCCAGTTGTGAGATGGACAAGAGAATGTAACTGGGGCTTCAATAAAGTGACCAAACATATCTTTCACCCATATCATTTATTTGTATTTCCTCATTGCAAGTAAGTCAAAAATTAATATTTTTAAAAGTTTAGCTTTGTTTTCCCTTAAAATTATCATCTTTCTGTCAGTATATTCTCTAAAACTACTTTATGTGCATGAGGTTATTTAAAAATTTATTTTGAAATACAGTTTCAAATTAAAAATGCCAATAATGTAAAATAATTTAAAACTTTCACTAATTCACTGATCTATAATGTCATTCTTAAGGGAAATGTTTTGTTGGATTATTTTCCCTAGTATATATTAGGTTTTCTTGTGGTTAAGCTTGTTGGCTTTTAGATTTTATTTCCATCTTTTTTTGTTCAAGGTGGAATAGTAGGTAAAGTTAGCAGCATAGGATTTGTTTCATTAAAGAATTTGAAACATTCTTATATTGTAATCTCCCCCTTACCAGCACCCTGAGGGTTAACAATTTATTCAGTGACCTAAGTTAAATTGAACAGCCAAACTGGCTTAAAACAGCTTGCAGCCCCTAAAGGAGGGGAGGGTAAGAGGATGCACATCCTTGGTTGATCCTGGCCTTTTCCACCTAATGAATTAGTTGAGCATTTCACCAAAATTTCTCAGCTTGAATTTGTCCACTTGCTTGCACCATCCCATCCCACTTCTCAGCATTTGGGTGCGTTGAATCGTTTCACTAAAACAAAAGAATTGAAAATTGCAAAGCTAGACCAAGCACTGTCTATAAAACATAGCCAAGACATTAGCAGATTTAATTTTTACGATTTCAGTTTGTGTTTATAAGTCATTATAAACAACTGGGGATTTTTGTTCCTTGTGGACTTAAGTCTCACATACTTATACTTGTTTTCTGTTATTCTCACAAAGTAATAGGTACTTTCCCAATGTAAAAAACACTGTTCCTGCTACAAGGAGATAAAAACATACATGCAAAGGAGATTGAGGGAAGTAGTATGGCAGGATATGTGACTGTTGGCTGGTAAATAAGAATAAGCTGTTCTGTTGGGGTTTTTAATTAACTTGTCAGTATAAATCAGCTGGATTTCCCATGGGCAGCACAGCAGATGAGGGTCTTCCAAAGGGAATTAACTGGAGGAAGGGTGAAAGCTGTACAGATGAGTTTGTGAAAAATGTTCTGTGCATAAGAGACAGGAAGAAGTCAGAGAACTGCTAATGATATAAACATTTTTAAAAATAGTTTAAAAAATGTGGAATCTGCTTTCTCTAACAAGGGAGGAGGAGATGGCATGAAATAAAATGGATAAAAATGTCTGAGGGGCATGAAAAATAATGGAAGGCTTGAATTAGATTCCTTGATACTGGTGGTAGAATTCAACTAATAGTGTAATCTTCACATCTGCAATCTTTTGACTGAGATGAGAATAGCAGGCAAGGAAGCAAGGCTGGACCATCAGTATTGCTGCTAGTCACAGTTTTGTAGGGTTATTCAAAGCTGTCTGAAACAGGAACAAGAAGCAGGTGATTTGGGGTTTAGGTTGTTCTTTTAGAACTCTGTTAGCATTAGACTGACACAGACACCAGTGTGAGGCTTCAGGAAAGGAGTTGGGATCTGCGTTAGATGAAAGCTGACAGCTGGAAGATGAGCACACTTGAGGACCATCAACCTAGATGCCCTGTGCTGCAGAACCTCAGCTGCCTCTGTTTTTCAGGCTGCAGAGCTAAACATCCTCCAGCGTGCAGGCCTAGCTTGATGTAAAGCCAGCAGGTATTTGGAGTACTTCTCCATTTTATTACACTGCAACAGAAAGTAGCTGAACACTGTTTGGAGAGAACTTTGAGTGCGTTGTTGAAACTACCTCCCATTTCAATCAGGCAGAGCACAGGACCAGTCATGGGAAGACAGTGTTTCTCCAAGACTTTCTGCCTTTGAAGAAGTTCAAAGACAGTGGGTGTTTGGAGCTCTCTGTCACGGTGAAGTTGAGGTTATTGTATGATGTGCACAGTCAAGCTTTAACTGCATCAGAGATGGTGTCCAACAGTAGTGGAGGAGCTGGATCTGGGGAAGCTGTTTCATAGGGTCTAACTCTTAAGAATTCAACTCTGAAGCCTCAATCCTTAAGCACTGGGTAGGCAGTGGGATTCTGAGAGTGACCTACAGCACTGTATGTTTCAGCAATTTCCTTTCTGTGTCACCATTCTATCCCAAACAAACTTACCTCTCTCTGTTGGCAGGGGCTCTACATTCTCTACACAAGTAGATAGTCATGATATAAAATACAACCCTTGTGTTTTTGAAGCAATGCTGTTTGGTTTACGATAATAAGATACCAGCATGAGCAGTTTCACTTTGCATGTATTTTTCAGTTATTCTGTTAAAAGAAACTTATATTTCTGTGAAGCTGAGTCTTACAATCAAGTGAGTTTAGGAGCTCACTTATTTGCCTGCTTGAGCCTGAATTTGGCATTTCCTTCAGAAATCTCTTTATGAGTTTTCATACTGTCACAACATTATTCTGATTTCAAGCCTGATTTTTATGGTGGTATAATTAACAGACAGAGTATGTTGATACAAAAAAAGACATCTACTGGTTTTGACACTGAGAATTAATTATGAAATAAAAGACAGATTTGTGCTCAGGCTAGCATTAGCCTAGCAGTTCAAAATATAAGCAGTCACCTTGGAATCATGTAACAAAAAGTGACACCCTTTCTTTTACTATAGGCTAAATATATCTTGTGAACTTTAGTTAGATAAATCATCTGTGTGTCAGTTCTATTTGTTATTCTATTTAATTAATTTGGAAAGTAGTTGTTACTTTCCTTTGACAAGCAGAAAGTTCATGTTTGTTAAATACTTTTAAAAAATGGCTATGCTTTTTGTATTGGTTTAGATTATTATCAGAGAGGTTGTTCATTCTTACTAGAAAAAGGTGACATTCAGCATATCATTGGTAGCCAATTTTAAATGAAGTTTCAAAAGACTACATATAATACAGTTTTTCAACCCCTTTAATTAGTTTTTGCATGGAATGCGTTGCCTGAAGTGCTGGCATCATCCTTTACTCTTGTCCCCTATAAGTGAATACAATTTGGATGCCTTTAATGCAACTTCCCTTATTTTATGGCAACAAAGACTCCTCCAAATATCTCGTGCTGGTTAATACAGAAGAAAACATTGTGTTGGTGTGTTAATCTTGAGTGCACAAAGAACCACCGGAGGATAAGAGGAGGGCATCTGTTGGATAAGCTTCCAATATGATGGGAATGATAACAGACCTAAGACTAGTGCAAAAACCAGCTAATCTTTTACAGTACGTGATTAAAGCCAGTGCATATCTTCTCAAAATTTGTTTATTGATGCAGAGGGGAATAGTAGACAAGGAAGGGCCTTACTTTTGAGAAGCATGGTCATTCCAAGCTGCCCCAGTTTGTACTGGCTGCAGTGACCATTTCAAGTTTTTAGGCCTGTATGTTCTGGGTGGGTTATTTTTGTGATGGATTGTCACTGTGATAGACGATCCTCTACTACCTCCTCTATGTATTTGTCAGTACAGTTGTAGTAGGTTTTAGGCTTTTATAGTAAGAATTCTTGGGAAGATCAAGAAGTTACAAATCATCTTAGAGTTTTGCATAACTAATGAAAAAGCTTCTTTTGTTGCAATGAAGGCATGGTTATGAGGAAGAAAATGAATATGCTGAGAAATTTGCCTTAGAAATGTGTAATTAATTTATTCATTTGCTTCTGAGTAACAGGACAGACAGTCCTTTGTGCATTTTCTAGTTCCAGTGTAATTGACATTCTGATGCAGATTAGACCTTTTTTTTAAGAAGATTTAGAAAAGGCTTCAAACTACTCATGTTTCTTTCAGAAAAGAGTTTAGCAATTGTGTCGCTTATAAAGATGATTAGCAATTGAAGTATTTACAAAATGGCATGTAGTAGTATGTAAACACCTTCCTAGGCCATGAAGTATGGCAATTTTCAGACATTTATGCTACCTTCTGCTTAGTTGGCAGTGAAGACACCAGCAGGTGATTGTTAATTATTCTCCAGACTTACAGAAGCCATGTGTAGAGCTAACTGATTGCTGCCAGGAAGGGTGTTCTTAGATTTTGCACATGAAGGTTTACTATGTGTGCTAAGGTGTCGCAGGCATCTTTTTATGAAAATCCTTTCTTAGGATTTTTTCTTCCTGAGAAGCTGAGAGGCTCCAGGAACAAAATGTAACCAATGGTTATCTGCTGCTGTGGAATGCAGCAGGTGGATCCATGATTGGTCTTGTGTGGATGTTTGGATTTAGTGACCAGTCACGGCAGAGCTGGCTCTCTCTCTCTGTCCGAGCCAGCTGCCTTTTGTTATCATTCTTTTCTATTCTATTCTTAGCTTAGTTAGCCTTCTGAGATGAAGCTTTTCCTTCTATTCTTTTTAGTATAGTTTTAATGTAATATATATAGCATAAAATAATAAATCAAGCCTTCTGAACATAAAGTCAACATTCTCATCTCTTCCCTCATCCAAGAACCCCTGTGAACACTGTCACACTAAGGAGCTCTTCAGAGCTATATTCAAATGTTATTTCTTCCTATAGGTTGGCAGTAATTAAGGTAAGTCTAGAAATTAAGTTAGTGCATATTCAACTTTGTGGGAAGTTAGTTCTGGCCCACAGTGCCTTCTTAAATTAAGAAGCCAATTAAGAAGCTGCAGGCATTACAAAAAAATTATTGTGTGTACGTATTTTCTGAATAGTAACCAAAGATAGACATGACAATCTGGATTGAAGTGTTTGGGTCTCAGTTTTGTGCACAAACTTGTTATATTTAATAATACTTCCATTTAGCAATGTGTAGCATTTTAGCTATCAGTGCTGCTGAAGTTTCATTTGGACTTGACAGATATATGTGAATTCACATATTTTTCATAAAACAAAGGAAATTCATGCTTCTGGTGTCAACTACAGTAACAAAATGAACATGCAAAGGAATCAGGTCCTTGCTCATTAAATTCAAAAGGACCTGCTGTATTATTATTTGGCTGTAAACCAATAAAAGAATGGTTTAGTTAAGGCTGACGGGAGGGAGGAAATCACTTAATCAAATTTATACAGCTTTCAGAAAGTTACTGGAACTAAAGTAGTTGGTGATGTAATGTATGAAGTCAAAGACTGTTTTGCTATGCTGGAGAAAACTAATGGAAACATTCACTTGGGGTAAGACAAATGGTATTAAATGAGAAAACACACCATGAATTGCAAATGGAGCTGAGTTAATTTGTTGCTACAGTAGTGTTGCCCTACTGTTAAATGAAGGCTGTGTAATTATCTTGCTGGCAGAGATAATGTCAAAACCTCATTTCTCCTTACATGCCTCATTTTTACATGAGGGCTAATTGAGCTGCAAGGTGACAACTGATTATATATAGCTATCATCAGGTCCTCTTGCTCAATTTGCAAATAATGTTATCTTTTTTAAGTGATGATTTTTATCACATGTCAAATTAAGGCATTAAAAAAACTTTTTAAAGCTATTTTAGTAATTTGTCGCATGCATTTCTGTCACCATTTTATTTCTATTTTTAGTATTACTTAGTTCTTCTTTCAAGATTCTTGACATCCATTTACTCACAATCCCTTTATTTAAAGCAGAGAGACATGTACTAGTCACTTCTTCATGCCTCCTCATCATCATGAATGAAAGAGCACCTCATAATCCCAAATAGATGAAGTTTTCCTAAACTTTTCTGTTGTGTTTTCTTGTTCATTGGAAATGCTGCCAAATAATTTTTGTTAATAAATTTCAGACTTAACAAATATCTTTTCCTTATGACCAGAGAAGCCAAACAATACTGTAGCAGCGCCATTACCTGCCTTGACACAAAATCACAGAGAGGGTCAGGCTGGAAGGGGCCACAGTGACTCATCTGGTCCAACCTCCAAGCTTAAGCAGGATCATCCCAGAGCACAGGGCACAGGATTGTGTCCAGATGGTTCGTGAATATCCTCAATGAAGGAGACTCCACAGCCTCTCTGGGCAATCTGTTCCAGTGCTCAGTCACCCACTGTGAGGAGGTTCTTCCTATTCAGGTGGAACTTCTGTGCATCAGTTTCTGCCCATTGCCTCTTGTCCTGTTGCTTGGAACCATCAACAAGAGCCTGGCTTCGTCCTCTTGGTGCCCTCCCTTCAGATACTGACAGATGTTGATGAGATCCCCTCTCAGTCATCTCCTCCTAAGGCTGAACAGGCCTAGCTCCCTTAGCATTTCCTCATAAGAGAGATGCTCCAGTCCCTTGATCATCTTCATAGCCCTCCACTGGACTCACTCCATGTTCGTCATGTACCAAGGAGCCCAGAACTGGGCACAGCATTCCAGGCCTCATCAGGGCTTAGTAGAGGGGCAGGATCACCTCCCTTAACCTCCTGGCAATGCTCTTCCAGATGCACCCCAGGACACCACTGGCCTTCTTGGAGATGGGCACTGCTGGGTCAGGGATAGCTTGTTGTCTGCCAGGACCACCAGGTTCCTCTCTGCAGAGCTGCTTCCCAGCAGGTCAGCCCTACCTGGTGCTGGGGTTATTCCTCCCCATGTGCAGGACTCTAAGGATGATATGAGAGACAATGTCAAAAGCCTTGAGGTCAAGGTAGACAATATCCATTGCTCTTCCCTCATCCATCCAACTGCACTGTAGGTGCAGTTTTCATTATGGAAGGCAATCAAATTGGTGAAGCTTCATAATGATCAAAAGGTGTCTTCACTTTGTCAGTGCAGAATGAAAGCCTGGCATCATTTGCCCTGCAGTTTTTTCTTGGTCTGTTTAGTTTCTGATTTACCTGTAGGTGCAGTGCAGTCTCTTTCCAAGATCTTAAATTTTTTTCACTCTAGCTACATTCTCAAGAACTGAAATAGAAACAGTTAATTTTGCATTCCACAAATATAAAGGAACCAGCCTGGATTTCCATGTTCGTGCCCAGCACTGCTGAGCTACAGAAGCAATATGTGAAATGAGCCTTAAAGAACATGCTTGGAAAAAGAAAACTTCCAAAATCTGGCACTAGTTCTAAAAAATTAACTATTTTCACAACCCTTCACTAACTTCTTACATTTTTTGGGAATGCTATTCATAAAGTATTTATGACATATCTAAAAAATAGGCAAGTCTGAAATCATCTTACTATATTTGCTCATTTTCTCCTTGTACACACAACTTGTATTGAAGTGGGACATGGAAAGTTTGATATACTTGTTATGACTATCTTGTGTTTCAGAGTAGTCAGAATCTTAACAGGGGGTTGGTTGTAGTCTAAATAGTGTTTAAGAACAAATTTAAAACAGGAAAATATTTTCATTTGTAAAATATAAAAATAGGCTCAGTTCATGCTGCATTAAATACATCTCAAAAATAATGCATCATAACTTCTAACTGGCTAATAATGTGGGACTCTCTTATTTGCTAAGGCCCTGTACTTACTCAGGATTCTCAGATCTTTTATTAAACTTCAAGATGTGGGTTTATATTTTAAGTAGAAATACTTCTTCATTGGACATGAAGTACAGCCATGACTTGGCTTTTAAACAAATGACATAATTATGCAAAACTATCTAAATATAAAGTCTTATCTTACTGTATATTAGACAGTAAGGGAATAAAACTTTGCTTTGACATGCAAAAAATATTTTCTTATACTGACACTTTACCAGATTATTTGTATCTTGTCAGGTAGGAAAGATACCCTTCTTTATTGGAAACCTCATGAATGAGACCATAAATCATTTTACTTTATTAGATCATTCTGCATTTGGAAATGAAATGATGCTGCTCAAAAAAAGAATTTACTCCAAGACAATGCTGTCTCTTGCTTGTCTGACGTCAGGGGAGAGGAGGAAAAAAAATCAGAGAGCTTCTCCTGGATGAAAGGAGTTACTTGAAAGTGAAATGTGCAAATCCATCAGTGATATTTTAATAATGCTGGGTCATGTTGAGTTCTGAATAATTTAATCATTTGGTGTATGTTTGCACTTCTGTATGAGACTTTGTCAGAAAATACCTTTTTAATGACTGACTTGAATCCTGAACTATTTTTTTAATAACCTCGATGTTCATGTGATAGTTTTATAAATCTGAGTGTATAGTAAATTTATACTTATTAAATTCTTCATAAATATAGCACAGTTTTCCCTCATCCAGTATAGCTATTGTAGGAACTGAAGGATACTGCTGGTCTAACAATACCAGAAAAGTTAGGTTTTTATTGGGTGTAGGCAACATATGTAACCATTTACCAAGTCAAAATGGCATTTGATTTTATTTTTTTGAAAGTTTTACTTTTTGAATGACTTTTAGGTAGGAACATTTCTGCTGTGTTTGTGTAGTACTTACTGTGAGTTTCTGGTTAACTCTCTTTACTGGTGACCTTCAGCCCAGTCTAAGCCTGAAAAGAATTTCTGGTTTTTTCCTTCATCAAGCCACTTGACTAAAAGCTTGAATTTTTTCCTCCTGCCCTAAATGACTGCCTGTAATGTACAGTAGAAGCATTACTCTTGGTTTCCATATATTGAATTCTAGGGGGTTTTAAATACTGTGGACATCAGACAAATTGTCAGGTTTTCTTAATGATCTATTCATGATTGCCAATAGAAAATATATATATGCTTCACTAAATTTTCACTTTGGATAAAGGTAATTGTTTTAATAATATAAAAGGAGTATTATAATAAAACTGGGAAATATTTTTAGACAGCATTTGTCTACTTGAATATTTACCAGTACTGAAGAAAACATCAGCAGTGAGTAACCAGTTTCCCCTTTTAAAATATTTATATAATAAGGAACCTGTGGTAAAAGTACATTATTCTTTGCATGGCTTTATTTTCTTAAGCCACTTATTTTTTATTTGCTTAACATTAGCACGTTACTCGTCATGTTCTTTTGTAGCCTGTCTGAAAGGTACACTCCCACTGTACTTAGGATAAAATTATTTCTTTACAGATACATAAAGTAAATATTAGTTTACAAATACAGACGAGTTCCAGCACTGCCTCACTGGATTCTGAAGAAGGTGTAAAGTTTTGCTATGCTGTTAAAGAATTAGAACTTCAGGGATGCTCTGAGGCACAAGTATTCCATAACCACAAACTAAGTCTGATGTTGCAAAACATTCACAATAGTTCCTAATATACCAGGAGTAACATTGCTGGTATTCTCTGCAGGTGCTCATGGGGACTTGCAGAGCTCTGAGGATGTGAGGCTGCCCTCCCTGGTGACCTCATAATTTCCAGAAGCAGGTGGAGGTGGCAATTATAGCTATGGCCACTATCTTGAACCTTCTGTAGTAGGTGATGAATTGTAAATGGCTAGACCCAGTGCACAACAATAAACTCAAATAAATCTTCAATGTGTAATAATGACAAGACTGAAAGACTGGCAGTTATAACAAGGCTGCTGTTGTCACCCACTTTACTGTAGCCTTGATATCCATCATTATCAGCTGGAGCTAGCTCAAGAGTCGGACAAGAAGGTCTGAAGAAGGATGAGTTGTTTGCGCTGAAGCGTCCAGTAGGTCCCATCTGGCAGAGAGTAAATGGGATTTTTTTGCCTGTTCACTGGGCCAGAGCTGTCCATCATATTGGGCAGATATCTGATCACTTCATGCTGTGGGACAATATGGCTTTGTGCTGTTTGGTACAGCAATGGCAATTAAAATAACTAAGTTTTTCATTTATTTCAAGCTTTTGTTTTATGTTAGCCGAAGGTGATCCTAAGAAGGGATATTTACATTAGAAGAGCTTTTTATTTCTTTGATTCAGAAAGTCAAGTGAGACCAGTCAATGCTAAGTTACTGAAAACTCTAAGGTGATAATGCAAAAAGATTTATAAATACGTGCACAATGGACCTTTTTGTCTTTGTTTTCCCAGTCACTTGCTTTAGAGTACATGAAAATATCAAAATAGAACATAGAAACTGGCAGAAATGCAAAATCATCTTGAATGCTTGTACAGAAGTAGCAGGGTTGCTTAGCCCCTGGCAAGTTTCTTGTAATTACTATAAATCCTAATTGTCTTAATGCATCTTAACTTGATACTTTTCTCTGCTAAGTACAACTCTGCTGGGTTTACATCACATGAGTAGCTTTCAAATGAATTTATCAGACAAGCATGAAGGATTATTCCCAAAAATGTCGTACACAAGAAATAAAATGTGAAAACTGAATACTGCTTAGTTTAACATGGCAGCTTATCTAATATTCATTTGATCTTTAGACTTTTCAATCAGATCATAGGATTAATCAACATAACATGTTAATCAGCAAATCCCAGATTGATTCACCCTGCCTTAGAGGTATAACACGTCTTCAACAGAAGACAACTTAGTTTATTGAATATTAATTTATGAAGTCAATATAATTGCACTTTGTACATTTATTTTCTACTTTTTGTTTTAAGATACTTAGTTGCAAGGAAAAAAAATCATCAGATGTCATAATTTTAAAATGAAGGTGATTTTACTGGAGATTAGACTTTTATAGTATCTAGATTGCAAGCTGCTTAACATGAGTTTGTTCTGTAAAGCTGTCTTATTTTGCATTCAGGGTAGTTCTTACAAAGCTTAATCCTGGCTTTAAAAGATTCAGAGTTGTGAAGTGATGCATTATAGATATGTAGATCAGGTGTTCTTTTAATTTTAAAAGTATTAAGTGTGATGGGAAAGTGTTTTTCAAGCTTGTATGTTTTTTGTTTATATTTCATAAGTGTTAATTTTTATACAGCCTCAGCTGCATGATAGTGGTTATTTTACAAACATTTTAATGTCTGTGATGATTAAAAGTCTATAATGCAGGTTCAGTAACTGATGTCCAGGCCGACTGACATACTATCATTCATTTTTTCTTTATTTTGTAATAAATCTTGAAGCCTGAAGGCATTAGACCCATGCAGATTTCCCTGCATTTTAGTGTCTTGACAGAATAACAACTTCCAAATTTGAAGTAGCGGCATATTGTATTCCATCTCTGTAGACTTAGCTCAAAACAGCGGTAGCCACATGAAAATATATGTCAAGAACACTGTTTTCTCATATTGGAATTTAGGCAATTTGTTTTCAGTCAGAGAGCTGTTTCTAACCTATTTTTGGAGCCCCTCTGTGGCCTGACCATACGTTCTAACATAATTTATGGTGGCACTGTAACATATGGACTTTTCATCATTGTCCAGCTGAAATCCTCTGTTGGACACAGATGCAACTCCATACACAGGCTCCCAAGGTGGGTATTTTAGAGTACTATTTAGTTTTGTGTAAGCTGAATTCATCAGTGTGTCTAGCATGCTGTCAGGGTTGTTTTGTGCTCTTTCTTTTTAACAGTAGTAAGAAAATTTCTTGTGTGTATTTTGTCTACAAATTGTCAATTAAATTTGGAATTTTTAGCAAATAAGTTAGTTCTTGATGAGCATAAGCATCATGAGACCCCAAAACTTCAGGGTCTTACTGGGTTGGGCAATACAGAAATAGAAAGCAAAAGCAGTCCTAAACCCAGCGACCTTTGCTATTTTAAATACCCAGAACAGTAGAAGCAGGAAGCAAAAATGTTAACTCCAAATACTGATACCTTGTGACTGAAACAATATTGTGTTTGTAATGAGTGGGGGGGGTTTTCTATTGCTTTTTGGATGGGAGAGCATAAATTAGAGGAAGAGGAAAGACACTAAGGGACTGGTATTGGAAAACAAAGGAAGGACAGTAAAATAGAATGGCAAGAATTTAGAGACAGGTCACAGAATACAAATAAATTGAAAGACAGAAGGGAAGGTTTTAAGTGCTTTTGTTATTCTTGCATGTAGGAACCGATACGGCTGATACTGAGACTTGACAGAAACTGGGAACTGTAAAGTGATAAAAATACTACTAATAAAGTAATACTTACTATTGTTGTCTAATAGTTGTCTTTTTAAAATTTTCTAAAAATCTTTCTCCATACACTTGTGCTTCTTAAAGTCTGTGTCCAGCCAAACAGACGAACTGAGGTTAAAGATAACTTATATTTACAAAAGGGTAGTTCTCTTAATTCAATTTTTTTTTCTTGGTGTCTTTGTTTCCCATATCTAGTAAATCTTAATGGTGCTAATTAGAAGATGAAGAAGATGAAGGGTGGTTTCTATCAACAGTGTGTCTCAACAAGATGAGTTTATTTTTCTTTTAACCAAAGACAGACTCGTTTACCAGCAGATATCAAGCCAAAGATGTTAACACCTATAAGTGTTCACACTTCAGTGAAAACTTAGCTGGCTTTTGCTTGCCACAGGAAAACTGATGTTGTTTTCTATTAAATAATTTTTTTCTGTTTTCTAGTGCCATATTCAGTGTGTGTGTTGGTCATTGGGCATTTCAATGCTAGGTCAAAAAGAAGTTACATACATAAATATACAGAATTACCAAATTTACAAATATAACTGAAACCAAATTTTTTGTACTGAGCTTAGACATTTCAGGATTGTAGGCAAGTTCTCTCTCTTGCTGTTAATGTGTCACTGAGCAGAATGGAAAGTAGGACCTGTGAGCAAGAACCAAAGCAAGGGAGGATGTAAACTTTAAACTCTTAGATTTCCTTTCTTTGAATACTTCAGGGTTTATTTCCAATCACTCTTTATTGTAATGTGCATGGACTGTTTGTACAGTTATATACATAAATTTGTATTGAATTTATCCTTTGGTGAAAGAAATATGTTTGTATAAATATTGCAGTTTTGCACACTAATTCAAGAACTGGAAAGGGTCTGTGTAGCTGCAAAAGATGTGGCTTATGATCAATGAAGGCATGAAAATTTGTGATAGGAAGAAATTCCCAAGTTCTTTTCCAACCAGACTTTGAGCACACTTTATATCAAATTTGAGAAATAAAAGTAGTCTGGATTAATACCCTTAAAGGAGTTGCAGGCTTTCCTATAGCTAGTGCTCTGATAACCCTGCACTTTTTTGTTATCTGGCTAGGTTTTCTAATTTAAAAAAATGAAACAAAAAAACCCCAAAAGCCTATAGAGAAAGCACCTCTAAAATACTGTAATTAATTTGTCATCAGAGCACTGAACTGTAGTACTGTTTATTAATTGAATCAGTGAGTGTATTTAGTTTGTAGTGAAATTGTTTTGTTAACTCAGTGGAGTTGAGATACTGCAGTGATGGTTTTGAGAACCTGTGTGTAAAGTGTCAGTGTTCTCAGGATCAGCCCAATACTGATGGTTATAGCAATGTGTTTATCACCTGTTGTACTAGAACAATATTTTTTCTCTCTTCTGCAGCTGCAGTTACCTGGCTTTTTACACAGCAGGTCTTTTATTGTGTAGAGAATTAGTACAAGAAAAGCTTAAGAATTCATAATTATTTCATAGACACCTACTGTGTAGCAAAAGTTGCAGTAGAAGCAAAAGTCTTTTTAGTCTGTTCTTGGTGGTACAAGATAGACACTTAAACACTTAAATACTGTAAAGCTTGTAGCAATTGCCTCCGTTTTTTTCAACTGTTCCCTGCTTGATCATCATACTGTAAAAAACAAACAAACAAAAAAAAAAAAAACCATTCAGGGTTTTGAAATGTGATAACCATCAAACCAATCCAAGAAACTTCAAACAGATATACTCTTGCTTTGTTTATTTACTTTATTCCAGTAGTGTTTGTCTTTAGAAAGCTAATAATTCTAAACAAAGAATATGTGTGAAAGAGTTATGATTTGGCCAAATTTGTACAGATGTATTGCAGCTCACCTTAGTTTTTATTTAATATGGTAGAGTAATATCTCTACACTGGGAACTGTCTCGTAAATCTGAGCTAGTTTTACTATAAAGCTCAGACTCCTTAATCAGATATTATTGTTGATATTTTTAATTCCATAATTGCTCTGCCATTTCTACTGTTTGCATTTGCAGACAGTTTATTCTTGAGAAAAAAACATTCCATCAATTAAATCTGTGATATGAGCTGATTATTTGGATGTAATCCACAAGATAAATCCTGAAAGGCTCTGGAATCTCTTAAAATGGTCATTCATCATTTTGAGGAAAATTGTTAGAAACTGTGTAATTACAGGATAATTGTATAATTGCACATCTTAATTATTATATTTCTTACTTAACAAGTTATATATATTTGCATTAATTATGCTACCAAAATGTTTAATTACTAAATTATGGTTGCATGTGGGGGAGACTAATGTGCCACCTAAAAACAAGTTTGTAGCTTGTATTCTGCAAGCAAAGTTTTGTTAAAATTAAATATATGTTGGAAAAAAGATTGTATACTATTGTGGTGTCCTCAGGTTGAACAGAAATAACAAATGGTTGTCTGAGAGAAGTATTCATAGTTCTATAGCTGAAGACAGAATAGGGATATACCAGCAGATGGAATAATAGAAAGAATTTAGCATGCTGGTTTGGTGTTTAATTATTATAGCAAAGAATAAAGAAAACCAGTTTTTACAAGTTGTCTATAACTACTGTTGATACCCACATCACACAGTCCTTCACTCTCACCTCTAGTATTTCAGTATGCCATCTGGACTGTCTTTATTTTATTTTATTTTTTCTTAATATATATGGCACTCGCTCATTTAATCACTGTGGAGAATGCTCCCTGCCTTTGTCATATCAGTCAATAGTGAGTGTCAGCTTTGACTTAGCTTTCTTTCTAAATCGCGTTATTTGGCTGTCTTGCTAAAGAAACAACCTTTCTTTTTCTGTCTTTCTACACAATTTTAATCTTTTGCTCAGGCTCCCATCTTTCTGTATTTTCTGTTACAGTTTCTTGTCTAGCCTTGACAAAATCATTTTTGCCTGTTTATATCCATTTAGAATGTGGTGACAAAGATGGTTTTCTTAGGTATGTCTTTCCAGTATTATCCTTCCACTGCTTTCCCTTTCCCAATTTTTTTTTCTAAATTTAAGGTGCTTTTCTTTTTCATAAGATCTTTCAGGTTGGTTTGTTGCAGGCAACACTCTAGTACGGAAAGGTTTCTGAATTTAAATTGTAGTTTAAGATTCATACCTTGCTTTTAGGGCTTTTGTACGGGGTTTGTTTTTTTTGTTGTTTTCTTATCAATTGTGCCATGTAGCTCAATATTCAAGGTACTAAGATGATAATTTAATTTTCCTGCATTTTATTTCATCAGTCACCCTTAATAATGAATGTAGTCCAACTGCCACCTTAAAGCAAAAGCAAAACCAGTTTCTCCAATATGATGATGTATCAGTCATACTTCCTTGTACTGCACTTTACCTTTGGTTTCAAAATAAAACAGTTCTTGGGTGTTTTTCTATAAAGCTGAAAAACCTCCATCATTGCAGTCTCCCTATGCATTTTGCCACATGGTCCATGATCTTATCCTAGGAAAGTTGTTTTTCATGTATCTGAATCTACCTTCTTACAATCCTGAATTTATTACATTATTAGTCAAAGATTAAAATTTACATGGTTTCTTACTTTGAAGGCCTATATGTCATTCTTGCCCTCTGTTTCTTTCACTCTGAGTCACCAATACCAAATTGTGTGAGGAAGTTGTGATATGAGGAACCAAAGTCCTTTCACCACAGTTGAGTCAGTGTGCTCCCAGAGCACAGGATGAGTCAGGCTGGAAGGGACCACAGTGGATCATCTGGTCCAACCTCAAGGAGGGTCATCCTAGAATGATGCCCTCTTGGTGAATTTATCAGTTGTTCCACAGCACACAGCTTCCACTGCTTTTTATAAGAACCAACAGTGAAAGGCTGGAGAAAGCCCTCATGGGAGTAGTTTTACAAATGTCAGTCCATACCCTGAACAGGGTTTTGATAAACCAGTATTCTCTCAGGAGGGGAGATGGGAGTTTAACAAAATAATTCAGAGTTGGCAAAACCCAGCAACCTCTTCCAAAATGACAGCTTCAGAGCTGTGAAAGCTTGATTTGTCTGCACTTGCCAGAGTTAGATTGCCTATGTGCTAGTTGCTGTAACTTAATGGGTTTTTTTCGAAGCTTTGCATTCTTAGCTTTTTGCTCTTCAGTATCTTAATCAGGCTCTTTGTGGAGTACTGCAAGGAATATGTCTATTGGAAAAAGATTTCCCATTTGTAATTATTTCTGAAGATGATCAGCTGTGATTTTAATCCATTATATATACTACGTGGTGTATTGATTTTTGACTAATGATAACTTTTAATAGACCTGTCATGGAGTATCAAGTCAGATTCTTTAGAGAATTCTTTAGGCTTAGCTGTACTTCATAACCTCTATATGATGCAGCAAGTGTAGTCACCTTAAAACAGTTGTGTTATCTCAGTTGATGAGACTTAAGACATTCGTCCAAGCATGTCAGGAGGATCACTGTCACAGCTCTGTTTGTTGCCTAAGAGATGGGGTCTTGCTCCAAAACCAAACATTAAGCCTCACTTTTTTTTTTTCCACAAACACCATTTAGTTTCAGTAACACTGTGTCTGATGGTGTGTTTGCTTCATTTGTTTAATTAACACCTAAGAGAATTCAGAGTCAGATAAAGGAGAGGTTTTTGTTTTTTTTTCCAGAGAGATGTGTATGTGTTCTGTGAGAATAGGAGACTTCTGAGTAGGGGAAGTAAACAAATGATCAGTTTTATTTATCTCTCAGTTTCACTGAATGGATGTAGACGAATGATATGTCCTGATAGTGAGATCCTTAGTCACTGTTTCCATGGATGAATTCTTGGTCCTTCCTGTACAGTCATTGCTGAGAGCTGCTTACTCTTAGATTCTCTGAAAATGTATTTTTCCTCCAGTTCCTAATCTAGAGCCTATTTTCACTCTGCTACATTAGTGTATGTTTACGGAAGGTGTTCTCTGACACTAGTTCTTAAATGCCTCAATTTGTGGTAAAGGAAGATGTTTTTACAGCTTTGAGTGTTTAGGTAGTTATCTGATTATTATCAAGAAAACGTTAAAGGATTTGAGAAAAAAAATAACCTTTTGTTCTTAAGTATTTCCTGTTGTGACTGCTGACATTTTAGTTTGTTTCTATGATTGCATGTTCCAGTTTTCAACTGAAATATTTTTGTCTAATAATAATCTTTTGTTCATAAGAAATATGGCATACTTTACATCTAAATACATACTTTCAGAAAAGGAATCTTCCTTTTTAGAGAAAATCTACAAAGACATATATACAAACTTTATGCACAAACATCTTAATTTCTTTTTTTTTTTTTGCAGTTAACTGAGGTAAAATCCTTTATATGAAACAATAAAAATCTCAATATATAAGATTGTTGTTAAATTCACAAGTTTTTCCAAGGCCATGTTTTATGGAGGATACAAATTCTGAAATAGAATGTTAGAAAAACATTGGGAGACTCTTCAGATACATTGTGCTTTAATTTATAATGTATAATCTATACATACTGTATAAACTATATAAAGAATCAAGCAATCATATCTTTCAGTGTTATCTATTGCCATCATTCCCCATGCATTGAGGCTCTCACTATAGCTATTACTATAAAACGTTCCCTAAGTACATAAAGGCTCTAATCGTTAAGATTTTTATTACCAGCCACACATACAGAGCTGCAAATTGCCTTGTTTCAGATTTATTATGTATTACTCTAGAAATTCTATAAAGATCAAAAGAACTGATTACAATGTTGACCTTTGCATTAACTCATCTGAATTTAAATTCAAGTGTTTGATTTGGGAAAATAAGTCCATTTATCATAGGTCTGCTACTGAGGGGATTGTGCAGCCCTGATTGGGGGTGCTGAGACCAAATTTATTTATTGAGCATGGGCTTGAAAATTGTCTGTAGGACAAGAGGAACGAAAGTTTGACCTGCCATTGTGTTGCACCCAGGGAACAATGTGGCAGCTGCCCTTTTCAAATATCTAGCAGTTTGTTTTCACTGAACAGCAAACAGATATTTATAGTTTAAATGCATTTAACTGCTTCAAAAAAAGGAAGCCAGTAAGCCTTTTCTCCTCATGAAAGATTTAACTGTTAAATACAAATACTACAGTCTAGCAATGTGGAAGGGGATGTGACATTCTAGATCTTGGCTTTTCCTTTTTCAAGTCCTTTTGAAGTTTGCTGTCCTGGAAATATAAATATTTATGAGTGTACATTTTAGAATCGACTCCTCAGCTAGTAGAAGGATGGTAGCTTTATCAATTAATTAATTGTAGCTCATTTAGTGTGCATATCTATATCAGCTGAAAGGCCAGTCCCTTCAGAAAAGTAAATAAGTGAAAGAAATTAGAACTAACAAAGCTGGAAATCATGTATCAACTCAGACTCTCTGTAGTAGTGTTCACTTTCTAAAGTGAACTTCTAAATGTGGGGATTTTGTCAAAGAACTGCAACTTACACGTTTAAATGTTGGAGTTGTCAGTTTTGTGGACTCAGTCTGAGGTATTCATGTGTGAGAAACATAATTTACTACTTAAAGATATCTCCCCTCTGGTTTGGAAAAAAACTTGTTATATTCAATATAAACTTAAAGTAATTAAATTTTGATAAAATACAAGTCCTTACCTGTTCAGCCGGTAGTGACAGCAGGTGTACAAACAGGGTGCCATGATGCACGAGGTTGTCTGTAAAACAAGACATTTGTTGTTTGCATGCTTGCATT
This sequence comes from Molothrus ater, assembly GCF_012460135.2. Taxonomy (NCBI): domain Eukaryota; kingdom Metazoa; phylum Chordata; class Aves; order Passeriformes; family Icteridae; genus Molothrus; species Molothrus ater. Next base: position 19,996,076 of record NC_050480.2, read on the forward strand.
TTTACTCAAAAGCTGGTAAAAGCATTGATGCCACAGTGATGCTGCCAATATGTTTATTACTGTTTTATTTGGGGGTTTTTTAGTTTAATCTTAAGGGAAATATGTATTATAATCATTTCACCAGCAAATGCTTTAGTTGAAACTTCAGTATGTAAGGAATATGTTGATATCCCACCTTTCTCCTCGAACTATTCAGTTAAAAGAAGAGACAAGTGGAGATGAAATACCATTTCTGGTACGAAAAGAGGCTTGTCTTGATATGTGAACTGCAACACTTTAGACTAAAGTCACTCCAGACAGCCAGCAGGAAGGGTAGGTTTGAGAAAGTAAAGTTAATATTTGTTACCCTCCTAAAATGATACATCCAAATCTGTTTAAGATACCTAACAAAGTCTGTGTTAGGAAATTATTGTTCAATTGAGGCATTTTTATTTATGGATCTGAGTCATATGGCTGAGAAATGAAATACACTTAGTGGAATTGCATTTTTTATGTATTAGGAACAATCCAGCATTTAAGATACGTATATCATATGTTAACTAAAAGTGACACTGCTGCTTAGGGTTCTGAGGGCTTTCCACTTTCAAGTACTTTAAATTTTACCCACCCTGTAATTCTGTTGCTGCATAGCATCTTTAAAACCTTATGTTTTGAACTTCAGATTTTCACTTCTAAGAGCTGAATTTGAGTGATGATCCAATAACAGATGAGGATTGCTTTAATGCATGCAAAGGGCTGTAAGTACATCCTGTCCTAACCAGCCTTGAGTTTTATGGTTTCTGAAGTCAGCAAACTTTAAAAAAACATTTGTGAGGGGTATTGTCTCATCTCCAGTGTTTATTCTCTTTTAGATACCTAGTGAAAACCTGAGTGCTCTATTAAAAGAAATGACTGCAGCCTTGGGGAAATTAGTGGGCTTTTTGTTTGGGGTTTGCTAGGTCTTTTTAGTCTACTGCACTGTGTGTTATTTGCACCATGGTCTGCAGGTTTACATTTTTGCTATGTGAGGAAATGTATTCCAAAGTTGAAAGGAAAGTGCTCCATTGTATTAGGGGTACGATTTCATTCTGCTCAAAAGCTGATAGACATTTATTTAATAAGGATTCCTGAAGAACTCTGCAAACTTGAACTTTTAGGAACTTCTTTTCCAGAATTGTTAACCTGGGAGGCAATGGGAAACTAACTTATCCCAAGTGTCTATTTCTTTACTGAGGCCCCGTATTTGAAATGTTTTACTTGATTTCATCAGTAGGAATTTTGTAACTCAGCCATAGATCTCTTAGAGTATTTTACCTAGTTTAAAAAATAAGTATCTTTTAATAGAAACCAAAGCCTTTTGAGAGGATGCAAAAAAGGGTGTTTATTTCTGTATTGATCAGAATCCTAAAGCACTTCCGGGAGAAAATATTGTTCATACAGAGCAGAGTATTCTTTTGTCATGAAGGCATTCATTGGTTGACTCTGTCAGATGAAGGAGAATGCTAAAATGTTTGGCTTTTAAAAGTGACTCCTTCATTTAAACTGCAGTGATTTCCAAGCATAGTTTGAAAAACTGTGTTACTACAAATATACCTATAGAGTCAAAGTAGAATCCCTTGGTCCTCCTGACGCTTGGTCTTTTAAATTGTAAAATGGTAAGCCTGTTGGCATGGTAAAGAAAACATACTCCAATTGCCTGAGGATGTTCTGGAAGGATGTCATGTGTCAGTCTTAATGTAATCAAGGGTTTTTTCTCCTGCTATTCTCTTGTTTCTGTGTTTGCCATTTGACTTCAAACACTAAACCTTGAAGATAGAATTCTTCCTAAATATTTTTAAATGGCAGAAACAGCACAAATATTCAGGTTTAACAAACCACAATGCTACAGAATTATTGAATCAGTCCAGAGCACTGCACTGTGTTGTTTATTTATTATGCCTGTCAGTAGATATGTTTTTCACATAGTGAACTACAATCTTATCTAAAGATGAATGAAGCCTATTCAAAGAATTCCAGGGGCATGGAAGAAGCCCGGTATAAGAAAGAGGAACGTTTCATCATAGTAAAATGGTGCTATAATGGTGGATCATACAAAATTATAGGAAATAATATCAGAGATTTTAAGATAGGATAAAAATGGAAAATATATGCTTGCTAACTTAGCCACAAAATATCTCTTGAATAGTTTTATATGAAAGCTTCTGTAGCTGATAGGCTTTCACTTTGAATCAAAGAAAACAGTAGGACAATCCCCATATCTTACGATAGAAGTAAGTAGGTATTTGGTTAGAGCAGAAGCTTCCAGAGGTGGTCTCTCAGATCTGCAAGTAAAAGCAGGAAATAACTCTGAAATCCTGTAGTAGACTGAAGGCAAATACATTTCTGGAATGGTAAAAGTAATTTACCCTGTACCAGAGATAAACTATTTAGCTGTATAAGGAGATGAGGCATATATTTTTCATGGTGTCTTTAAAAAGAAAACAGAGGGTTTCTTTGTGTACCGAGTTAGGTGAATATGAAATTTCAGGGTTCAGGATATTTCATCATGTCTGAACCTCATTTAGTTGATGTTATGGATGATAAGCTAGGCAAATGATGTATATCTGCATCCTTCAGTTTAAGAATTGGAAAGATGGTTTAATTTTTTTTCCCTGAAGATTGTTGTGTGTGAATGTTGCTTTTCCAGAAAGGTGCCTTGAACCATGTAATTAATGCCATATTTCCCCCACCCCACGGAACAGGCACTCCCTCACTATGCACCATCTTTTGATGGGCAGATGACCTCTAATTTAGTAGTAAGATGTTTGATTCCTTATGAATATGAATGGCTTTGATAACTTTCCAGAATTTTCTGTAAGTTTTTTTTTTCATTCAGTATTTTCCTGAATACATGGCTATATGCCGGAAGAAGTTGAAAATGTTCCCAAATACTTCATGGCACTTATGACACCTTTTCAGTGAACATCTATTTCTTGCCAACAGCATTCTGCCTAATTAATATAACACTGTATTTTTATTATTTTTAAAATAGTTTATAAAATGTCAAAGTTTTTGTTTTGTGCTGCTTAAATATTTGCGGGTCATAATGCCAACTTCAAATTACTGTTTGCCTAAATTTTTCTTCTTGGCAGCCTACACAATTTAATGCTATTGGGCATATGATACATGCAACAGAGTTTTCTGCCAATATATACAATTTATTGAATGCTACCATCAAATGTAATTTTATAAGAGATTCAGCCAAAGTTGTGGATGTGCCTGGCTTTTTTTTTTTTCCTTGCATTGAGCTGTTTATAAATTCTTCTTAAACTTGGAGTTCTTCTAACTCTTTGTAAACGTTACAGTTTCCAGTTAGCTTTGTGGAATGCAGTATTTATGGTTGGTGTCCAGTTAGTGAGTGAATAGGTGAGCTTTATCTTGACCATCAATTTTGATTTTTTTTATTTGGAGAAATCTGAGCATCATATCAATAGTTGGGAGCATACCATGTTTTCTAGCATTAAGTCTGCCTGTAAACTAAACCAGGCTTAATAATGTGCCAAGTTACCTTGATTCAGCCTCTATTCTGCTGTTTAAACTTCTAGGTGTTTTGTAAGAAATGGAATAGTCTATCAACATAGTATTGCGTCATTAGCTAAATTAAAATTACTGATGCTGAAAGTTGCATTTAGTAAGCAAACATCACAGGTATGCTTTGGCAGCAAATGAAATGAAAACTTAATAACTCACGTCAAAAATTTTGTACCACAACCTACTTGAATGGCAAGTGGTGGATTCAGCAAGGCTTTGTGTTGGTGCTATTTACTCAGCCATCTTGGGGATGGTTCTTTTCCACATACTGTCATTTTTCGTAGTAATATTTGCACACGAAATTCATTCTGGCTAGTTTTCCTATTCCTTCCCTCCCAAACTAAAATCAAATATGTATTCCAGCATCCCATAGGAGAATGCATATTTTTTTGTACTGATGGTAAAAATACTTCCCCTTGACTGAAAGTGAAGTTTGCATCATGGAGATAATCAGATTATACCATGAATAGTCTATGAAAGCCTCTGGACATGTATAAATTTTAAGCAGCATGGCTGTCTCTCATAAATAGCTGCTGAACACAATGTACTTCCACTTCCCTGTCTTGGATGTTGTTTTGGTGAGTCATGTCATACTGTTTTACAAGTTGTAAGTTTTAAGGACAATTGGTCTTTATTAGGGACTAAGTTAGCTCAAGGTGTTTCTGTAATAACATGCCCATAAAAACATGAAATGCTGGAGTTTGGTTCAAGATCTTCTCTGTGTAAAGACTCTCTCTTTGGTTTCTCTGATTTTTTTTTTCATCCCTTAACAATAGAAAATATAATCTTCTAACTCCTCAAGAGCAATTTAGGTTTTGCTAGGAATTGCTGATAACCAAAGGCCAGAATTCTATGATGTATGATGTCTGCCCTGAGGTGGGTGAAAAGGCAGCTCTCTCCAGGACTTGGCAAAATGTGCTTTACAGCTTTGTGTCTGAAAAATAGTGTTCTCTGTGCCCTGCAACACATTAAACACTTGCAACAGAGAGAAAAATGTTCTTTATGATCATTTGTTGGGTCCCTCTGTATGATCAGGACCCAACAAGCCAGGTACTCCTTTTTTCTTGTTTCTACAGTGATGTTTTGTAAGTAGAAGATATGGTTTTGGTTGGAAGATATTTCCTTTACATAGTCAGGAATTTCATAAGCCTAAGGCAACTAATGTGTTGTAGAGTTACCAAAACCTATTTTAATAGATCTGGCCAGAAAAGTAAAATTGGTGCTGCCAGAGTTATCGGGGAGAGAGAATTGTCATTCCCCCATGTAATTTCCAGAAACAGAAGAGCCTGTAAATGAGAACAGTGCCCTGACTTCTGTCCTGCAACAGAGGCAGCCACTGTCCTCACTCACACAGACACACATCTACTTAACTCTGTTTTCTGTACATTGTTTTAAATTTTCTAGGAGAGCAAAAGTTTTTCACATACTGAACACAACTTTCTGACAGAAACACTCTAGAACTCCATTTCTTTGATAGCACAAAACCAGTGATGCTGCTTCATCTTGCTGGAAGAGAGGATAGCAAAAAGAAGCAGCTCTCTGCTCCTGGAACACAGACTTCCCTTCCTTTGTGAATAGTATTTTGGAATAGTTACCACTGTAATGCATTACAAGTTTAAATTACTGTAAGGGATTTACTCGGCTCTCTTAAGAACATACTGTGTTGTTTTCCATCATACAGGGCTTGGTACCATGCAAAGAGAACTTCAGAGCTCTCTTACTGATAAGGAGGGATTTGAGACTAAGATAATACAATTTAGTCTTCAAGTCAAAGTTGATGATGACTTTGCACAATCCATTCATAAGTTTAGCAATCAGTAGGATAGATCTTTAGGATCTGCATTATGTTGGAAATTAAGAAATTCCGTGCAACCTTATTCAAGTGTTGATATCCTAGTATGGCACTGCTATTAAACCTAAAAAGCTTGAGAGTTTATTTTTAAATGTATGAGTGGAATTCCCACTTTTGATTTTTTTTTCCTATTTGAACGTCCTTGTTTCCATTTCTTCTATAGTAGAAGTTATGAATATTTATATTTGAACACAAGGTAATGGAAAAGCTAGAGAATGTCTTGCTAAGAAGAATTATATTTATTGTAACATATTTTAAAATATGTTTTATTTCTGTGTCATTTTGCTTGGGGAGAAAATTTTAAAATATATCTTAAGCCTGAATTTAGCTTGACCTTAAAAATGCCCAATGAAAAGTTGATTTCTGAGCTTCTGTGTGCTTCTCCTGTTCATCTCTACTGATGTTTACAATCTGAAACGATAGTTGTAATTATATGTTAGAAGCTCAGATGGCAGAAAAGTGGCAAATACAGAAGGATTTCTAAAATCTGTTCTTCATGTAAGCTTGTAGTGTGAAACATTTATGTACAGATCAGTTCAAAATAATGAGAAATGTCATCCACATACAACAGTGAAACTGTCCAAGTTTGTGACTGAGGCTCCCCTACAGCCTTTTTCCTGTTGTTTTACCACTGTTGCGAGCCCTTCTGGTGAGAATTTCACTTGAAATGAAGAAAAATAGTTTTATGGGCACTAATTATTTAAATATCATCTAACCTGAAGGGCAAAAGGTCATGCTTTTATTTTTGCAATTCAAATGTGTAAATTTCACAACATCTGTTATTGATCAAACTGTATGTATTTTGAAAGGTGTTATATTCCAAATCTTGGCAAAGTGTCACCTTTTAATCCACAATCTTCTGAACTGTTTTCTTCATATGGGAAATTTTTCACACTGCTATCAGCATTCTCATGCACTCAGTCTTCTTATCCTGATAATAGTTCAGGTACTGCCTGGTTTTTGTTGTCCAGGCTGTAATACAGCTCATTGTGGCAAAAAACAAAGGGTAGTAAGTTTTTCATGCAAATGAAACTTCTACAGTTCAAGACTTTTAAACCCATGCAGGACTGTTGGTGTTATGACAGGAAACCATTTGGTGGCTGAGGGAAGAGGAGAATTATGCTAGCACACCTGTTAGGGGTCAGTATTCCTCACTGTTTCCCAATCAGTGGAAGTATAGTGGTATGGAAAAGATGGGATCTCACTGTAATTCTGTTTGCTACAAGTCCTTTTTCTGGAACACTGTGGGCTTCGGTGGGAAACAGGTAGTGAGGCATTCTGTTTAATTGCAGTGATTGGCCATTTGATTTTCATTTCATTCATAAGCTAAAATCCTTTGTCCTTTTTGTAAATAAAAAGGCATTACTTGCAGGCTGCATTCCCACCAGTATTTTTCATCTGTTTTCTGATGGTAGAATGTAACATTAATACATCTATGTCTAAATATGTTCATGAGTGTATAGATTAATGGAACCCATGTCAGCATGTTTAAACTGAGTTTTAATGTGTAAGTAGAATGGAAAAACTTTAAAGCAAATTATTTGGCTCAAAGCTCCATTTATATGGTGTATGTTTCAAGCTAATAATCAGGGCTTACTGTGGGTCAGCATGTCATATCCCAGTGGTGTCTAGTGAAATGGAGGGTTATCTTCTATGTCAGCTAGATAACCCTGTGAACAATTTGGAGCAGTGGAGATAATGGGACTGAATTCTGAAATGAGGTGAAACTCTGAGATGGGGCACAATTCAGAACAGGAGCTGGAAATATCAGGAAATACAGGGCTGCGTGTGAGCACCGTGCGGCTGCTTGTGAAGGCAATCATCTTTTGGCATCAGGAGTCACTTGTGTTTGACAATAATCCTTGATATCCTGCAATTAAAATGTGGGAGAATGGCAAATCAGGTACATATTCCAAGGAAACAGAAAAGTGAAGTTAAAAAAACACTTCCTTGCTACTGGCTCTATCTTTATTTGTCAAAGTTTTTTGGTTTTTTTTTAATTTTGATACAGACATTGCACAATAATCTGTAAGTATATTTGCCATGTTTTGGACTGCTTTTCTCCAAGCTGTGTTGCTCACAATTACTGTGGTCTTTAAAAAAGTTATAGTTTATTCTCCTTTTTTTCTTCACAAAATATAACTTTTATGTACTTAGAGGAAATTGTAGGTCATCTTTGTGGCAGTAGACACACGTTCATCCTTCATATTTTTAATTTTTTTTTAGTACTCTGTATTTTACTGATTTTAATTTTATATATAAGGAAAAGGCCAAATCTGTTTTACATCTATGAAGAGAATGGTTATGTAGTCTCTGGTTTCATATGTCTCAGATGATGCAGTAAGCTTTCTATTTGTGCATCTAAATCAAACAGTTGATACTGCAATTGAAGTAATCCGCTCTTCATACAAAATATGTAATTTATATGAACAGATTATACACTACTTGAGTTGCAAGTTTGTGTCCACCTTAAGAGCTAGCAAAGTACATCCTGCTGAATTCCATTGTCATCTTGGAAACTGGACTACTGCATGTGTCTATTTGCAGCCTGTATTGGACAGATTTGGGAGCACTGGTATTAAAGGCATTTTTCCTGCTGCCTGTTGTATCACCCACCTTGTGTTTGCCGTTCTTTTTTAGCCTCAGCCTAAGTGAATGATGTAGCAGTGATGAGCATGTTCCTTCTGTTCCATTTCTCCCCACACTAAAGGATAACCTCAGCTGTAACTCGGAGCAGAAGCTTGGTGACTCCTGTAGCCTTTGGTCAGCCAGTAGAGGCCACTCACAGCTTGCGACTGAAGCCAGGCAGCCACTTGGAGCTGGGGATTTTGTTGTGTGCTTGGGATTTGAATCCACACCCAGCCAGCTCAGGCTGCCATGAACTGGCTTTGTACAACTGGTACCTGCAAAGGGCTCTTCTAGGAGCAATTCTGCTCAGATACGGAAATGCATTAAATATTGATGTTTTTCTGTTTTCTCTAATAAGTCCCACGGCAGCAGGAATAAAAATCACCTTCTGTACTGCAAGCAGACTCAAAGCAAATTCTTTGATGACATCCTTTGTTGTTGGTACAATCTTTACTGTCATTACATTATATTACTTTAACAAAGTAAGGAAATACTGTTACAGAACCCTTTTGGAGGAAGGGAAAGGAGGATCTTGTTTAAGTGTTTTTTCCAAATGTAGCCAGCATCTCCCAGATCAAGGCTAGTTGCCTAATTGCTGCTCTGCTACTTCCTCCTCCCTATATTACTGTTTGGGTAACTTATTTATAATTTTACAAGGTAAAACATTATTTCAACATTGTAGATTATTCTTAAATAACAAGGCTACAGTCCCAATACTACTGAAATCAAAATCCTGTTGATTTAGTGAAGATTTCACCTAAGAATAAGTTTTATATCTAAACAGACAGCTAGAATATCACCATAAAGATTTTATATATATAGTATATATAATATATATGTATATATGTATATATATAATATATATATATATATATATACATATATATATATGTATATATCTATATTTATGCAGCATATTATTGCAGCATTTAATTAGTGGCTCCATTTCCCAAATAAGGTAAATCTGGTTTACTTAAGATTAAATTTGTTAAATACTAGCTATTTATTTTTATTTAGAGTACTGAAGTAACAAACTTCTGGCCATTGTTTTGTTTCACAGCTGCCCTGAATATTTCCCCTTTCCTGATAGAAAATATTGAAATAATGGTGCTGTCTATTGTGTTTTTGCAGTCAGGAGAATCTTACATTTGCCTTTTTAGGAGTTGAGTTAATTTGAATATAAAAACTACAAATTTCTGGTTTATATTTTCTTCTTGAGACTTGTAAGTCAGTCCATTTTTTGCAGTGTTGTGAGCTATTATTGGAGGCATAGTGCCACACAGTAATATTTCATATTAAATATTAGGAATCTCAGAAGAAACTCCCCTACTGACTTCCTTGCAGATGGGAGTCTTAAAATTCTCAGTTTACCAGTGCCTGCCCCATAGACCAGTTTTTTCTGTTACATTATATATTAGTATTATTTCCTCTAATAGCTCCTCCAGTGTTACTGTATTACACACCTAAAGACAGCAGGAATGCACTAATATATATTATTACAATGCATCATTAAACTTACTCTGCCTATTCTATAGTGTGTAAAAACTGGTCCATTTGACAAAGATTCAGGACGAAACATGGTGTGTGATATTTTCTCCTAATGTTACAATTTAAAACAAACAGAAAACATTACACCCAGGCCAGTCTATTTTCAAAAAATTACTCTTTTTGTTTTAAACTTACATTTATTTAACTTCAAATTCAGGTTTTGTCTTAAAAGTAGCAGACAAAAACTGTGAAATAGCAAAAATTTACAAAGAAATTCTATTCTTTGCTTTTATACATGGGATTTAAATTTCCCATTTTTCTCTGAAGTAGCTAGGTTCAATAGTAGAGTTTTCTGCTTTTAGTCTCTAATATTCTTATGTTATTCCTTTCCATCTGTTAATCATTTAGTTGAAAGCTTATATATAAGAGATAGAGACAGTTTGATCAGTTGTGTGAAAAGAAATGTAGCGAAAACTCTTAACAGTGTGTGAAATCACTGGAGAGACTGGGGAGCTGGGACATACTCTGTCATGCCAAGAAACTTATTAATTCTTACTTTTTTTTTCTTTTTTTAAAATGCCTTAAGAGAAAACAGTAAAACATATACAGGGAGGTGCCTATTTGCTTTAGGATAAAAATCCATGTCTTTTGAACTATTTTTCTTTTTCTTTTCTTTTTTTTTTTTCTTTCCCTATCACTTGCATGTATTTTGTAAGCAGAATGGCAACAATCCATTGATTTTTGCAACACTGTGCTAGTAAGATGTTAATTTTAAAGAAATATAACTAGGGTAGCAAGAAACTGGTATAGAAATATTCTGCCAGTGAGCCATTTCTTCATGGAGACTTTGTAGAGTTTGACTGAGCATCACTTAAAGGTAATCTGTACATTAAAGAGATGCTTCTCTGGAATGGTCAGTTTGGGCCCTTCAGCAAGAGTGTGCCTTCAGAGGGAATAACAGTGTAATGGTAATGTCAAGCAAGGGTTATAGCAATGTTCAGTAATGTATACTGTGAAAGCTATTTTTGTTTTCATCATTTTATATATTGCTCCAAGTCAAATGTGCATTTAAAATACATTAAAGATGTATTTTAAATCCAGAATCTTGTTTAGTGTGTGTACTTTCCAAGGTTCCTAGTGGAGAAGGGGTAAAAAAATGAGTAGTAATAAATAGGTGCCGAAAATAGTAAGGTATTGCTTTTAATCAGTGCAATAAAATGGGGAGAATAGGTTTTACTTTATTTTTTCCCTTGATATAGTTTGATTTAATTTCCTATAAAGTGACAGTTGCAGATCTGTGAATTATGAATTTGACATTGTCATGCTGTAATTTCCTGCAAAATCCCATTCTCCGGGATTTGATTTTAGTTGCATTTCATTTTGGAAAACAACTTCTTTGCAGAAATCCTGCCTGAGAAAATTGGGGTTGCTATGGAACTTCTTAAGCTGTTGTTGATCATAGTAGTTAATTTACAGAGCAGAAAAAGCAACCTGTTCTTTCATTTAGGACAGCAGCTAGCTTAGTGTCCAGCAAAATTTTACTGAAATTTTACTGGTTTTACCTGCTATGAATGTGACATATTGTGACAACTAAGATAAGCTTTCAAGTCAAGTACTTTCATAATTATTTATGTGGCTTTTTAAAGCACATCATAGACTCATTTAGATTAGAAAGGACATGTAACAAAGATCAAGTCCAGCCATAAACCCAGCACTGCCAAGTCCACCAAATCATGGCAAGGAAATAACATCCTGTAAGAAAAGAGCTCAGTAGTATCTTTTCATTGCCCATGCTATGGCATGCTTGGCATAAAATCTAATTCAAAAGGCAAAAATACCACTTTCAGTGTTTAAAAACTACTTAATGTGTAATAAACTTACTTTTTAAGTAATGAAAAATATATCTCAGGAACAATCATGAATAGGACATAGTCTGTGTTATTTCAAAAATATTATGCACTAAGATAAACATAAATTATGAGCAGGGATATATTTGCTCACTTGATTGTGTGGCAACATGGGAAAAAATAAGGGACAAGAATGGATGAGCATGCATATTAAGGTTGTTTATACTATTTAAAATACTAAGAAAATATTGGGTCTTGAACACATCCATACTTGGGAGCTTTGTATCATAGATGTCTTTAAAAATAATTCATGACTTTTCATGGGCTATTCAGTAACTGAACATTAAAATATACTTCAAATGAAAAGTAAGCAGAATTATTAAGTGACAGGGTAACGTTTTTGTTGTGCATTAATGTGTTGTGGATTTTTCTTGGTGCCTGGTAGTAACTTTTCTTTAAACTACAGCACATGTAAATTAAAATAGCACTTTCTTATTTAATTAGGAGATGCATAAATTGATTATTTTTTATTTCTCTAATCTTTGACACCGTTTAGCCTGTTCATATAAAGTAAGTAGTGGTGTTCACGCACCCTGTGACTGAGCTGTGGGCACTTTGCTCCCTGTCCCTCAGTGGTGTGAGCCATTCAGAATGGGGGATGATCTCACAGGATCCAGTGCTGGTGCAGCCTCCCCTCCAGTGCTGGGTGTAGTTCTGGGCTCCACAGCTGAAGGAGCACATGAAGGTCCTTGAACATGTCCAGAGGAGAGAACAAGGCTGTTGACAGCACTGGAAGGCATGTCCTGTGAGCTGTGGCTGAGGGCTCCAGGCTTGTCTGCATTGGAGGAAAGAGGACTGAGGGGTGACCTCTTACAGCTTCCTGAGGAGGGCAAGTATTTGATGGCCTGGTCTCTTATCCCTGGGACCCAGTGATACCATGTGTGGGAATGGTGCAGAGCTGCTCCAGGGGAGGTTCAGACTGGACATCAGGAAGCATTTCTTTACCAAGGGTGTGTTCAAGCACCAAAGCAGGATTCTGAGAGACTTGGCTGATGCCGCAAACCAGTTGGTGGTTTTGGACAATTAAAAATGTGCCCCTTTGTGCCCTTAACAACGCACTCTAAATTGGTCAGCCGAGAATTGGTCAAGAGGTTCACTGTAGGTTCCTTCTAGCCAAAATGCTCTATTCTCTATTATTGGCATTTTAAAATTATAGTTGAGGTGCTTAATATTATTTTAGCCAGAGTGAAGTCCTCTGACTTTCTTGTCCTTTTTGTGTTTATTCCCACCATCTTTCCTTACGTCACTTCTGAAGTTTGTCATGTGTAGTATCTTACAGGTTGGATATTAGAAAAAATTTCCTCACTGATAGTGAGGTTAAGAATTAGAGCAGGCTGCCCAGGAAAATGGTGGAATTGCCATCCTGGGAGGTGTTCAAAGAATGCACAAATGTGTCACTTCTTGAAAGGGCTTAGTGGGCATGGTGGTACTCAGTTGAAGGTTGGACTTGATGGTCCTGGGGGCCTTTTCTAACTGTGATTTTGGGCAGCAGTAGATGGTGTTGTGTATTCTGAGGCAGAACCCCTTAGTGTTGAATGCTTTTTCTTTTTTCTGTATCCATTAGTTTAGGTCATAATTTCTCAGACAAAGAAATCTTTGCAAATCAGGAGTACTTTGTCTCTGAGTTGGATTACCTGTGTCTCAGGGATTCTGTGAACAGGATGCAGCCATCACCTTGTCATCCTATTCAAGCAGTGGTGAAAGGACTTGTAGCCAAAAGAGAATAAAGGTTTCAAAAATGACCCTGAACTTTATTAATATTGAAGATTTTTGTAATGGTGAGGTAGCAGATGGAGGTGGGCAATGATGTTTGGTTTAGCTTTTTATACCCTCAGTATGTTTTGCAAACAGGAATTAATTTGCATTAACATATTGAGAATCTTAGAGTAATTAGCAGCAAGTTTTATGCAAAGGTCTGTATATGTGTACCTTGTGAGTTTAGTTTTACAAACATTCTGTGGCTGTGTGGTAGATGACGCCATCTGGGGTGTGCAGGAGAAACCTGAACACTGCACTTGGTGATCACTTGTAACTGTATTCCAAGCAAGTTTGTATTCTCATATAAATTGGTGGAAAAACCTACTTCTGTGGTTTCTGTATTATTTTTAAACTGGCAATTTATCAAGTGAATTTTCTTGAAATTTCCATGCTTATTAAATTTCAGATTATGTATTTTGAGTAAGCTGGAAACATAAACTTGTTTCCATAAGTATGGCTGCAGGTAAACAACCAATTTTAGTCCAGAAAATAGCTTTTGCTTCTGTCAACATGTTGTTTATTTTCTCCCTGAGATAAAAAGTTCAGTTTTCTGATATTTGTACCAAGATAAAGTCTGTAAACAAGATTAATATGGTGTGGAAAAGGTTGTCAGCAGCCCTGGCAAAGGAAATAAGTTGCCTGTACACAGAACATACTGTAAACTGAATAAAAGTGTCAGGTCCACCATGAGATAATGTGATCATGAACCTCTAACAAAGCATGACATAGGCACAGTCCGCTTTTCTTATAGCCACAGTGTAGAAAATGGATTACTATATTCCAGGGATACCCACTGGAATAGCATGAAAACCTCATTTTGAGATTAATGTAGGCTATAACTCTCAAGAGCTGAGCTGCATGCTTACCTGTAGTTTTAAAGTAACAGTTTAGTTATTAATCTTAAAATTTGGAAATTACCTATTAAAATACTGGCTTATATTTCCAGGTCTGTCTTTGTGAATGGCCATTTCTCAGTTTTAGAATTAGATGAACTATGACATTGGAACAGTAGCTTTTGGTCAGTGTTTTATTATTATCCCATGGCTGTGTAAGGCCTTGATCAATCTAGTAAAACAGTAAATTCCAAAAGGGAATAAAGCAGTATGTGCTGTTCTCCTATGTAGCTGTCACGATTTCCTCTACTATGATTTGTATGTTTGCATAGATTTTTCAGAGATAAGGTATTACCAATGCTTTTTTATCCCCCTCAGCCAGAAAAGTGACAGCACTTTATTGTTTCTCAATTCAGCCCAGAGTGACATCATTCTTCTGGTCAAAGAAGCAGATTTTAGTCAAATACTTTAACCACGTGGAACTCTCAGATCATTCAGTGAGCATTCTTTGAAAGTCTTCCAGACTTGGAGCTCTGAATGCCCTGCCTTTTCTCCATTACAACACCAGATTAATAGGGAGGTTTTACTTAAAGAGTTGAGCTCATGGTTCCTATAATAATGAGTGGGCTGCTTTTATCCATGAATCTCCAGCTTATGTACTTCTGGCAAGCCTGAGCCATATAAATGTATTACCATTGAGTTTTTGTGGTCTCCTGTCAAACCTGCAAGAACATCTGACTTTATTCCCTCCTCTGGTTATCTCCTGACTATAAAATTATCTCCAAGGAATGGAAAGTTTGCTGCTTCATTCTTTCCATCAGGAACAGTTTGCCTCCTGCTCTAGTTCCTTGAGCATGTGTATCATGAGTTGTCTCTTCTTCTTCTGCTTTTATTTATCTACATATGCACATGAATTAAGCATTTTGCAAAAATAAAAGCAAAGCTGTTTGAATCCTTTCTTGAGCAATATCAACATGTCATCACCTGCAAAAGTCTGCACGTGCTTTTGTGCATTCTGAAGATCATTCTTCAGTTGAGGATAGCACATATTTCAGGTTACAGTATATATAAAACACTAGACAAGGACTACAGTACAGTTTGGTAAAATAATTTACCTTTGCTTTCTATCCTGTGTACACTTGAATTTCAAAAGCTTTGTGTTGGGAGGGTTGTTTTTTTAATAAATGTATTGCTGTATGAGCCATGTTGGCTATGATTTTCAAAACATCTAATTTTCCTTTTTTGCAGGTAAACATGGACTTGACAGAAAAGTAGCTTAGGTTGTTGAAATCTGTAAATGTCTTTATGTCTGACATCAAATCAAAATTGTTCATAAAGGGTTTTCCTTAATCTCATATAGCACTTTCTGCACTCAGACTTTACTGAAAAATTGCAGATATTGATGATTGCATTTACCATATCTAATATACTGTCTCTATTTTGTGTTTAATGTTTTTGATGTATTTTCTTAATAAGCAGTCATTTTGTGCATATGCTGCCCCATTATTCAAAGACTTCTTTTATCCTTCATGTTTCCATTAGATAACTCCAGGACCAGGAGGTAGCAGGAAAACAGTTCACTTGTCCCAGGATTCTCTTCACCATGAGTGAGTATCAGTGATGGGAATTACAATTTTTTGTTATTATTAGCTTTACAATGGTACCTCTGCCCCAAAGCCACATTTTACAACTGCATAAATATCTCTTGTGATGAGAGCCTCAGCTCAGTTATGTGATGGTCTTTATTTATTATGAGTACTTACAATCCTTTTTAGTTAATTTTTTTGTGTTTCTTAAGGAAACATGAAAATCAGTGCTTTGTAATATGTTTTTATTAACTTTCTAAATACCCGTTCCTAAAATACAAACTTGTTTAAGGCTGGATAGCAAAAATGGGATGTATGAAAATACATAAGCATCACATCTTCTAGTCTTTCATGTGAGGAAGAAGTTTATAGTAATTTTTACAAAAAGATATTGAATTCATTGTTTAAATACCTGTAAATAGAGAGTGTAATTAATTTTGTTTAGTTACTTTAGTGTGCCATTATTGTAAACTCTTATTCTCTTCAGCTGACAGCACTTAACAGCATTACTTATTGGTTACATCTTTTGAATACTTTGAGGATTACATTTTCCTTTATTTTTCAAATCAAAACTCTAAAACACAGGCATACATGATGAGGAAATAGTATACTTGGAGATACATTTATGTGTTCTAACTGCTACTAAATATATCGTCCACAAATTAAAGCAAAACTTGCCAAAGCAGAGATACTACAGACCTCAGCTCCTCAGTACCAACTTTTACACCACTGATCCACCTCTGTTTCATCTCATAACTTGATAAAGTGTGTGCAAATTCAAGAGGTTTTGATTTCATAAGTTATTTCTACCATAACTTATTATTACGAAGTAGTAATTCAGCTGGGCTTTACTTTTGCTTATTTTAAAAGAAATAAGCAGACAAATAATATTGTAATTAAGGGAATGGGCAAAAAGTTTAAAATGAGTGTGATGTATCACTTTCCCATTAAAAAAGGTCTTATTCTTTTTGAAGGGTTTTTAATATCTAATTATGAGGTGTATTCCAATTACTTTGATGTACTTTTTCACTAGAAATATGTTTTTACTGATCATTTAGTCTGTAATAAACTGGTTTGGCACAATCCACAAGAGTTTATGTGGAGGATACCCCAGTTTGCTGCTCCTCCTTGAGCATTTGCTGTTCACACTGGTCAGAGACAAGACAAACATCTATGTAGAATTTAAATCTAACCCATTATATTCTGATTTTCATCAGCCCCTGGACAATTGTGACCATATTTGTTGAATCACTTGCAAATGTGATGTTTTTACTTTCCATCCACTACCAACATCAAAGTTGTGTGTTTATAGAATCTCCCAGTTTTCACCAGATTTTGAACTATTGAATGCAGTTGATGAATGTTTTGTGTCCAAAATATATAGATGTCTACTTTGTCTCAAGGTATACTTTTGACTATTGCTGTAATTCCTTTTTTATTTCCAACTCCTTTTCCTTAATCACCTTAAAAGTAGAAAAAGCAGTATGGGTGTTCTGGTGACAGCTGGTCTTTTATGCAAGAAATGAGAGGGTTGACTGCTCATTATCAAACTCTGAAAACCTGAGTGACAAAAAGCCACAAAATTTTTAGATTTGTGACTTGAAAATAAAAGAGATTTAAACCAGACAATTCCATGGAATTGGAATCTTCTCAGTATACTAATTAAAGTAAAAATTTAAGTGTCATTATATGGCTGCTTAGAGGAGAAAATTGGACTAAATTATATTGAATGGAACTGTTTCAGAAGAAGCATGGCTAGGTTAAGCTGTAATCTTTGGTTACACTTCTAGAGGAACATGCAAACATAATAGCAGATAGTGGGGATGTTCTTTTCTGTGCAATATTGTGATGGATGGAATTATTTTATCCTTTGACCAAAACCTATTGCTTGCTTAACCCAAATAGTATGTAGATGCTACATGTAACTTGAGATCCCCCTTGTTGTAGGGGTTTTTTTCTGTCTTCTTTTCATTTTGCAAGTGTGCAGGTTTGTATGATGCTTGCTACAGCTCCATTCAGATGGTAATTCAGTTCTTTGTGACCACAGTGTGTATGTGAATCAGTATTATGCTTTTACTGCTGTTGAGGGAAGAGGCACATTTTGACAGCCCTGTGTGTCAAAATCTTACTCCGAATTTCCATCTCTGTGAAATAAGGCTGCCAGTAGTCACAGTTTTGCAGTTGTATGGAAATACGAAGCCACTGGGTCTTCAGACTTGGCTTTTCGCTTTAGATTCAATCTCAGAGCTCAGTTTGTGAAATAATACATTAACAGGTAGCAGGTAGTCCAAACTACTTGAAAGTCTTTTCAGCTATAATCATTAATAAGTACCACTTCAGTACTAAATATGGAATTACTCTAATTTATGGCATGTGCATTGTAGGATATTAAAATACCATCATTTACGTATTATTTTAGCTTGTTTGACAAAATATTATTACCTACAAAGCCAGCAGCTACTCAGAAGTGAACTCGGTGATGCATTCTTTCAGAACTGTTACAAACTTAGGGAGTTCAATAAAAATAGCCCATTAAAATAAACCATTGCCAAAGGCTGTATTTTCCTGGCAGGCAATAAAATACCCAAAAGCACGCACAGACTGGTCATATGATAGCATGTGCTTTGTTAGTTATATTGTTAAAACTGTCTTTTCTTTTTCTCCCACAGTCACTGGTTTAGCCCTGGGGCTAGGAAGGAACATAGCCAGGTAAGAACTGCTTTGATCAAGAACAGTTTACTTGAGATGTATAAAGAACTTTAACTACCTCTACTCCAGAGTTAGTGGGCAAATATTTTAAGAAATTTCAACAAAGGAGGTATAATTTCATATCTTCTTGGGAGCAAACATACAGGAGTGTATTTCCAAAATTGTCTTAATTAAAACTCTTTAATTAGTCACTTAATTTCACTTAAATATTCTTGAGGTTTTAACATTCAAGTGGAAATTCTGAATTTTGTTTTTTAATAATTTTGTCAATTGTGGTATCTCCAAATGTTACCTTTTTCAAAATGCTGGAAAGCAAAACAGTTTGCTGCGAAAATCAAGAAACACAGAACCAGTTACACAAGTGGAGAGGCTTCTACAGGAAGATCTTCAGTTCCATTTTTCTGCATTTCTTTGGTTACAATGACTACAGTAGAAAAACAGGAGCTGTTAAATCTCCATCGTGGTACAAATATTGGTGAAAATACCTTATTAGTTTGTCTGCTGAGCCCCCACAGTGCAGTCCCTGGGAGATCCAAGCCTAGAGATGTAGTTGCAGGAATGTGAAGCTGTATTTATTATTTGATTGGTAGCTTAGTTCTTTAGCTTGTCTTCAGAGATGGAGGAATACCTTTATGAGTGGTAGAATGATCTAAACAGAACTTACTGTCCAAAACTATAAAATGTGAAAATAAATCTGATTTCATTTCATAAATGTATAGTTAACTTCACCTGTTCAGTAAAAGTAGCTGAATATATCATCAATGCATTGAAATTGAACACAAACATTCAATTTCTTTAAGTTGGAAAAAATCTATATAAGTTGATTTCCTTAGATCTGTCTCAGTTTGCTGGTACTTTTGCAAATGTAAATAGATTTGAAACTTCAAAAGGAAATAAAATCTGAAGAGTCCTTAGAAGGTTAATTTTAGGATTATCCATCATGAATTAGCTCCAGTAAGTCATAGTTTAAAACTTTCCTGTTCCCTCTCCTTTCTTTTGAACTCCAGAGCAAGCAATGTTGCTTACCCAAAACTGCCAGAGTAGATAAAACATAGTAGTTTTAGCTGTAAATTGTGAGATTCCAGCATGTTACAATAAGCTGTCTGACACTTAAGCTCTAAGTAGACAGCTTTATATAAATCATATTTAATGGTCATTATTTTGAAATAATTTTCCTAGTTGAAGAAACATCTAAAAAAGAATTAGATTACTATGAGTTTGAGTAATTGTTTAAATCTTGATCGTCTCATGTAACGGGGTTAATTGAAGTTGTACTGTTTACTTCCTTAAAAAATTCTGAGCTGAAAAATAAGGAAATTCCCAAATGAGAAGTAACTTAATGTATATCATACATGCCAGCATTGATTTTCAGCCTAGAAGATGAGAAATGTCTGCTTAGCTGGTATAGAATGAATTAATCAATTTTATTCAGATAATAGTAAATTTTAGGTAATTTTGTATTTTACATGGATTTTTTCATCTTTCCTAAGAGCTGTGTTGTCAGAGGTTGTTGGAAGTTAACTGAATTTGTAACTTACAGATTAATAAGGACTTGTGAACTAAAGCTTTTGTTATGAGTTATAGATGTTACCGGTGCATAAGGAGTTTGAGCTTTTTGATAAGACAGAAGAAAAGAAATGGTGTAATGGTGGTGTAATGTAATTTTGACAACCAATGAAATTCTCACTAACTTTATTTATGTTATAAACTATTTTACTGCATCTGAGAACGAGATAGTTGAAATGACAGGAAGCATTCCTTGTACAGGAAGGAAGCTGTAGAAGGTGGGGGGAAAACGTTCAGTTTTTCAGACTGGCAGCAGTTTTTGGAGTCTGTGCTCATTTACGACATGAAGGTGTGGTTGGCCGAGTCTTGAAGTTGATCATTTCCTAACTTCCATGGGATTTTGAAGTGTCTTCCTGTGAATATTAGGTCAATTTATCTCTACTTTGTTTCTCAACAGTCTTTCATTCTATTTGTTCTTCAATATATGAGACATTTCAAACATTTGTGGAGGTTTTATACTGTCCGGTTTTAATTTTTTTAGTATAGTATTCTGATGGTTGTTTTTTACTTAGTGCACCTGACTCATCTGACAAACATCATAATGCTGGAAATAGACTTTAGAGTGTTGGAGATAGTCTGAATGAAAATTCTTACTTGTCTAAAAATAAAAGACAGCTTGTTTCAGAAGCTGAGTCATCATTTCAGTTAAACAAGTCCTTCACTACTCCTACTTCCTCACTATTACAGGAAACTTTAATACTGTGTTTGTGTTTATTCTGCAGCTTGCAAATTACTAAAACTCCTGGGGCTCAGAAGAATTTATAACTGTTTCATAACTGCTTAGATACAAGTGCTAACATGATTAGTTTTTTTGTAAATTAAGTGTCCTCCAACACTTCTAATTATACAACCTCAAAAATTTAAATTGAAATTGTGAAAATCATAAAATTTTACACATAAGTTAATTGTGAAATTGTGAATTGCATAACTTTCTATTACGCTTTGAAAATGCTTTGATTCTTATATTTTCAATTATTTAGGCATTTTAAATTAGTGGATATATATATATATTTACATATTTTATATATATATTTACATATTAACTATTATTGTAAAATTCTATTAATATTCATCTCAAAAGTCATGGGTGAAAGCTATTGACAGATTACTCAAGAGAGGAAATAACTGCATTGTCCAGATAGCAATTCTAAAGAGCAAATAAAGGCATTGTTTGTGAGAGTCTTCTGAATTATTTTTTTTTTTAACAGCTTCAACTCTTGCGAGACAACCGCTCAGAGAGGGGACACAAGAAGAACAGCTCTGTAAAAACAGCCAACAGGTAACTTAATGTGGTATTTGCCTTTAGTACAGTTTAGGAATTTATTGATTCCTTAAATCTTTATGTAAAATTTACACTGTTCTTTTGGGGTATTTTCAAAGGTCTTCTGGGTTTTTTTTATGACTTACTTTCATGAATTTTTTACATGGCATAATCTTTGCCTTATATATGAGTATTAGACCTCTTTTGTTGACTATGCAACTGCACTTTTATCAAACTTAATCTATTTAGAACATCAGAACTAAATGGATGCCAAAGTAAGGTTTGTGCTTCTGGCATGTAAGTTAAGCACTGGAAATATACAAAATTCTATTATGCATATCTGAAATCAAGAAGATAACTCAAATGCTATAATACTTAAATTGTTCTTGTATTTTGACAATAAACATTTCATTGTGAAGACTTAATAAAAACAAATCTAATTCTATTCTCCATCTTCTTTCCTTCCTCTCAAAAGACAAAAAATTCAAGACTGAACTTACTGGTCTAGGAGTCTGTTTCTAGAGGGTTTTTTTATGTACAAGTCACCTGCTGAATCTATTCTACCAAATAATTATTATAATTCTAGTTTTTCTCAAAACAGAATCTACAGAAATGCTTGTCTTGCTATGCACAACACCTTACAGAATTTTTATGTTGTCCTGTAAAGATGACAATGTGTTAACAAACCACTTTTATCAAAAAGTTGTAATAAATTTATATCAGTATGTAGTTCTGTGGTGCCACTTGAGAAAATTTCCTGTCAGGCAGTTGAATTTCACTATATATGTGGTCACCCAGACCACAATTTTTAATATTTTTAGGTACTTACCTTGATGATTACCTGGAAAAGTATACCAATATTTTTTTTTTAATATATGTATTAAATAAGAATTTGTTTCATTGTATACTAGTTCTGGTTACATGCTCTCAAACATAGGTTACAGAAGTGTCAGTCATTCATCTATAGAAATTTTGATTATCTTTTTCTATCAAAACTCTTATATTAAAATTCTGAAAATTTCTGCATAGATTTTCTGGCAAGATTACTTGTTAAATTATATTTTTACTCTGAATTTTAGAATTACTTAACTTTAGATAGAATTTTCACCATAAATGCAGTCTTACTATCGGACTGCTTACACAAAACTGAGAGTTTAATGTGGGTTTAAACTGAGCAGTAAGAAACAGATTATATTCTGAGTCTCTCAGGATCTTTTTTATGCTGTAGCAAAATAAAACAGAGTTTGAGGAATTCAGAATCATAACTTAGGTGTTTGTTGTCCTGACCAGTGAAGCTCTTGGGAACTGATGTTTACCTGCACAAGCAGTTAGAATAGAGACTTGTAAAATGGCCTTGAAAACCTGAAGTTATCTTTAACCACTCTTCACATCCAGTTAACAGTACCTTAATAGACGCTTATCCCAATAAATATGTGGCGGGTTTGTGTACAAGTAATAGGTGGTAAATTCAAGACTGAAGATTAGCATTTTCTAAAAAATATCTGTATTGTTCAAGTAGGGCTTACATAAGAAACTAATATTACAATGTAAATAAAGATTCATCCAAATGAGTCAAGTTATTTCAAAATAATTATTTGTGCTCTTTCAGAAAAACACAATTCTCTCTGTCTGCCATGGAAACTTGAAGTGACTTTAAAAAAATATTTCAAACTACAAAATCTTGTTTTTAGTAGGCCATATGCTGTCTTAGAACCTCAAAGCATGCAGTCTTGTTTACAAGATAGATAATAAAAATATATGGACACCTCAAACTAATTCAGATGAGTAATCTCCTTAAAAAGATGCATATGAAAAGCAGTGGCTGTGACCTTATATTGCCTTACTCTTTGTTGCTAAATGCAGTGAGAAACAGCAGTAGTGGAAAAGTTTTGGACATTCTATAAAATTATTTTACTTATCCAGAATACAGTCTAATCTGTTTTTTTAGCAAGACTGAATTTCTCTGGATCTTCTTTGTATGGTTTTCAGGTATCTGTATTTCTTCTTCGTTTGCCTTTCTGGAAGAGCTTGTTTCTGGTTTTCATATGTGTATTGAGATATGTACATATACACAATTTTTTATGCTTGCCTTGACTTTTCTTACCCCTTTTGGGTTGCTGAACACAGTTCTTGTTTAAGCATGTAGACATTACATTAGAACAGTGACTTGTGGAATAATTTACTCTGTAAATACATCAGAAAGGTGTGGAGCTCTAAGCGTGGCAGTGGTCTGCAGCTGTCTCGTTGTGGTGGAATCCTACTGTCTGGGATGAGCTTTACTGCACTTGCTTTAATGTCTTAGGTTTCTTCTGTCAACATTAATGATAATTGTCTAATCCTGTACAAACTGTTGCTAGTGGCAAGATAATCAGTTTGTAGAGAACTGTTGTATGGCTACCGATGGACAGATGTTAAGGAGGGGTACAGTCCTGCACCACAAAACTTAGAACCAGAATAGATTATATTACACATGATGATACAATTCAGTATATCTGTCTATTCTATTCTAAATACTATCTATACTATGTACAGATAGTATTTAATCTGTGAATACATACTTTTCCCATTCATTTTTTAAGTTATTAACAGTACCAAAAAATACTCTTTTAAAAGCTGCATTTCCTTCTCCTGTAGAGCCTTGAAAAAGTTCTCTGTTTACATTATCTCTCTACATTAGGATGGGAAGAGTCTCCTCCCCAAAGCAGCTACACTGCTTAAAGGTGATAGATAATTCTTCTGGCTGCTTTTTTTCACCCCCTATTCTTTTGCCAGTAAAGAAGGGTTTTTTTCTGATTTTTTTAATATGCTTTGGGCAAAACCAGCCTGGTTAGCTCAAGTCACCTATTTAAATTAAATTGGCTGGTTTTGTACAAACCATATTAAGGCCTGCTCACATGATTTTTTCCTCCAGCAGAGCTGTGGAGATGATAATCTCCAGCAGATGTGTGATAACAAATAGCTTGGGATAGTAATGTCTTCATCTGGCGCAGTTGTTAGCAGACCAAATGTCTGTCTGTAGCCCGAGGCAGTGGGCAAACAATTGCACATGATTGAGTTACAGGGAGTTAACAAGTTTCTGCTTGGCAGCTGAACTGCCAAAGCTGGTCATGGGCTCTTTGCCTGCTTCCCTCATAAGGTAAAATATGTTTTCTTAAGATACTTCCTTAAAATTTTACAAAAAAAAAAATTACCTAAAAACTTACCTAAAGGAGATTTTTCGGTGGCTAAGAGATTCCTTTGATCGGCAATGGTGACAGTGTTGAAGGATATTTTGCTGAACTGCTGTAACATGATTTTGAACATGTAATTTAATTGTTTACTGTGGGGGTGGACCTCCATCACACAACTATGTCTCTGTCTTTAAATACATAATGTACTTTTCCTCACAATACCATTATGAAGAGGGGAAGTACCTTTGTCCTCATTTGACAGAATAACCAGAATACTTAACCACCTTTTGCCTTTGGTCATACAGTTGCTGTGATAACTAGATAATTTATGCTGAAATCTGGAAGCAAGAGAATTGCAGGTTGGGAAACCCACGGACTGTGAATAAGTTACTCTCGTGTAATTATTTCCTTTACATAGAGGTCTTGTGTCATATTTCTTTTGTAGTGTGCTCCTGTTAAGTACCATGAGTTAGTTCATCTACATATTTATTTTTTCTTACTGTATTGTAACTATAATTTGAAACATGCTTGAATTGAGAAACTGAAAGGAAAATAGCACGCAAATTCTTACCACTTAGTAATTTTTTGGTGTTGAATCTTGATAATTCTGTATTGGCTTTCCACGTGCCAATGTTCCCCCAAAGACCTCTGAAAAAGGAAAAAAAAAATCTACTTTTAGTTCCTATGCAGTTCAGTCCTGGCATGAAAGAAGGCTAAGTCATACTCGTGAAAGTTTTCAAGGTGGAGTAGAATTTTACATGCCAGGTTTCACCTACCTAACTGTGGCTTTTTTAAGAATTTAATTAATGTGTGCCAGTCCTCCAGTGATCACATGAGCTGGCCAGAAGGCTTTGAAGTCTTCTCCTGCCATGGTGAACAGCACAGCCTGAAATTCTTCATGTTTTTTTCTACCCTCACTTTCCCTTCTTTCCCTAATTGTTCTCAGTCCAGTTTAAATTTGTGCCTTGTGCTGATACAAGAGGATGACTCTCACGTGATTTCACTTCTTGTAACTGTGTTCTCCATGAAGTAGTATTTAAATAAAGCTTGTAAGAGAAAGAATTACACCAAACCTGAGGAGAGCTTTTCAAAAGTGTGTCATTGTTTTGGTTAAAATTGCAACTTTCTGTCTTTCCTGGTTTTAAAGGATAAACCCTGTTTGTGCATTTGTACAGCACTTGTTCATCTCCATCTGATGATATGGAACATGGTACTTTTTTACACAGATGTGACAAATAACATTACAGCTGCTCTTTATTTGATCTTCTAAAGAGACAAAGATGTGCAAGGATTCTGCCTGCTCCCACTTTCCCATCGTGTCATCTGTTGTTTGGGAAAGAGTCCTAATTTGCAACAGATACAAAACTATTTGTTGAGGTGCAGGTTTGCCAAAAATAAATGAAACTATTAATTACTACATTTTTTGAGCAGCTGTTAATGGATTGGGATAAGAAAACTGTACATTAGACTACTGGTTAATTACAAGAACTGTAATTGTTTGATGTGGCTTTTGTGGAATGAAATTACAATACCAGAGAAGGTAAATTCAGCCAGGTTTTGGAAATTATACACCAAGATGTGCACATACTTAGACTGCAGAAAAGCAAAGGAATGCATAGCTGTTTTATTAGGTGATTTGCTTCTGCCATTACATGAATATTATGCCATCATATTCTCAACAAAAATACTTTAAAATAAAGTCATATTTAAACATGCCTTTTAATTCAAGTGTAAAATTATTAAAGGTAGTAAGTTAATGTCTTATAACCCCAGAGCTAATAATGCAGGAGATTCAGATACAACATTAAAATCCAAATGTGTTTACATCATTAGAAATTAACAACTAAGCAGTTTTATCTCCTCTTTGGAGTGTCATGAAGCAGTAACTGTGCTGTTATGATTGCTGCTTAATAATATTTGCAGTTCCAGATTAAATTATGTGAATGTTTGAGGACACTTTGCTTCACTCCCTTGCTGTCACCCTCAGGGACAACATTATTCCATCAGTTTGGTATTCTCCTTCCCTGGAAAGGGTAAAAGATGATGCTGTTTTGGGAGAGGGCAATTCCAGATTGAGTTTTCTCTACCGTGGCCTTATTTTTAGGGTGCTGAAAAGATTTTCACATGGGAGAGGAGGACAGGGCCATGACAGTTTAATTGTTGTTTCAAAATGTAGCCAGTGTGTGATGCTTTAATTTTATGGAAATCTTAGAGCCTCAGTAGTGCTTCATGGATAGATTTAAAGTATCTATTGAATAAATACTGATTAGTCATCTAATGTCCTGAAAGTGTCACCTTTTAATTTGCATAATGAGAACTTTTGTAAAACTAGCAGAAATTTTGAACTGTACTCTGTTTTGCAAATACGTTTTTTTGTGTGATATGAGCAGATTTTTTCCATCTTTAACATAAAACTACCAGCTGAATTTTGTTGTTCTTGCACTGAAATCTAATATACTTTATAATAAAGTACATAAACAAGCTGCTAAATGGCACTGAAAATTTGTCATTTAAAATGGAGTTCCAGGTATATGATTATGTTAACTAACAGGAAGTTATGTTTTCCTGATTTTAAAAGCATGCAAATCAAAAAGAAAAATCAGATAACGTCTAGAAATTATGTAACTCTGGATCCTTCTGATGTACTATCTGGATTGAATTTTTCACCTGAATGAACTGATAGCAAATCTCTCACTTTGAAGTGACCAAATTTTAGCACATGGTGTGCTTGTTTCTCATGTTCAGCTGCATTAGATGCTGTGTCTTGTTCTCTTTTTGCACAACTTTGTGTTCCAGAGCTCAAACTTTGTTTGTCTCATCTTACCTGTTAAAATATTAATGGCATGAGGACAAAGTTATTTTATACTTCAGATGTCTGAAGACCGTTCCTGCTCTGTAAGGTCTGAGGAGGAGCTGTGCACAAGGGCTTGCACTGTCATCCCACAAACTGTTTAAGCTGTAGTTGAGCAGCTCTGCAGTGAAGGAGGTTGTTTTGCGCTCTGGTTTTCCACCACTCATTTGTCCCATCGTCTCCCCCACCACAAGAAATTTGGTTTTGTCTCTCTGCATTTCTCCACAAAGGCACATGGAAGCTGCCTATTATAAGGATGAAGATGAATAGCAATGCATGAAGGAAGGGTGGGTTTCCCTCTTTCTGGTTTTATTGCACATTAAATTCTGCAATTTTTGCATCAGGTTCCTACTAATCTCAAAAGGATCCTTGAATATCATATGTGTAAATCAGTATCCCCTCATGCATGTTAACTAAAATTCTGAGGCATAAGCACACTGACTTCTATTTAGACTGTGATTTTGTGTGGTGAGAGAAAGAGTTTAGAAAAAAATTTAGATAATTTAGATAGCTTGCTTCAAATTACATAAAAATTCAATTTCGTCTTCCATTTTTGTGCTACTGTATTACATACTTGAATTTTTAGTGTTGCTTCTAATTCTTTACCTATTTTAAAAGATGTTGAACACAACACTAATGCTTGCAGTGATTTAACCTAACGCTATATGGCTGTAATCCAGAACTTTAAAATGTGTATTTTTAAATCTTTCCAGAAAAATACATTTGTTCCATTTTTAGCTTATTTAGTGAATTTCATTCTTGGTAAACAAATATGTATTCAGAAATATCTGGAAGAAATAGTGTAGCTGAGTACATTAGCAAGTCCTTCCTCTAAAGTATCTGTTCAGATCCATTGTTTACTGCTCAAGTCATAAAGATATTTTCTGCATCACTTCAGAGCTGGACTGAGGCCCATATCTCTCAAATAGCAACAATTTGCAAGGTGAAGAAGAGACCAAAAAATATTTGCTTTAGAATTTGTGAAAAAATAATGTCCTGTAACACGTTGATGTTCTATTACTGCAACCTGTTTTCAAACTAAATTTCACCATTGCATGAATATGAGCTTTATTGTTATAATGTATTTCTTCACACAAAACAATAATGGAACTTGTCATCAAAATATTTAGAAATATTCTAAATTAATATGAAATTTATATTCTTAGGTAATGTAAATATTAATTTCCTGTATTGAAAATGTGAAATCATGTCATTTGTTGAAGAAAACGGAAAGTTTTTACTATCTAATTCTTGACAGAAGTGTATTTTTTGGGTTTATTCCTTCAGTGTTCCTTGGTGACTTGTTTGTACACCAAGATATTGGTTTGGATTTGCCTTTGTGTAATTCATATACTTTTGATCAATTCCAACTCATGCCCAATTATATTACACTAAATTAACATAATTCAACAGATGTTGATATTTAAATGTTTTCTGGCATTCACATCTTGGACAGCTGTCTTTGAGCTTGGGGAAAAGGCAAACATTTAGAGTTAAATGATGAACATATGCTTAAATTACTAATTAGAACCAAGAAAAAACAATGCATTATCCTTTCTGAGGGCAGTAGGCCTCTACTACTGAACTAATTTTTTAGGGTCTCTTTTCACAAATAGAGTGCTTAAGTGACTTGAGTATGGGTGTCAAATCATATGGAGTCATGCAGGTTTTTATTTTCCATCATGTGCACTAAAATTATGCCAGTGTGGAGTTGAATGTGTCAATTTGTAGTGTTCAGATAAATTTTGGACAGCTACTGTGTCTGAATGACAAAAGTCCTGCTAAAGATAACAGCAAGGAGTGTGTTAGGATTTGGTATTTATTAAGCAATGAGGTAATCTCATGGGCCAGGTTGTATTCTAGTCATAATGGGATTGCACCAGGACACTCAATAATACAGGTATGTCACCCTTATGCTTGAAGTTATGTTGTGAACAGATTGGGGTTGTATGAAAGGAGTTTGATTGAGTTGCATGGGCTTATCACATCTTTTTAAGATGTAATAAAAGGGAAATAAAGTGCATAGCTCTTCTGGTTAATGTAATAGTCTTCACTCTTGTAGAAGTAGGTGAAGCAATCTATTGTATAGATGAGGTTATCCTTTAGATAAGTTTGAGGAAAAGCTTTACTGTTTGTAAAAGATGAGGAGGAATCAAGCATGGAACTGATTTCACCTGAGTGTTGTCACCTGAGAAAATTGAAAAGAAAGCAAAAGAGTAAAAGAAGGCAGGTGAACAAGGAACCATCCCTCTCTAACTGTCCATGGGACACATGCATTACTGCACATGCCACCCTTCTCTGGATGTTCAAGTAGACACTAGGGGCTGCATTCACACTTTGACAAGCTGTGTACCACAAAGGAAAGAGGATAACTTTCCTTACAAATTTGCTTAGCCATTGTTTTTAATGTATTTTCCTTAGAAACAAATGTGCCTTGCATATTTCAGTGTACTATTATGAAATCATCATGCATCTTTTCTGTGGCTATATTGATACTCATGCCAGAGGCAAAGATTAAGTATTCATTATACCTAGATAATACATAATAGTCTTCCCAAATTTACAGCCCCAGTTGCTTAGTACGTGTATTTGGAGTGATACATTTTAATTTAATCCATAATTCTGGAGACTCAATCAAAGGGAAATGTAGAATTTTATGTTCATCTTAATTTAATTAGGTATTAGTGTTATGAGATGTTTAGAAAGACATATATAATAGGGTTTTAATGGTGTTTACCTCTAAACTTACCATAAACTGTTTCGTTGACTCCAGTGCTCTTGAAGGCATCTGTCTGCCACTTGTGGTAATTTAAGAATGATCAGTAAGAGTTAAAGTTCCTCCAGACTCCCTTATTTAAGCAGCACTAATGGATGTGTTCCACTGGCCACCAGATACAGCAGTGTCTGCATTTTAAGCCATGTAAAAACAAGATAGGCTTCTGTGTAAGGAGAATCATTTATGTGATATTTTTGTGTAAAAGATACTTATATAAGAGGAGGTTTGCTCAGGGTGTTTTTGGATTTTCATCAAGTTGAGCTATTCCACACATTCAATTTTTTAATCATTTTATTAGCTTGTTTCTCTGGGTTCCACAGAAACAGAATTGAATTCTGTTTTCTCCATCCTTAACTGGTGCTGCGAACATTGCTTCACACTCTCCCTGCCCGTTTCAGCTTGTAAGAATTTGTCAGGTAATTTCAAGGTTAAAGTGAGTTAAGTTGTCCCTACCGCATTCTCTCTGCAATCATATCCATATGAATATCTATTTTTTATCTATATTTTAAGCCTGAAAACTGAGAGTTTCAGTTAGATTTCCCCTTGAAAATAATTCTCTCAAGTCCCTTCTAAAATACAAACCAGTTAACTTTTTCCTTTTTGTGATGTCTTGCGAAAAAGTTTGCTTAAAAACTTTGATCAAGTCTCTCCATTAGCTGAAGCATCCAGTGGTGATAAACTTGCAGAGTTCTACAGCCATCTGCAGGAATGCACTGATACTGTGGCAGAACGGGGTGTCAGTGTTTACTGTGAGTTTCTTCCTCAGGTGGGAGATGTTAATAGCATTATAATGGATAGGCATGTATTGATCTTTACCAATTCATCTAATTATGGAATAGAAATCAGTCTTCTTGAAAACATTATTCATTATTACACCATAATAATGTGCTGTATCCGATTTTCCAAGTTAGTGTACAGAAATCTGATAAATACTGTTAGATAAAAAACACTCTTCCACACCTGCCTTCATTAGTAAATTTTGGTTTTTTTACACCTGAGATGATAGTGAGTACAGAAGAAGGTAATAAATCAGAGAACTAGAACACGTGTTCAGGAGTATCTGCTGTCCTATAGCCATCTTATTGTGCTGTTCTTAGTGACTGGTGAACTTTTAACTCTGATAGTGGCAAGGGTGAAAACTAGCAGTGAAAGAGTGAAGAACCCATTGGGTCCTCAATGGCTCAGTAGGTTTATTGCATTTAAAGCACCTTAGCTGTTGGCTCCCCCACAGAACAAGATGTTTCTTTGGAGAATGTAACCACATGGTCCATGGACTGCAGAGGTCAGGGTAGGCAAAAATCTACATGACCTGTTACAAATGCCTTGGAGAGGTGAATGTGTGTAACTGCTGAAAAGGCATTCACCAAAAATATTTGCCTGTGGAGCTATGAAAATTATGGAAAAAGGGATTGTGTTGTGTAGGCACAGATATGTTTGGGGAGCTTAAAGAGACAATTCTAGACATGTTACCATCGTTAGGGAAATAATCTTAATTACCTTGAGAAAAAGAAAGGATAAAGAGACTGCTGCTATTTAAAGAGGAAATAGCAAAATTTCCATCAGAGGGAATGTTTCACAAAAATGTATAAATGCTTGTGAATTTCTTTGCATGTCATCGTGTCTATAAAAGTGTTTGCTGTATCAAATCTGTGGGATTTATTTATGGGATTTAATAACTAAACTTTGTGGGGTTTATTTGCTATATTAATAACTTTTTTCAATTATTTTTGTTATTGCTGCCTTCCCAGTCTGTCTTCATTTTTGAGACTCTTATTTACCATGTAGAAAGGATAATCTTGCACTGTGTGCAAGATGAAAAATGAATAAAAATTGACAGCAGCTTTTCCAGTGTTTTGCTTAATACGTTGAGGCATGACACAACAACAACAACAAAAATTCTTGGCATGCTAGCGTAAGTTCACACCAGCCTGGCTTTTGCAGCCCTCTTATTTCCCTCTGCCACAACTTTGCCGCTGCTGTGACACTTGCAGGCCTGCTCGGCCATGGTGCAGCTGATGCCCTGTCCATGCTCATATTTTTCCTATTGACAATGAGTGTTCTTGCCAAACGCCAGGGACCATAGTCACATCTGTTTGTCTCCCAAGCTTGTCTGAGGCTGCTTGGGAACACTTTTTATCCAGAGGGCAGCTTTAACTAGGCCTAATACTCTGAAAAGCCTCTATTTGTAAATGCATACAATGAGGCGACAAGTTCCTGTTGTCTTTCCTTAAAAATTATTCCATTTGACACTGCTTGCTCCAGTCCCTGTCACCAGCACATCAAAAGCCAGGTTTTCAGGCAAGGTGGTCTTAACAAGTTTTATTTTTTTCCTAATAAAATGCCTAGCTTCCCTCCAGAGCACTATTTATAAATGATAGCTGGAAGCAAGCTAGGGGTAAGTAGAAAGAAGGCAGGCAAATAGCTTTCTTCCTTTCTGTAATCCACTCTCTTCTGATTTAATGCTAAGAAACATAATGCTGAACCTAGCCTGATTGAGGGTCAGAGTTCTCCCTACTTTATAATACCCCCATTACAGACATTTCAAAATGTACTGTGCAGCTTCACAGCTCTGCTTCTTTTTGTCTAACCTGCCAGTTCCAGAGCAGTAATAGTTCTTATCTGATCCTCTCTAAATAAATAAATGAATAAATAAATATGAGCTTTTTGTTTTGCTGTGATTTACACTGGCAGAGCATATCAGATGTTAAGCCCTGGTGAAGCCAAATGCAGCTTTACAATCACAAGCTGGCTGAACATTGGACGGTAGTGGCCATCAGACCGGGTTTGACAAAGCTTAATTGGTGCTCCAGCATATTGTTATTTATTAGTAGTGTAGGGAATTTTTGACAACAACAAAGAAATACCCACTCTCACCTTGGCTGGTGTGATGGGGTTGTTGTGATCGGCAAAGGCAAATGATTCATTTATGCTGAAGGAACAAGGCTGCCTTTCAGATGTTCATTGATTTTATATTAAAAAGTAACTGCTGTGTTCTACATGAAGGGTGACAACAATAACAAAGTAGTCCTTACTTAGTGTTATTTGTTGCAACTCCATTCCCTGTGCCTGGAGGAAAAGTGGGGAGACCCCAGTACCATAATCTTACAGATCAATAATCTAGATATCTCAATGTAGTGTAACAGATAATCAATTCTGGTAAAATAACTCAAATGCTGCTCACTGTTACTGCTGTGGCTCAGGTCTTCAGGTTCAATTGCCTGACTTTATTAATTTTTATCTTTCATCCTACTTGTATTCCTGCAGACTTTCTTCCTTTTTCATTCAGAAAACAAGAGTTTCACACTGTAGAATATATAATTTACGACTATCACACAACTTACTCTGCATGTTTGATACCATTGTTAAATACTGATCCACTGGTGATCAAACATCACAAATATATTTTCTTTAGTTAATGTTGCCCCATATTATATTTAAATATTCATTTTCTTTATCATACAATCAGTTATGAAAGGGTTACACTTCTTGATTTCTTGCTAAATTCAGAACTGAAAATTATCATACTGTTAGTTTACTAGTCCAACTGTGTTGAGTTCTTGATATTAAACTAGGATAAAATTTCATGTTGGAATTGCAAGGAAAATGTGGCTTAAAACAAAGGGAGAAAAGTGTTGAAATAAGGGTTCACTAGGTGAAGCTAGAGTGCACTTCTCTGTGAAACATAAGTTTCTTGGAATATTTTATTATTTAAATACAAGCACTGTGCTACTTGTTAATCTACTGTATCTTCTTAGAAGAAATATGAGGAGGATTGTACATTGTCATCTTACTCATCAAGGCATTGTTGTCATTCTTTTACATTATTGAGGAGATCTGAGGTCTCTCCACAGTATATGACGATTTGTTATTCATTTAGAAGTAGCCCAGCTTTAAAATGTTTATAAATGCCGTAAAGGGTAAGTCATATATCCACACTGAAACCAGATCCCATGAGTGACAGTGTTACTATACTGCTGTAGATTGTCAGATGCAATTTTCAGCTTGTAACTTTATCAAAATTCACTACACTTATGTGGTAAGAAACACGTTTCTCAGTAACATTTATAGATACATATTAAAATTACTGCATTCCCTGCCCCCCCCCCCCCATTCTGTTCTGGTTCTTTAAAAAAGAAAAGTCAGCTACATATATTCAATTCTGCAGGCATTCTATATTACTTTAAGAAAATAATAATTATAATTGTCCTTTGAGATTCTATTCCAAAAGTCAACACTTGAAAATTCCAAATTTACCATTTCCTGTGGTACTGACTTCTAATAGCTGGGTTTAATGCAATAGCATTTGTTTGTTTGCCATCCTCTGCATCTACATCAATTTTCCAGCCTCCAAGTGCAAGCTCATAATTGTTCAAGAAGCCTAACAGATATTGTGCTTCCGTGGTATCCTCACAACTTGCCAGTGAATTAGGAGGGATAAATTGTTATGCTACAAGTTTATTTCATGCATCTTTGAAGAGTTTACTGTTTCATGTTTTCTCATTCATTCTTCATCTTACCTTAAAAAAATTGATAATATTTTCCATGTAATAAATGCTGCTCTGACAGTAAAGCATTACCAGCCAATTGATAACCTACAAACAGCATTGTGATCTCTTTAGATAATTAATCTTAGCTATTTTCCTGTCAGGAGCAACAGTGTTTTTGTTTTATGTTGAGCTAGACAGATTGCCAGTTTTGAAAATTAAAAAGCATTCCCTTTATATTTATATTTATTCATTCCGGTAACAATTTATGATGCTGCATTTAGATACTGAGCGCTTGTCAACAAACATAATTATGTTTCGATATAAACAAGATTGGTGGCTTGACTGTGCAGCTTCATCTTGGTTGAGAATGTTTTGATATAGGTTCAGATTATACAAGCTGTGTATTTATGTGGCAGTTTTCTTCCTTTGTTAATAGTTTTCTCCTATAATTACTTGCAGGCAAACCAGTGTACATTTAGGATCATTGTGCATGGGAGACATCAAGCGGAGAAGGAAAGCTGCTCCCCTGCCAGGACCCACAGGTAACCAATTTCCCTGGGACAGAGCACAAACCACAAGATGTTAAATCTCTAAACACAAAGCAGTAGGTCAGTGAACTGGGGAAAAGCTTGATAAATTCAATAACTTCCCATATAACTTCAAATACGTTCTATTCTTATTTATTAATAAAGATTAAGAAATAAATAGGCTCCCTCCACTCTCCTGCAATCATTGCCAATTTCCAGTCCTTTGTAGCACAGTGCTTCTTTAAAGACAATAAATCTTTTTTCATATACTGAGACAGCAAAGATTACTGCTTATGTCCCTTCAAACGTTTCAAGGGAAGAGACCTGAGGCATCTTGTTTTCTGCATATGAATGCTCTAAATACCCTGCACAATAAAGTCAGGATGTGAATTCTTGGGTAAACAATCGAAAATATGGTGACAAAGCTGTGAAACACAGCTTTAAAATTAGTGCTGTAGATTAAACAGGAAGCCCATGCAAGCACATTTCTAAAAGATTTTTACAGATGCGAGGTCACAACCATTGGATGCATTTTGCTGATGTCACAGCTGTGAAATTACTTTTTCAATACTTAGCAGTGATTTATAGGACTCTCATCAGTTTGCTGTATTAATTACATATGTGCATACTGGAAAGATTCAGTTGTATGTGAGCCCATGTGAGCCTTTATATAAATGTCTAATACAGAAATCTGGACTGCATGTCCTAGTCATACATAAACTACAGCAGCAACATTTGCAATACATAGAATTTTCAAATATATTTCAAGTAGATGTCTTTAGAGACATGCTTAATACTTGTGTTCTAACTGAATTCCCCCTCCTTAAACGTCTTTGTTTCAAACCTCAGTGGCAGAAACAGACCAGGAATAATATTAACAATGTTATAAAAGTACCTTAGTGGCAGCAGTATGAAAAAAAGAGAATCTATGGGTCAGCTTCTAAGACTCTGAACATATGTGAACCGAAAAAGAAAAATACTTAATGGCTGAAGAGAGAATAATGTAATTATTTCTACAAGGTGATTTTCACTTCACAACTTTCAAGTACTAGAGGATGTCACTTTGTACTGAGAGGTTATCAAGTATCGTGAAATTAATTTTATTATTCACTTTACTTTGGGCTTTCAGTGTTCAGAATTTTGTTTTACAAGCTGGGTCCTCTGCGTAACTTTACAAAGCCAATATTTTGATACTAAGGCAAATATGTGGTCATTCAATGTTATGTGTCCATGAACTCCCAGTTTTAGAAATTGTTTTGCCCCAAAGTTTGCCTTTATATGAAGAGCAACAGAGAATAATGGTGGATAAAGGTATCATATGAGGTAATTTTTAACTGATGTGCCTTCTTTTCTTTTCAAGTTCAAGGTAATCTTTTCAATTTTCTTGTGATCAGGAGGATTGAGAATTTTTTTTTTGTGGTCTTAGAAAAGTTGTTGTTTTTCAGCACGTCATCCTTGTAAGTTTTTAAGCAAATAGAACCTTTGGTAAACATTGAATAAGCTTGTAACTATGTATAGCATGCTTCAGATTATTGTAGTTTTCTCAAAGGCTAACCTTTCTACGGTGAAATTATTGTTTGTCTGTCACAGGCCTTGCTTTTTGTCTGTGTTCCATAAGATTTTATGAAAGAAACGGGGTTTTCTTTTAGAATGAATGTACGTTTGGAAATTGGGATTAAAATAAGAGATTGCTTATTTGATTATTCTTCTTTCAGTAGTTTTAGTTAGCTAAGATATGGGAAGAGAAGGGTTTGATTTTATGTGGAAGAATTTGTGAGCTGCTTTCTTGAAAGAAAAAAATTCAGAAGTTGTTTAGATGAGCAGAAGTTAGAAATGAAAAAAACATTCTCCTCATAATTGTTTGTATTTGATATCATAGTGAAACCTGAAAGGCTGTCTGTAAATGACTCCTTTACTGCAAGTGTTTTCTTACATGGACTGCAAATTGACAAAGTTTGGTCTGAGTCAATGTGTTGGTAAGAGTGTTTCCTAAATTCCCATTTGCATTTGGAAAAAACTACTTTGGTAAATTAACTCTTCTGAAAATCTGCACAGTGCTGAAAATGGCAATTTATGCCATAGGTCCAGTAGTACTGATGAGAACGATCCTAACGAGGTGTTGGAACACGTTCTCTGGGTTTGAGTCTCACAAGGATAGCACCTGCTACTTTCAGACACCTTACAAAGCCACAGGCTTCTGCAGCAAGCAGTGTGATTGGTTAAACATTTATTAATTGTGACAAGAACACCCAATTTATTTCAGTACTCGAGCTTATTTACTGCTCTTTCACCTTTGTATTTTGTATTGAAAAAGTAAAATGAATATTGATAGAGTTAGATATTGATTTCTAAATTTATAGCCCGTTCTCAGTCTGCAGTCAAAGTCACATACCAATAGGTTTGTGTATATTAGTAACAAAGGATGTAGCTTTACTTGCACAGCATTGAAGCAAGAAAGTTTGAGCAGCACAGAGCATTTTATAGTTTCAAAAATGTCAGTTGTAAAGGTGAAGAAAAGATGTGTTGAATAGCAGTGAAGAAAATGGGAGATAATATTGGCATGGGTGGGTGGGAACTGACAGTACTGATACAGGAGTATCATATTCTGTCTTTTTTCCCAGGATGAATTTTTCATTTTTGTGGATGTTTCATATATCCCATATGTACATTGTTGAACCTAGATAGTTACTTAATCAACAAAAAACTGATACTAGTAAAAATTGATTACTTCCCTCAACTGAAGTATGAGGTACCTTTTAAATACTCTTTTGGATGACTTCTTCCATGAAACCAATATTATTCCAGTGATTCTGTTCTCATGTGAGCACAGGTCATTTTCAATGACCTTCTCTCCCCTATGACTACCTGAGTGGTAGAGCTATTTCATGTGACACCCTGACATATTTCACTGCAGCAATACAATACTCTCAAGTTTGTAAAAGGACCTCTTAGATAAACTAATCCGTTGTCATGGAAATAGCCCTTCTACTACTGGGTCCAGTTTAATGAAAGTGATAATAAAATAGCAACAACAACAGCAAAAAAAATTTTGCTAGAGAAAGAACACTCTTCGCAAGGTAGTGTTACTACTTGAAACACCTGCACTGGGAATATTTGCAGCAATTTCAGTCTTAGATTATCTAGTTTGAGTCTCATATCAAACCAATAGATGCTACATAATTTTAGATACCATACACTGAATATACATTTATCCCAGTTTATTTCTAATTGACTCTTATGTACAAGATTTTTGATTTTTATCATCTCTTGTTAAATCTCTGAGATATTTTAGATTTTTTTTTTAAATAACAAACCTCTAAGTCTTAAATGTTGGGAAAAAAATCATCAAATTCTGCTTCACATCTCATATTTGTATGCCTTGTAAATAGTCATTTATTTCAAAATAATCTTTTTTCTCTGGTGTTGCACAGTGTGGTTTACAGTTTGGAGCAGGGTTAAAAACCTGCAAAAACCAATTACAAGAACAGAAAGCTGTTTTTTATTTAAAATGTAGAAAATGTTTATATAAAATAGATAAATTACTATGCATGTAATGGGCATTTTAATAATTACCTTTTTTCAAAAACAAATTTCAGATGTCATATTCTTTATCTAGTTGGCATGTTGCATGCACATGCTACACTTCAGGCTGGTCCTGATTGAAATGACCAAGGTAAAAGTATCATTTTAAAGAATGTATTTTAATGAAAAATATGACAGTTTCTTAATTGCAGCAGAAATACTGAGCACTGCTATAATGCCATCATGACTCACTTTAATAAGGTAATCAAAAGGGTACATGTTTTCATTCCTTTTTAAAAATTGCCAATGGAACAGCTAAGCAAACTATTTTGCTGATGCTTAATATGTCAGTGATTAAAAATCAGACCTGACTATCTGCAGAACCAAAACCATGATTTGAAAAAGATTGTGATTACAGTGTGATAACAGAGGTGGCTGAGGCTGAATTTGTGGTGAAGGTCAACTTAGTGCAGTAGTTTCAGGGGAAGGTAAACTTTGGGGTACTTGGATGAACTGACCATAAATTTCCAAAACTCTAAACAATAAGCCTATTTTCTTTTAACTCGATTCACCGCTTTTCCGTCTTCCAAGTGTACAACTCTATAGGCAGAAATCCATTGTCACAGGGCAATTCACAATGTTGGCATGTTGTGAATCCTATCCCTTATTGCATTGCACCATTTCTTACCCTCAGTCTGCCAAAGTCCTTCCTGGCATGCATACTTCAAGCCTGCTTGGTTGTGCAGCCCATGGACTCTCGTTTTTCTTTGGTTGGTATCTAACTTGGCAGCAAGTTAAATTTTAGGAACTTCTTTCTGTTTCTTTGTTTCTTCTACCATATTGTCTCACCAAACTAGAAGTTAAAAGATTGCAGAGTGCCATCCAGTATTGGAAGCTGCAGTCCCTTCAGAACAAAAGGCTTTCTGTGTTGAGCTTGAGGTGGCTGGTTCAGACAAGGCGTCTTACATACAAGCACCAGAGTTCAGAAAGTTCGGTAACAAACTTCAGAAGACCTGCAATTCAACCAGGACAAGCTTATCCTGCAAAATTACTGATGGGTTTCTTGTGATCTAGAGAGAAGCAATATTCTACAGGCTGTACACACAGCCACTAAAAAGTCAAGAAGAAACATTCAGATTGATAGAAGATGACTGTGCCTGTCTTTCTAAGGGCTGTTATCTTGTGAAATGTGGAAGCTTCAAGAATGATTCCCTGAATTACTCTGGGAGTCTTTCATAAGGTAGCTGTTTCTGGTTATGGAAACGGTTCAAATTGCCTCTACTGGGAGCTGAACTTTCTGGTTCTTATGGGTCCCTTCCACCTTGAGATGTTCTGTGATTCCATGGATTTTTTGGCTTCACTTTCAAGAACCATAAACCTGCTTACTGGAGAATATAACCAAAGAGAGTACCCTTAATATAGTGGAAATATGGGGGGGGAAAAGGCTAAACCAGGCATTATTTTCAAGTTTCATTAAACAGTTGTACACTTGAGGACTGGCTTTGAGTGAAACAGAGGTGTCAGTAGGGAGACTCATCCTCAAGGGCAGTTATGTGCTCTGCAAGTTCTGCACATTCTCTGCCAGATATCATATTAAAGTGGTTCCCCACAGAGAGGAGCCACCTCCTTTTTATGTGCAGTTTGTTAGAACCATCACCTTCCTCAGATGGGCAAATGGATGTCCTGTAGTTTTCCTAGATTTCAACCAATAAAAGAAGTACCTGATATTTCTGTCAGTTTTAGGTTGGTAATTGCAAAGGATTTTTGTTAAAACACAGACAGTTTGGCAGTTAAAAATGTAGTTTTCCCTCAGTCAGCATTATTTCTTATCCCAGCACTCCACAACTGCCTCTCAGTTGTTGGTGACTACTTTTTCTTTATCCTGAGGGAATAGGGAGCACTGCTGCAAACAGTCCCTGGTATTATGCAAAAACTACTTTTCTTAAAGGTTTTTCAGCATATGATTCACTTTCTGAATAAGGAAGGAGGTCTGTGCATAAATCTGATAGATTTATGCAGAAAGTTTTGACACTTCAGAGGAGTTTACCATGTGAGGAAATAAAATTCATTGATCAGGTTTCCAGTACAGGCAAGATTTCTGTCTTTTTGTAAAAGCCTTGCAATTGGTGGAAAAGTTCCTAGTAAAATCTGTTGTACATACTCTGGGTTTCACAAAGAAAATTTTTGCTTTGGATTTCCACTGGGTTTCATTGTAAGGCTGCGAGTCTTTCTCTAAAAGTGAGGGGATGCTTATCAGATGGGAT
Source organism: Molothrus ater (assembly GCF_012460135.2). Lineage (NCBI taxonomy): Eukaryota > Metazoa > Chordata > Aves > Passeriformes > Icteridae > Molothrus > Molothrus ater. The sequence goes on from NC_050480.2 coordinate 20,036,810, forward strand.
TCATTTTGCTGAATTTTGGAGGAGTTAAACAGAACTTTGCCATGTCCCCCAGTGAGGATGCTTCTTCCAAAGTGCCATCCAGTGACAGTGTTTCTGTCATCAAAGACAAGGCATAAAACAAAGAGCTGCTTTGGACTGAAGTGAAAAGACAGTCTTGGATATTCAAGAGATTCCCCTTACAGAGGGATAAATGGCAATCTAAAAATACCAACTGTTCCAACCAATTGTATAGCAGCAAAGACTGAATGGGCATGAAGTTTTACTCCACATACAGTGTAACCCAGTAAAGAATAGAAGGAGAAGAGCACCTGCAAATCCAATTCCTAGTGATCTGTGTTTCTGGATAGCCAGTGGTACCTAAAATTCAGTGTTACAATCTTCATTGGTGTGTGAATTTATGTTTATATATTCAGGAGAGTTGAAAATAGATTGAAATCTAGATTCTGTGCTTCAAGATAGGGTATGTTTACCCAGGCCCTTGAGATGGAGCAGTAGGAATGAACTACGGCAATGCAGACATCAGCAAAACTCTGCTGTGGATACGGGATAAATACAGAGGCATCCAGCACCTGCTGAAGTCATAGCTATGTCCTCTCTGCTATTCTTATCTCTCTGTTAGAATAAAATTCAATGCAAGCAGACTTACCTGAACATAATAATTCTAGTTATTCTTTAGATAGTCTTAGATAGCTCAGTGTGAGGGATGTGTTAAAGTCTGGTGAAATAAAACAGTCTCAAATATTAAACTAGACAATTTGCATAGCATTCTCATAGCTGAGTTGTTTTAGTTTTGGTTTGGTGTTTTGTGGGTTTTTTAGTAGATACACAGCCATATGTACTGAATTTTGAAAATCACTGCAGGTACTGAGTTTTAAAATCACCATGCAGCTGGTAGCTGTGCTTCTGAAGCTGTGTTTGTGCAATTACCCAAAACAATTTTAAGAACATAAACATCTAGGCAGTCTGATTCCCATTTTGCTAGTTAGAGAGAGCTGGCATAAAAAGACAGACTACAGCAATGTCTTTTTCTGATTGGTTTCCTTGTGTATCAGGATCAGTCCCTACTGCTCTGAGCTCATCTGTCTGGTGAGGAGTCAGAAAAGAAAAAGAATAGATGAAATATTAAATGCTTTCAGAAAATGAGGGGGAAAGTGCACCAGCTTTTAAAGAGAATCAGCATGTATCATTTCTGCTTCCATTGGCTGTTTATCCAACATCAATACAACACTTTAGGAGCCAAATTACTAAACAAGCTGCCAATTAGGCTTGCAGTCAGCTGGATAGATTAGTGGCTAAGAGAGGCAGATACAAGATTTTCATCTCTTGAGCCAATTACGCAAGTGAATTACCATCCACAATGCTCCTTGGAAGATTTGAGGTAGAAAGACTGACTCTGCTGTGATAGACATAAGTGAGATCCAGGGTAGGGGGTAAGGGTTAGCAGGCCATGTATTGCAAAAATTACCCAAGCAAAAAGAGATCCTTCTAGGAAAGGATTTAAAGGATTTAAGGCTGCTGGGAGCGATAGAAGAGGAAATAATAGTTGTGGTATACTCTGTGAAGGCATTGCTGTTCTGCTCACAAGTCTTAATCATACAAAAGAAAGATGAAAGGGTAAGACTATATTTATGTACAGTGCCATTTTCTCAGAACTGTTTAAAACCCTGTTTTCTTAACATCAGAAATAGTGTGGTGGCCAGAGATGAAATTACTTCACTATGCCTTCATTTGTTTCTTACAGCTTGGGGGGGTTGAGAGGAAAAAAAAAGAAACACAACAAAAAACCCATACATTTTCTTAAATAAGGTTATCTGAGAGCTTGATCCTAGCTGTATTCTGGTTTTATTCAGCCCAATATAAGCTAAACATGCTTGATGCTAGTCTTATCCAGCAATTGGACCATATAAATAAATATTCTGACAATAGTAGTTTATGAGGTCATAGCTCCTTTATTTTTCTGTAATAAACAATAACTTCAATGTTAAGCTTTGAATTTGTAGAAGCATTTTGCAAATAAAATGAGTCTGTCAGATCAAAACTGTTCATAGGCTCATTTGTTTCCTGCTGACAATGTTGTACACTGGTGTAACATTGTTTCTTAAATATGAAGCAAATTTAAAAGCTGAACTTTTGCAAGCTGCTGTATCCAAAAATGATTAAACAGATGTGAAGCCTGCAGCAGCATTAGACCTCTGATCTGATTTTAGCTTACAGATGGAATTAAATTAACTCATGGCAATCGCTGTAAAATCAAGGGTATGGCACTGAATGCTAGTGTACTATTTAACCAGGACATACCTGTCTCAACAGCTGTTAAGAAAAAATTACATACCTTTATTTTTCACTGAAACCTGCCTTTAATGCCACCATAAGTATCATACCAAAATTAAACAAATGTGATGAGTTTTTGCTTTCCACTTCCCAGTTTTGTCACTTACTACTCACTGACTCTATATTCCATGTATGTAAGGTCATATGCATAAAAAATGTAGACCTTGAAGTGTGTCTATTCATATACACAAAGATTTGAGAATTGTCCTTTTTTCTTTCACCTGGCAGTTTTGCAGAGAGAAAAGGAACATCATAAGCTGAGGGTATTTTACAGAGCTGTCTTTTCACACAAGTTACTATAGCTTAATGTTTTCTCCTCTCTCATATAATGGCAGCCCCTTCTACATGCAGACTACTCATTTGGTAGATCAGGAATCAATTGTTGGGCTTGCTAAAAACATTTTCTGTCTGTAGAAAAAAAAAAGGTGTACTGCACAGGAGATTCCTATAAATTATTAGTGCACAGACATCCTTGTAACTTCTGGAAACCTCATACAGCATTAAAATTAGAAAAATGTATCCCCGCTTTTTTTTTTTTTAATCTGATTCTGCATAGTTATTTTTTTGTGGGACAGCACAATGGGTTGGTTTTGCTCTTGCTCCTGGGTGGGTCAAGACTGAACACGTCCCAGAGGTAGCACAGCCCTTTTCAAGGCCGTGTGCTTGGACCATTCTCTCTAACAGGCCCTACTGGCTAGTCCAAGAAGTGCCATAGGCATGAATTAAAAACTGAACTTGAAGATGAATATTGCAAGGACAATTACTGCTTTTAATTAGAAAATAAAAGCCCAAAGCACAGGAATGGGGGTCAGGGGAATAGCACACAGTGTAGCACGATTTTTAAGAGCTCTCTCCCATCATGCAGTCTATCAGCAATGCAAATGTTGAGATTTTTTCCAACCTGCTGATTGCACATGAAATGGAGGAAGAGGGCAATACCACTATCCACATTCTTTGGATTCAAATAAAATATGTTGCATTACAGATAAATTTTTCAAGTGATGGGTGAAAATTGCAGGAATGTTAAAGGCAGACCTAGATAGTATTCATATAAAAACTAACTATACTACAATGGAATGGCCAGGGTATATTAAATATTTTTCAAGATTCAAATAAAAGCAACCTGTATTCACGTCATTTATGAGAAGGAGTAATTAGTCAATTAGTAATATAGGCAAGGTAGGTGGGGTTTTGGTTTTGCTTTATTCTTGCTTTAGTACAAAGCCTTCAAACACATTATCCTTTGGACAGTGTATGTTGTTTGATTGTGTGCCCAAAAGTGGGTTGTGAAATCAAGTCTATGGTGGCTTCTCTTTTCTTTCTTTTTCTTTTTTCTCCTTTTTTTTTTTAACCTGATGATATACAAGACTAAAACAGGACTCTTAGGGAGAGCTGGTGTTTTAATACGAGATATAAAAGTATGTACAGTGGAGGGAAAAATAGGTATCATATACACATTCTAGCAGTACTTATGTCTTTAAAAACAAATAATTCCAATTATCTTGTCAGGGAAAAACAACATTGAATTGCTTCAAAAGGCATCAAAAATAGAAGCACCAGTTTACTAATAACATGTCAAGGTACAGAGTGTTCTTCCTTATATCTTCTTTGTGAGGTTCCTCTGGCTGTCTCAGGAATTGAAATTCATATAGAAAGGTACATCTTTTACAGGAAGAGCTCTGTGGGTTTTTCCCTTGAATAGAATAAAACAAAAAAAGCTGTTTATGTTGTCTCAGGCTATGCCTTGCATAATGTTCCAGCAGCATTGCTGCCTCTGCCTAGGCAGCATTATGAATGGTTTCGTGTTTCCAGTTTTTAGGTGTCATAAAATACACTCTTGTGCTTGCTCTTTCCTGCTTGGCAGGTCTGTTGGATCTCTCTTCCCCTTGAAGTTTTCCCCTTAATTGCTCCACAAACATTTACTGGAATGATTCTTCATTTTTTGCCATCACTTTTTACAAAGAGTGGACCAAAACACAGTGCCAGGGTTTTACCTATGAGGCTTACCAGAATTTTTGTTGAACAGTACCCTTTCTTCTTTCCCTTTTATTTTTCTTTTTTTTCTTTTTTTTTTTTTTTTTTTTCAGCTAGAAAGTATAACTGGGAAGGTTACAAAGCCCATGTTGTGTATGCCAGGCAGTGCCAGGGACTCATTTGTATGAAAATTGCCTCTGCCTGTGGGGGCCTGAAAAGAAAGGAAGTCTTGGACATTGAATTCTGTGCTGGTCAGTTCAAGAAGAACCCTCTCAGGGACTGAAGGCTGCTGACTTAAAAGCCTTTATTTTAAGCCTTGCATTAAGCATAGCTTCAAACCAGTATTAAAGGATGCCTTCCCTCAATGCACTCCTTTTTTTCTTTGACTCAGGAACTGAGATACTAGAAAGCAGTCTGCCTTTTATGTAGCCAGTGTTTTACTGAATATGACAGATCTATAGTGGATAATGCTGGAGTACTATAAATTCATCATCACAATCATCATGAGGTTTTTAATGTGCACCTCTCATTTTGAATTTCTCTCTGTATATGCAGTTTCCACTGTGGGACCTTGCTTTTTTTGTGTGTGGGGGATAAATTAGGCCTTTTAGAAGCTCATGTTCAACTTTTATGTGTTCTCGTTTAGTAAGTTAATATAATGATAAGCCAGCTGCTTGTCAATATTATAGTCTTCAAGAACTCAAAATCACAGGCTTCTACTACAGTATTTTTCAAAAAGTAGCAGGCAGAATAAATAGGTAGAAAATCAAACAGATAGTTTTGAAGCTGGGCACATTAAGGGGTTTTTTTATTTTGTTGTTGGGCAGGGTGATGTTGAATAATGCTGAAAACAAAATCCAGCTGTCTACGTGCAACTGCTGGTGTTCAAAACCTTCAGTCCTTTTTAAAATTGTTTGCATGGTGGAAGTTGATAAATTTTAACACAGATTCCTGAAATAAATATCCCTTGTGCAAGATACTTATATTTAGAAGGCTTATCCATGCATTGTCTCTAAACTCTGGTTTGGGGAGTCTGGTTGATGAAGGGGGAAAACTAGCTTTATTATTTTGACTTCACTTTTTCTTTTTTTTTTTAATGATGTATTCATGGGAAAAAAAACCCTTTCTTATAAAAAAATTAATCTGTTACTGTAACAAATAATAATGATAACACTTGCAATGTTGGTACTCTTTTTCTGTGGTATGTATGCAACATTTCTCAAAGATCTCAATGCTAAAGGAGAAGAGAGTGTAAACAACACTTTGTAAAATTGAAAACACCAAAAGTAACCTTGGACATATCAAAATTCACAATGTTCAATAAAAGAGAAACTGAGTAAAGGTATAGCTGAATTACAGAGCGGTTGACCATCTGTCTGTACTGGTTCTGTAAGAGCTATAATTGTTTAATCAGAACGTTTTTATTGGGTTTTCTTGAGGGAGGTCATTGATAAATATTACTAAGAACAGAGTGATGGTCATGTTACTATGATGTGTCTCTTCTTAGTAACTGCATAGGACTAGAAATTCATGTGATCTTGACAATGTGCTGGTAGACATCTGCAGGTGATTTATATTCTTTGAGGCTGATGTGAATCCACCATATTGGAATATAATATGATACTATTTGTAATATGTAAAAACAGAATGAATCCTCAAAAGCATTAAAAATAAAAGCATTAGACTGTATTATTTAGAATCATATGCAGTCAAGAGGTCAACATGTGCAAAGACAGACTGTTCTAGAAACCTGTTAGATGAATTAGAACAATAAGAAGGTTTAAAGCTTTAAGGGAGATTATCCTGCTCTTCTCCACATGGCAGGCAGTGCTGATTAATGCTGTGTATTTCTTTAATCTCAGGGTTTGTAGGTGAAAACACCCAACCAATCCCAGAAAACAACATTGGAAACAGAATGCTTCAGAGTATGGGCTGGACCCCAGGAACAGGTCTCGGACCAGACGGCAAAGGGATAGCAGAGCCCATACGAGCCATGCAGAGACCCAAAGGACTTGGACTTGGATTTAGCTGACAGAGATAAAAATAAAGCTCAAAATTAATTTAAAAAGAAAAAAAAAAAAAAAAAGAAAAAGGAAAAAAAATGGCAAACATATTATTTGTTGTGATCAGCAAATGCAGTTTTCCTTCTCTCAAAGATGGCTGAAGTCAACGAGCTTCACACAACTCCCACCAGCTGCAAGGTACAGCCACAGTGACAGAACCGGCATTCGAGTCTGACTTCATAATGGTGCTAAAATGTACAAAAACTTCTACTTTTTTATTTTCTGTGGTCTTAAGGTTTGTATTAAGCATAAAATTCAGTATACTCACTTTTTCTGGTAAAAGCTTCTGGCACAGCAGGTTTTAGTATACAAGTAAATTTTGTTTTGTAGATATAATTTCATCTCAAGAGCCTTGATAAGATTTGTTGAGGAAAATGGAACTTTTTACAGCTATTGTGGCTTCCCCCTTTTCAGGCAAAATTTCCAAGCCTGATATTTATAGTGTTTAACAATATTTGAATATAAGTTGTCATTATGGCCATAATACATACATGTTTCCCACTGGAAGGTGATATTGTATGCAATTTTGTCTAAGAGCATGAAAAACAGCTTTGTTGTCATAGGAATCCAATCCCAACACCATTTTCTGGGAATGTAATACTGTCTTCCACATTCAAGTTGAAAAGTAATGCTTTTATACTTGTTTTTACGTTTACAAAATTATCTTTCCTCAGCAAATATTTTACGGAGTTAAAGTTTACTCTAACTTTGGCTTTCCCTTCATATTAATAATCCTCAGTGTTGCCACATTTAAGAATAGTTTGAGCTTTGAAACAGGAAATTGTATTTCAGGGATGACTGTGTTTCAGTGTTTTTCTGGGGTTTGGCACATTTTAAACAATGCAGTATTCAACATGGTGTTAACGTTTGGTTTGCGACCGAGCTGTTGCCAATGAGCCACAACCTTTAAGGATCATGAACAGAAAAAGGGCAAGGAGAAGCAGGATTAGGATGGAGGAAAGGAAGGAAAAAGATACTTTGATGGCATCTCACAAATCTAAGCTAGCAATTTAAAATCAAGAGGGATCATTAAGTGTTTTAATCAGTATCCTAATGTATCTAATGTCAGCAGAAGCAATTTCATTAAGCACCAACCAATCAAGCTCCTAGGGTACTTATTAGTCTGCAGGATAAAACAAATTCCACTTTAGAATTAAATGATAGGGCTGAAGGAAACTGTTTTTCAGACGGACTAAGGAGAAAATCGTGCCCCTCTCACCACCCATGCCTCTAGTAGCTGGCAACATTTACCCTCATTGCAGAGGGAACAGGATTTGATTCTGCAGTCTTTTTTTTTCTTCAAGAGGATCTCCCTTCCTCAGCTCCCAGGCTGGAGAGAAAAATACTTAGTTCCAGATGCTTGCAAAGATATTTTTTTTAGGATAAAAAGAGCGCAGCTTTGCTCATGCAACTGTGAAATATAGTGATTAATTTTAAGACGTGTTTTTATTACTTTTCTTTTTCTCTCAGCTTCACCCATTTTTCCAGGAAAATAGTAGCAGGAAGAGGAAAACCAGCAGCATTATAGCATTAAACTTGCTTGAAAGAAATGTTCATGTTTTCCAGTGCAATTACTGTCAGTTTGGGAACGTTGTTTCAGCATACCACCATAGTGTAGAGATTACAGATTACTACCTGATGTTGTTTTTATGATAGTTGAATGCACATGTTCTTTGAGTTTCAGGAAGACTATTTATTGCTGTTTAAATACTTTGTATGATTGTGTGGTTTTACTTTTTAAAATTATAAGAAATTTTAAACAGAATTGAGATTTATACAGCAAAAGATACTTTTTATTGTAAGGTTTTGGGGCACAGTATAATGTGAGTTTGCCACTTCAAATATCTCTTGCACAACTGAACTTGGTTAAATACATTCCCTATCCAAAGAATTTCAAGGCCACATAGTTGCAAAGGGCCAAGAACCTGGAATTCTGCAGCTGGCAGAGGTGCCCACTTGTGTGTTATTCCAAATAATGCACTTCTGTGGCCTGCACCTGTTCTGAAAGTGCCATGTGCTCCTGAGAGCAAGTGAACTCTGACAACCTCTTTGTTTTGTACACTGCAATCAGAAATCCCTTAAAATCATTTTCAGCGTGTGAATTGCAAAGGTGAATCTTTTAAAATCTGTTTGTTGTAGCTCTATCTATAAAACTGTGAAAGAATACTCAGTCTGTTAAAATTCCACTGTTCTGCTTTAGTTCCAACACCTGCATGTCTTGGACTGGAAGAATGGCACCTATAACACTTCTTTGAAGTATTTCTGTGCAATTTACCATAGCAGTAGTTTCTCAAGAAATAAGTGTAGAGCCCCAAAAGTTCTTGAAACTGTTTCCTGTTTTTAAAAGATAAGAGGGAAATAATGCATACATATTGAGGAAAAACATCTTTAGCTCATTCAACTCTTTTTTCGTGCATTCCTACAGATGCAGTGAAGCAGCCAGCCTAGTAGACTGTCATAATGGATGAACTATGTAATCAGATTGAAAATCTTAATTTTTTTTGTTCCAAATCAGCCTTTTAGTGAGAATCTATTAGACATTAAGGTTAGTTAAACTGGCTTTGATATAGAGATAGATGCACTTTGTTTTCCCCAGGTATTATCAATAGATGCCTCAGCTCACAGTACACTTCATCTGTTAGAAGCTGTAGAACAAAATGATTTATTAAAATATTTTCATGTACTGTTTTGAGATATTTTTTGTGCAGTAAAATTCCCATTCTGGCTCACACTGTGATTTCATTTTCATTTTTCCACATCTCACAGGAGTGGTTTTAAAGATACTCCAGCAATGTGATTTCATGCAGTTAAAACTAGTGAAGAAACAAAACAAAAATTAATTGCAGATTTATTTTTTTTTAAAGCCATTGCAATGTTATTTGGCTTTGAAACAGGTCAAAATACTTGGATTTACTGTTTGTTTTCTTCAGATCTTTCCTATGTCTAACCTACAATCATACTGTGAAACCTGCTGTAAAGCTGGAACACATTATTTTAAATACATATACAAGTTTTTTCAGATAATAATTCTTTATGCCTGTGACACTGAAGTTTTTTGCCTACATAAATAAATACGGGATCATCTTGTATCTAAAAGTTGTCATCCATCACTTGCCAGATTCTTTCCATTTAAATATTTGAATCAGTAGCTCAGCTGTTACCATAATATTCTTCCTCTGAAGAATGTGTAGTGAAGAGAAGAGATGTTGCCTATTATCAGCACTGCGTTTTGCTACATGTTCCATGGTGTCTCCAAGTTCTGTGAATTGAGCCATTAACTGTTAATAAAAGAAACCCATGAGCAGTATCTTATTTCTAAATGAATATTTGTCAAAGTCAGAGAAGCATTATCAATATGCTTGTTTAACAAGTTTGTCCCTGCAATTGTCTTTCTGCAATTAGGTCAATAATGGGTGTAGAACAGCAGTAAATACCTAAATGCTATGTATAGAATGCTTTGCTTTAACAACACAAATGCAAGATGGAATAAAATAAATAGACTCAATTCTTCATGAACTTTGTATGTTCTTTTCTTTAAACTACCCTTTTGAGTAGTGTTGTTATTGCACAGGTGAGTACAAAAACATGCTCTTTCTGGAAATACATAATTAAAGTGTCTTATACCATGTACCAAGTAAATGCATACTATGTTAAGCTATTACACTGCCTTTTATGTACTTTTTGCTAGTACTTCTTTCCTAGGTTATTATCCTGCTGAAGAGGTTACACCACAATATCAGGAAATGCCTCATTTAAGATGTTTGCAGTACTTTTGTTATCATATTCTTCTAAGACTTTTAAGTACAAGTTCCCCTCACTCCTTACTTATGTGTATACTTTGATAAGCGTGACAGGGCCTTGTGCTTTCTCTTCAAACAGTTCTCCAGAATTGTTCCTTCAAGGAAAATTTATCCAACCTTTGTTTTATTTTCCCTTTCCCTTGCTCCCAGGGCACTTTCAGTGAAGGCGTATCAGAAATGGGAATCCCTCCCCTCTTACTCCTAATCAAGAAACTTTCTAATTACACTTCATCCCTAGCAGAGTTTTCAAGAGCAGTGGAGTAGCTGCAAAAGGGTTTTACATTTACTTGCAACTGATCACAATAAGTTGTTTGGGCTTCTCATGATTCTCCTCTGTCCTACAACAAAACAGATATTGGAGCTGTTTTGACCATGTTGCTTGTATTTGAATATTCAATCATTAAATAATATATTATGTAAGCTTGATCTCCCTCGCCAATGAGAACTGGTTTTTAACAGCTATGAAAAGTAGTTTAAATTAATATGAGGTATTCCATCTATAGAAGGTTGTTATTTTGGCCTGGTAATGACATTGCTATGATGAATTTAAGTATTGGGAAGTTTGACTTCCAAAACTGTGAATATAAGTCACTAGCCTCTGAGCTATGTATGTGTTATTGTAAATATACGAGCTTATTAAAATGTCATTCAGAATATTTCATCATAGATATGCTCATTTCAGTTGTGCCTTGTCCATAATGTTGTCTTTTCTTCCTAATATTTGTCTGTTGTTCTGAAAAACTGCAGCTCTGTGTGTGTTTTTAAGTGATAATACTCAGTGCTTTCTGTCTTGAAGCATAATCTCTTGTATGTGGCAGATGATGCCACTCAGATTTTCTGTCATTTGTGCTACTCTACAGAAGTTGCTTTTCCATCCCCTTCCTAAGTCAGTTTCCTGAAGGGCCACCTGTTGCCTTCATCAGTTGTAAGAGATTTTGACACTGAGAACTTGGGATTTCTTTGTCTTGGATGAGGCTGTTGTGTGGGTCCCTGTCCTTCCTGTGGCCCCGAGTCAGTGAGAGATTTGTAATACTTTGTGCACGTATCTGCCGTTGGCTTCCAAATGTGAAGTACTGTCAAAAAATAAGCAGCATGGAAGAATTTCTAGACTGAGGCTGTGACTTTCTTCCTTGTAAAAGATACAGGTCCTAAATTTTCCATGGCATCAGAGTTCCCTCAGGTCCCAGCTGCCTGTTTGCAGAATTGTGCTGGCCCATCTTCAGCACTGAGATCTTCTAAAGAGAAGAGTGCTCTTTGGCTGTGGTAATGTACAGGTTAGCAGGTGGGTAATGTCAGTCTGTCTATCCTTGCAGTACCCACACCAATACATTCCAGCATTGTGAGGAGTCAGGCTGCCATGTCAGCCTGGAATATCTTAATTTTGCAGAGTTCAAAATAAGGCACAGCAAGCCACTCATATAGGGCTGTCAGTTTATTATTCAGGAGGTGATTCTGTAGGTGGGATGGGATCTTGTCAATTCAAAAAGAGTATAGCAGAAAAGTAAGAGTTGAAGATAATGGAAGGGAACAAAAATCACTTCTGAAGCTGTGATACAGTGAGAAGTTTGAAATTTCTTAAATTTGGGGGCAGATGAGTAAAGGAAGTCATGCATCAGATACACAGAGAAAGAAAACATTAATTTCCAAGTAATATTTTCTTTAATTTACAAACAAAGTGTTAGTGTTTGGCAAAACAGGCTCAACATTTTGACCCACCACTGAAGAATGCTGGAGGTTTTAATGCCTGAGGTAAGCTAAACTTCTCATGCATCTGCTATTTTGAATCCTACAAACTTTCTCTGCAATTCAGCTTATTCTACACCTGTCCACACTCAATCTTTCTCCATCTTCTTCTCAAGCGCTTTATTATTTGTGCTGGACCTCAGATTGCTCCCTGCATGTCCATTCCCATGAGTTTTGTTTTCTTTTTTAATGAGGTATGATTTTTTTAATCCACTTCCTTGGAAGTTGCCTATAATGTTGTTTTAACTTATTATCCTACAAGGTAGATTTGAGTAATTCAAGGAGATTCTTTGAAGAATCAGCACATATGGGGGGTTGTAGTTTTTCCTCCCATAAAATGTTTCTACTTTTTTTTTGATGTTGTTGAAGACCCTTACTGCTATTCACCATTGCTTTCTCTCTTCTACAAACTTGATTGTTTGCTTACAGAATATTGTGGTGGAGAGTACAAGAATTTTTCTAATTACATTTGCAAGTGTGCAGATTTTCAATTTCATGCCTTTGGTTTCAAGCCCTCAGAACTGAGTTTGAATTCTGCGCTTTTTTTTCCCCAAAAGTTCCAGGTTATCCAGATGTTCTACCTATTGTGAAGAAAGTGGAATGTTTATCTAAAATTTTCTAGATGCCAGATTCTCAGTAAATGTGGCTGGCTCACTCTTCCTCTAGTATCAAATATGATCTGCAACCTGAACCATACATATGTAAATACAAGATGCAAAAAACTTGAATGAAAATGCTAGTGATACTCAGTATGTTAATTTGGATTAAACTCAAACAGTTCCACTGTCTGGAAGAACAGTTTACAGATTTCTTTTTTTTATATGCCTTATTACTGAAATAAGAGATTTTGAGAGTGAGCCTGTAATGATTTTAAGGGTTTTCATAATGTGATGTAAATAATAAGTAACACAATTACCTAGTTGCCTTTATACTTACTGTGGTGTGTAAGCTGATTTATTTTTCATCTTCTTTTGTCAGTGATCATGTGAGTTACAGTTCTTACTAACTGAATTTGGGCAGTTTCTACCCATTGCCATGAAGATAGGTCAGCTGCTAAACAGTAGCTTTTAACCAGGAATTTTACAGAACAGAGATATGGACAGGAATGATAGCACTGGCAAAAGTGTTGGAATAGAGAAGATCACCTTTCAACCTCTATGTTGTACCTACCTGCAGTTTTCCCAGTAACCATTGGATCTTCCTTAGTAAAGGTTCACAGAGAAATGGTGTCAGGAATCAGACCTGCAACCTGGAGTCCCAGGATTTGATACCTGTTTCACTGTTATTGCTAACATTAGAAGTGTTCCTCCCACAGCTGGGTTCCCTCTTGAACATCCAGGGCTGTGAATGGACCCCACTCCAGGAGAGCTGCTGGTAGAAGCAGTTTGCAGTGGGTGGGGTGCCTCAGGTGCTGACTTCCTCTTGGGCTTTCCTTTAATAGAATAAATCCTGAATTTGCACTATTGTCAGCCAAATCTGTGACTTCAGAGGAAAAAGATCTGCTCCTTAGGATAAGGGTATTTTCATATGAGATCTACATCTATATTCACCAAAAAAGTAAAACTTTTTTGTGTCAGATAATGTTTATTCAGCAAAATCTAGTGGTTTGTGAAATTTTCTAATAAACTGCAGCCAAGACACAATGTATTCCATGGGTTAGTCAGAAACTGAATTACCCCAGTGTTCAGTTCTGGGTTACTAGTCCTTCTCCATAGGCTCAGGTACAGCCTCCCTTCTGGAAAATGAAAGAGCCTGGAAGCCTTGACAGTTTGAGGCCCCTGAAATCATCGGGCTTCAGGCCCTGCTGAGAAGGTCTCCCAATGTCTCTCCAAACTTGAATGCTCCCTACCAGAGAGCAAAGAGCTGCAAAACCTGAAATCACCTTGTGACTTTTGTAGTTCTAGTGTGGGTCAATCATTGGAGGCTGCCCTTACAGCAGTTTCCATGCTTCCAGCTCAGGAGGATGTGTTTTGGGAGGCTGGGGAGGCAGGGATGGCCAGGCTTCCTGCGGGGGAGCTCTAACTGGGCAGGTCTAGAGGCTCCAAGTACACAGCAAGGAGCACCAGCTCAATAAAGTGTGCTTTGATCAACACATTCTTACTCCTCATCTTTTGGAATTGTTGAAATGTCCTATGAAGAACAACATCCAAGGCAAATTTCACTGCAGGTTTAAGGAAGGGCTGGCACATCTCAGTTTCTGAGAGCATTCTGAGTTAGCAGTAATGTCCTGGTAAATCAATGTAAGTACAGGTTTGGACTTCCCGGAAGGGTCAAATGTGGTGATTGTGGAGTTTGCAGCCACTGCTGTGGGATTTTGTTCCAGGCATGGGCTGCCATCTTACCAGCCATCTGAGAGGTTCATGCACTTCAGTGCAGGATTGGTTATACATGCAGATTTTTAGGCAGTGGTTTGAGAAAGAAATCGCTACATGACTTAATTATACTGGCCCATGACAAAAAGGTTCCAAGAGAAGTATTGGCAAGAGAAGTATTCTGTTATTATTTTTGTCATCATCCAAGATAGTGGATCTTTGAATATTTTTGGCCAGAACCACATCCCTTTGCTGTGTTTGGACCAGGTAAATAAAAAGAAGCAAAATTAAAAAAAAAAAAAACTAAAAATGGAATTTACTGTGTAATTGAGAAAATTATTTGCCTGCATGAGTTTACACGAACAAACACATGTGTATGCATAGAGGTGTAGCTCTCTGCAAAGAACAATGTCATACATAAAATAATGGAAACCATGGTTAAATACTGAGCCATTTGGCATGTGGCCGCCCCGTGAACCTCACAGAAGTGTGACAAAACCTCTCGTTCTGCTGAGCCTGCCTGTCTTAGTGGGGGTGTGTTGCTTGCACAAAAGTCGATAAATCTGCAATGTATTGTTTCATATTCTGCCTTTATGTAAACCTAGCCAGGTTTTTTAGTTGTCTTCTTCCTAATCAGTGGTAAAGTGCATTTAATAGCTCACTTAAGGTGTCATCCATTACTATGAGTTACTGTTAGAACTAATTAATAGAGCTGAAATTATTTTGTAATGAGAAATTGAAGTATTGCAGTGTTGAAAAAAAATTACCATTCATAGCTAATTAACGTTTAACAATGCAAATAAGCTGATAATTATTTTTCAAGCCATAGAAAAATCCTGTGACATTTTATATACTACCTTTGTGATCTTAATTGTTTCTGAAAAATACCTTTAGAGATAAATAGTCTGAAGAAATTTCCCTGGATAAAAGGCATATTCTGAAGCGCACAATAAATGAGAGCTCTCCATTGGTTCATGTGGGGCCGCATTCAGCAGCTATTTCTCCCTGTAAGCACTGATGAAGTGAAGGAAAAATTAAGAGTTCCAAAGTCAGGTGGAAGAGGAAATTATGTGGGTGTTGGGGAAACCCTCCTGGCTGCTCCAAATAAGTCATTGTTCTCTTTGGCTGATGTAGATACCATAAATGTGGCCCCAGTGGGCTGAGATCTTTTGGATCCTTCACAAGACAAGATGGTAAGAAGTGAACACAAAATTCTCAACTGCTTTTAGGTCATATATGTGTTAAAGGAGTGCAGAAACCAAATAGAAAACTGAGTCTGACCTTGTGTGGCAGCATGTGGCATGTGAGATCACAGTCCCCCAGATATCAAGATGTTGGTTCTTCCCAAATTTCATCCCTTAGGATGCTACTTGAAGCAGGAGTTTTCAAAGGAAGCATTGAATTGTCAGTGTCCTTTTAGGTGCCCAGCCTGGTGCCACAGGCATTGCCTGCTGATCAGGCAGGAGCCACTGCAGGCACTAAGTTTTGTTTCCATTCTGTGGCACTTTTCACAGTCCAAGACACCATTAAAATCTGTTCTGTGGTGGCAGAAGTGGCCACTCTTGTGATTGCTAATCTTGATAAATGAAATATACTCTTACTGTGCCCTGATTTTTATCCTAACTTTGTAAACTTTACTGTGTTTTGGTATGCCAGTTTAATGCAACAAAAACTTTCTTTTTATCACAAGTTTTCCTGAAAGTGTTCAGGTTTTGGTGGTAGGATTTTTTTGGAGTCAACTGGCAATAAATACTATTTTATTTAGCAGGATTATATATAATCAGCTGGCAAGTGAATCACAGAGGATCCTGATTGTGTCTTATTAAACACACACACATTATGCACCTGGTGTTTTTCAGTGAATCCCGATTTCTCTTCAGCAGGATGATATCACCACTGCCAGCGGTGTGGCCTATTCTTAACGATTTTTTACTTTTTCTCTATACATTAGAGTCGTCTTCTTCCAGACACCAATCAGACTGCCACAGGAGAGCATTCCTTGACAGTTCTTAAATTTTCCAACAAAACACAGAGTGGTTTTTGTCATCCTGCTCTCAGATGTTTGTTGTTCCCCCACTGTGAACTTTTTCTTCAGGACTGTCCACCACTGCTTTTTTAATGTTGAACTGGTATGAGCCCATCTTCCTTAGAAATGGATTTCAATTTTTGTGTTGGTTTAGACCTCAGATAAGGCCTTGTGGTCATGCCCTGTATAATCTGGAAATTTCCTGTAATACCAAATGTATTGCTGAAAGCCACCACTTCTGTTTGTGTATTATACTGCAAAATTTTTACCTGGAAAAAATGGTCCAATTGTGTCTGGTGCTCCTGTACTGGAGGAAAGGGAAAAGAATGGTGAAGGTAATGTTTTATTTTGTTAATTTATTTAATTATTTTAAATTGGAATTATTGATTGATGAAAGACAGGTTCTGAGTCAAGACTTCCAAAACTTTAGTGTAGACAAAATTGAACCTGTGAACCAGGTTCATCCTTTGGTTCTCATGTCAGTCATGTAACCTCTTAAAATGGGGGAAATGCTTGTAGGCCAGCAGCAGATTACTGTGCCAAGGTTTTCCTGCCATCAGAAATGTTTGGAACAGCACTCAATGCTGTTTTCATCATTCTGTATGCTGCTTTAATGATTAATATACTAAATTCATTCCCTAGCTGAGCCTGTCTTTGGACAGTATTTTATACAAGTTCACATTAAGTGTTTAATAGCTGGTGTGGTTGAAGGGTGTGACTTTCAGGGTGTGTGGCCAACTTTGATTCATGTTATTATGAGGTCCTTCCTGGGTGGTTTCCATATCCATTTTGAGCCATCCCACATCCTGCTTTTTCTTCCCTCCAGCACCAAGCACAGACTTGTTGGACACCTCTGGTAATCATTTTTCCTCAGAACAGTTATTAATGATAGTTTGAGCACCTCTTGGTGTAAAATTTGTGGGTACTTCACAATTAAACATTTTTTCGTATTTTAATAGATATTTGAGAAATGTAGTATGAGAAGTAATGCTTTCAGCAGTTTTATTCTCATCAGTCTCTTGTTGTGTTTATCATCTTTCAATGACGGTGTCTGAAAGCCTTCCCCCATGTGTTACAGAGCAGTGAGGCAGTTCAGAGAGGAAGGCTTTCAGGGCAGCTCATAGCTGAAGTACACAAATCTTTGCAGCCTGCACCTCTATTGCAGACATAGGATATCAAATGTCTGAACATGTGGGCTTAATTGCAACAGCTCAGAGTGCACACCACAGAGCCTGGATGCTTTTGAACACTTTAATTTCTGGAAGACCTCAATAAAAAAGGTGGGGGAAGGCTGAGAGGTTTTCCTGTAGCGGGTCTCATGCCGCTTGTGTTTCTCCATCATGCCCGTTAACAACTACACGAAAGAAACAAGCAGCAGGTTTTTTTTTCTACTCCACAAGCAATTGTCTGCACAGCAGTGACAGATGTGCAATATAGCAGCTTCTTCAGGAAAAAATTAACAGTTTGTCCAGCATGTCAGCTCGCTCTTTTTAGTGCTTCGGAGGTCTTGGCCCCATTATGGATGATTTAGAAATTGAGGCAAGCTAAGACCAGCTGCCTGGGTTGAAAGCCTTAGTTAGTAGCCCTCATCTGCATTCCAGTATTCACTTACATCCAGAAATTGGTAGGGCCCCTCTGGCCACAAGATGAGTATGGGCTGACAATGCCTTGATTTGTTGAGAGAGAGAATAAATGGGTTTTTCAGAAGATGAGGAAATATCACCATTACTGGCCAATTTACAGCATTTTATCTGTTCTTCAAACATGTCACTTTTGTTATTGTTGCATGGTAATTACATAGTGAAACGGAAAGAAAACAAATTCTGGTTACATATTCAGATGGATTGCAAAATCATATAATCCTGATAAATGCCCATTTATGATACACACGGATGAAAGGTTCATTTTAATTTTGAATAGCTAGCACAGCCATAAATAGGATATAGGATTAGATCTCACAGAATCTGATTACCTAAAAGCAAATAGTATTTTTCTTCACTTTTTTCATAACCAGGAAATTCAGTGTGTGCAGGGTATTTAAATAAGCAGGTTTTCCACTAAAATATATGAAGTATATAGTTCAATAATTTCTATATTTTAAATATAATAATTTAGGACTATTCAGCTAAGTCTTTTCTGAAGTACTTGTTTGTAAAAAGACATCAATCCACCAATACTGCTGAGAAAGATATCTCACAGCTGTACCCTGTTGCAAGCTGTACATTTATGACAAATAGAAGCAGCTTTGCTTCTCAGGTATCAAGTGCAACAAAGCAAAAGATGGTCAGTATTGGGCATTTATAGGGAATGGCAACTGTTAGACCTTCATAATTGTTTTAAAGAAAGTTTCCAGGCAAATTATGAATTTTAAAAAGCAAGTTTTGACAAAACATGAGGCAGCTGCAATTTTGGCAGTGGCTTTTACACTTGAAATAAAGTGCAGGAAGCTCCATTTTCCCCAGTGGAAAGGCACAAGGAAGGGAGTGGTGTGAAAATACATACGAAGATTAGTGGAAACCTGTGCAATTGATTCCTGATCATTAAAGAAAAGAATCTACTTTGTAAAGCTATCTGCTTCATAGACCATTGGTGTCCAAATTATCTTCATGAGATGAGACTTTGTTTTCCCAACTTTAGGGAGGGTTTATTACTGCTTCAAGAGCAGGGATGGCAGGTCCCAGGGTTCTTTCTGCCCACGAAAGACATCTCTGTCCCTGAACGGCAGCCAGACTCGGGGCATCCTGACAGATGTGGCACAGGCTTCCTGAACCACCTGCAGTGACCTCCCTTGCAGGAATGGCTACTACAGCTTGCAAGTGCTTCCAAGAGAGTAAATATTTGAAAGCTTCAGGTTTGGACATGTCTAAGTACAGTGCCATTTGGTGCCAGGCCAGTCTTCATGTTAGAGGTTATGTTCTGCAGCAGAGAGTTAATGAAGATGGTTAATCAAAAGGAATGTAATTAGGTGCCTACTAAATGTTTACATGTAGCAAAATCTAGCCAGAATTTTTTCAGCTCTTTTTATTCAAATACATCAGAAGTGTAAGTAGGTTCTAGCAGTCTGAGGAAAGAGACCTCAACTGGATCTGGTCTCAAATGATTAAAATTTATCTGCCTGAACATGTAATCATTTAAAGGTTTCTAGTTTGGGATCAGTTGTTACAGTTCAGTTTATGACTGAAATAAGCCTGATGTTATCACAGGTAATGTGACTTAAATGACTGGTATTCTTGTCTTCCTCAATCTCACACAGTATTTGTAATAACTTTTCCTTTTTCTTGGCAAGTCCTTATCTATATATAGCTACTGACAAGGCTGGTTCCAATGGAAGATTTCAAAAGGTAACTTTAGCGTGGGTCAGACTTTCTGATAGTGGGAGAGGGAATATATAAAAAGCCTGGATGGTTGGTCATCACCTGTGAAAAGACTATAGTTGTTCCATAAGCAAAAATATGAAGAAATCCTTCTTCATTATTATTATAATCTTGAATTCTGTACTCTGCCTGAACCTTCCATGATATGCAGCCATCTGGAACAATTGCTTCCAAATGCAGCCTTACATTTGATCGTAGTGTCTGGAACATCAGCCTGTAGGAATATGCTGCTAAAAGCATCTTCCCTTATTGTCTGATGTGAAACAAATGTAGGATGTTGCAGTTTATTCAAAAACCCTGGATTTTTATATCTTAGGCATATTCAAAATAGGTGGGATTGTGCAGGTGATACCCCAAGAAGTCAAGGAGAAAGCCACACCAAATTCCAATAAAGCACTGTAAGGATGTGGATGTACTTCATTTATAATTAAGATGAAGTGCAGTTATCTCAAGGGTACTTCAAACCACTTGTTGATTAAAAAAAAAATAAGCTCTTTTACTGGGAACTGGTGTAAGGTCACTAAAATGAGATGCAGCAGCAGGAGTTAAAACTATACCATCTTCATGTTAGTAGGAGAACAGACAGTAGTCAGCTTTCCAACCTCTGCCAGGTCCTGCAGAGAGAGGTCTGGAGTAGGCAGAAGGAAATACAAGGCTGGCACAGTCCTCAAAGCTGGGAAACATTGATTCTGCTGCTGCTCCTCAACCTGTGCAGCAGGACAGGGGTGCTGCTATGCCCTCCAGCCCTTCTCCTGCATCAGCATGCTTGGAGCAGGTTGGGAATATGTCTATATGGACAGGTGAAAGGCACATGTCTGCAGAATAGTTTATATAATGCCTAAGGAGTAGCCAAGCTCACAGCATATAAGGATTTGCATTCCTGTTCTCAAAGCCACCTCATTTTTGCATGGCTATCATTGTGTTTAAGGGACTGTTCTTGAGATTTAGTTAGAGATCACACCAGGCTTTCCCTGGCACCTTAGCAAAGGCATTTAGTCTCTGATACTATTCTTCCAGAGAAAACCCAGATTATTCCTCTGTGTTATTTGTCTATGCAGCCATTTGTGTCTCATTTTCTGTGACAGCTTCAAGGTGTAACCTTAATCCAGCCCGAATACAAGAGCAATCCATGGGTTTAGGTCAATCCTGAAGTCCATTCTCCCCTTAATATTTTCCTTTATATATGTCAACATCAAGATGTTAGGAGAAGATGTATCTTTGCAAAAGTCAGGAGCATGGTGGTCTAAAGGAACTGGCTACACTGTTCATAGCAGATGCTTCTGCCAGGTAAGGGGTTAATGGCTAGTCCTGAAGTCACAGCTTGTTTTGTTTGGAACTTGTGTCTTCAACCTGCCAATTGCTCTTCATTTCCTCTGATATTTTACTTACACAGTTAGTCAATACAGCAGTTTTTAATGCAAAGACATTTTCATAAATTATGTGGTTAATCCAATGTAATATATAATAATATACACGTGAAATACAGAACACACCAAAGAAATAGAAGGGCTGTTAACCTAGAGTAGATCATTGTGCTGCCTGGTTCCCAAGTCCTGTGTGCCTTGTACCAATACCCAGAGCCTTGAAAAGCACTGTCACCAGCTTTGAACACAGACAGCTATTTTCCCCCAAGGTGTGGACTTCACATCCATAGCTGGCATTAGTTTGGTTACCCTGCATGCTACTCTTGCTCTTTATGTGAAATATTTTGGTTAACAGTGTGACCTGCTATTGAATGTGAGACCTAATACCCTTCAGCCTCAGAAGGAAAGATAAAATAAACCTTCAGAGATCCCAGAACTTGCCAGGTGATCTCAATGGCATGCCTTAGAGACAAATAACAAACAACACTCCTGGGGTCTGTGGACCTGCTGCAGTTGCAGATTTTTATCTCCACTGCTGTGCAGCTGGGGGGCATGTCCTCATGGTAAGCCCTGGCAGAGCTCGGGGAGACTCCTGTGGCAGAGGGAAAGAGGGTGCTGGCAGTGGGGGGCTCCTGTCAGCCTACCTGCCACCTGGGTGAGCACTCACTGATGGAGACAGCTCAGCAGCATCACATACTATTTAAAGAATAAATGCTGCAGGCTCATTTTTAAGGGACCTGGTGCCTGGAAGAACCCAGTTCTCTTTCCATAATAGCAGTCATCTCTGCTAGTGACAGATCACAAAACTGAGTGTAAGCAACAGCTATTTTTCATAGTGTCCTCTGCCATTCTCTCCTGTAAATAGCAGGGCCTTGTATGTTAATGTTTCTATTGTTTTAATATTCTTGTTTTCCTCATTCATATTCGAAGGTATTATTGTTAGTGCCAACTCACTTGATTTATTATTTAGAGCAAGCATTTGTTCAAAAAGTCAGCACTGGATATTAAATGATGATTGCTTGCAATGAATTTCTTCTTAACATCTGCAAAGACAATTTTGCCTTTTCTTCTTCCACTTAACTCTAAATGAGAGATCTTAAGCATAGTTAAATAGGATTCATAATATCATGCTGACTGAAAATCATCATGAAGTGGGAACTATGAAGGCAAAAAGTTATCCGCATATAAAGTCCTCTTCCCTCTGAATTTTAAAATGAGAGGTAGGGGCAGAGTGTTTGTTCTGGTTGTACATTGCTGTTCCTGGTAGTGGATGTAGTGAAGAGAGAGGAAACTCCAGGGTCAAAGACACGGGTTTAGTGGAGGTGCAGGTCAGAGCCACTGGCATCCTGTCCCTTTCCCAGGTCTCAGGCTGTTGTATTTAATGCTTTAGTGTGTGATTAGCAATTGGAAAAACAATACATGAAATAATGCAAGTATTTTTTATCCTCTTAACTTACAGGCTGCCTAAAAATACAGCTAAAGCCCAGAGGATTCAGGAAACAGTTTCCTTTGATTTGTGTAAATGTATCAGGTTAATATTCAGTCAACAACTTTTTGTCATTATTATTTTTTGGCCCAGAGAGTAACATCTCAGTAACTTTTTCATTGGCATCAGGATCATGGTAAAGAAGTAATATAATGCCTCCATATTAATTATCATATTAATTATCATTTTTACAAAGCGTCTTTAAAAACTCTTGTGCAAGCCGAGCTGCTGAAGGCGCTTCATTTCATTATCCTTGAGAAAGAAACATGAAAGTAGGTGTAAATAAAGGTGCAGTCTTGATGTTCTCTGCTACTAGTCAGGTTACAAAGCTGGACAAAATGAGAAAAAAAGATAATTAAATTACAGATTTAATTCAAGATTACCATCGAGGAGGCTGGTAAAACAAACAAGTATAGTATTTTATAAATGTCCCAACATGAAATGTATGAAAAGACTGAATATTTTGGCAATGCTTTTGGCATTTTTGGTTTTTTCAATACAACTATTTTTCCCCAAATGGGAAAACACTAGTGGATAGCAACTGAGTGCATTGATGTTGTACTTTTCCATAGGGGAAAATTTTTAAAAGCAGCTTTGGTTTAAAATAGTTGGCTCCTTTAAAATATACAGCCACAATAAAACACTGAAGCAGAAAATAGTTTCTGGCATAGGACGCAGCATTGTATTTCTGAATATATAATTATGAAGCTAATTGTCACAGAATTATGTTTGAATTTTATGACACATCCTAACAACAGTGACATGAGCTGCAGAGCAGGCATTTCTTATATATTTTGCCCCCCTTCCCTTTAGATTGTGACAAACAGCAAAAATAATTCCTGCTACAGCACACTTGGAAGCCACAAACAGATTGTGCTCTCACTTTAAACCTTGTAGTTTCTCTTCTGCTAGATTTTACATATCTGCTAGAGAAGGGGGAAACATTTCATACAAATTGATTTGATACTTGGTAATTATAAGGGAATCAAGAAGGGCACAATAATAGAATATTAGCTTAATTTTTTTTCTCATTTTGTTCATAAGATGTGGTTGTTTTATTAAGTACCAGCGTGCTTGATAGTGTGATGTGACCTAAAGTTTCTTTCAGCATTCATTACACATGGTTTTCTTACCAAGAGGAGAATTCAGACTTAAACCTGCCACCTATGTCTTTTTTTTCTGAACCATTATGTATTCCACGTAGGCCACACGGGTTGTAAAATATTATTCTGCAAACAAATTATTCTGTTGCATTGGCTTTTTTTACATGTCTCTTCATACTCCAGTTTGCCTTATTTTCTAAAGGCTATATTATGGATTTTCAAGAAGATAAATTGATAACTAATGTATTTTAGAAGTCTCTGTGATTACTTTGGAATGGGTAATTCTCAAGACTATATGTAAATGTGCATATGAATATAATTCTTCTTATCTTGATTTCTAGAGAAATTTTTAAGCTGTGATGGGCTGTCATTGGGAGAGTTGGTAACAAGCCTATATTTAAATCTCAGCGACTTCAGCTAAAATGTGTGCCCATTAACATTGTCCTGAGCAGGAATACTTACCTGACCTAGGACTGTGTGGAAAAGATGCTTTAGAAGATAGAGGCACATAACCTGACATGTTTATGCACCTGCATTCCTGGGACTTGGATACGAATCCTTGGCCCAAGGTAGGGCCTCAGAATGTGCCATGCTGGGAAGGTGGAGCTGGCTGCCCGTGAAACCACCCGTGCAATTTCTGCCCAAGGTAGGGCAGTGCTGGGAAGGGCTGGGCAAGGCTGGCAGCCTGGAATGGGAATAAAACATGAGGCTTGGTGAGAGCTCCTGGGTGCTGAGCTGGGACAAGGGTGCACAGGGACACTGCTGGGGAGCCTCTCTCGCACGGGGGACACGAACAAGACTACAAAGATTATTGATCCCATGGGCTATAAAGGCTCTTTCTGAGCCAGCAGAGATCTGATGTATAGATCTGGAATTGGGGACCCTTAAACTCTGTGAATCACCTGACAGACTAAAACTGCTTCCAAAGTGATGTAGCAGTTGGTGGTGAAAATTCATAGTTCTCAGATAGCTGAGCATCACCTCAGAAACTGCCTCACACACCACACCCAAGAGCTGAAAACATTAGTGTTAGTGCTAGGGTTTGTGATTTCCTTAGTTCATGTCATTATTGTCACACTTTTTAAACCTCTTTTTTAATATGGTCAACCAGCAGCTACCAAATTAAAGAACTGAAACCAGCTGGAGATTTTTTTGTCACAGGAAAAAGAAAAGCTTCAGAAACTAGTAAGGTGTGTTCTGTAATTTAGAGTTTCTGTGTACACAAGCTGCTTTTTTTGTTTGTTTGTTTTCCTCTTTATTTTTTCCTTTTTTTTTTTTTTTTTTGTATGTTTTTCCCCCTGTAGTGCTTCTGGATTGCATCTTTGCATATGAAATTTCAGCCTAGAGCTAATTGTTACTGTTGATGAATTATAAACTGCTTTAAAATAGATTACAAAGAACTTCTAGCACATTCTTGAGTACAGTAGCATGATCTTGCTTCCCTGGTACTAAAATAAGCCATATTCTTCCTTAAATAAGTTCTGTTAGGTCATCCACAGTTTTCAAATCCTCATGCATTTCTTTCATGATTCCCCTGTGGAGTTATCCTTGTGGTTTTGAAAAGGATAGTCTCAAGTCTGAGCCTGTACTTCCAAGTCCTGTTCTCTGTTGCCTTAGGAGCATACAAAGGTTTAGATTGCATCTTTTCAATGCATTATGGCACTGCAGCCTAAAGCCAGTGCTTGTTTTTTAACTGGCAACCTGCCTGTACGAATGGAGGAAGCAGATTGCCTCTTTGCTGAACACTTAGACAAGGTACTGATTTAACAACAGTGGACAAGCAGCTGGGAGCTGGGCTGTCAGCCTGTCACACACTGACAAATCTGTTGTTCATATTCAGGCAGGATGTTCCAGTTAGATTGCCATCAGTATCATCCATCTACCACAGGCGTGCGAGGCGCGCTGGCGTCTCCCGCATACCCACAGACCAAATGCTGGTGATTCAGCTTTCTGGGGAACCTCAAGAAAACATAATTACCCCTTTTTATTTTTCTTTTTTCTTTTTTTTTTTCCCTTGCAGTGGTCTCCTGCAATAAGGCCAGGAAGGCAGCAGATCCAATTTTTGCCTCTCTCTTTGTTCCCTCATTTGGTATACTGGAATTATGTGTGCAAATTGTTGGTTGCTCCAATTTCATGTCTCAGGCATGAAAGGAAACCTCTGAATGGAGCCTTCCCACTTTTGATAAAGCCATGAAAGCTTTTTCAAAAGCCAATTTAATAAAATGCAGTCTAACTAAACCAGAAATAATAAAACTGAAAATGGTGATTAATAAAGATACAATGAAATTTCATTGTTCTAGCTTCCAGACTAATATTTAACATATTTTCATACAGCTGCTAGATTTGTAAGACTTAAATAATACAAACTCCAGAACTGTTTCATTCTCACAGTCAGGCCTAGTCTGTGGGTGAACTCTGGGCTAAAACCTGTCTGTTTTCTGTCTCTCAATTCATGTTAATCAGTTGAAGTTAATCTATATTGGCTTTGTGTGAAGGAGTGGGTGTGAGGAAGGGGTGTTTATCAAAGCTGTAGAACATGTGCTGTAATAATTTTATCACAGACCTATACTTGCCTTTTTCTTTTTTAATTTGGAAAAGCTGCTTTTAAATATGCTGATTATATATTCAACAGATTATAGTTTTATATTATCTGCCCTTATGTCATTTTCTGGCCCTGTGTGCCCTTCTCCTGTTCCAGCTCCAGACCTGTAATCCCAGAGCCCACAAAAAGAACTCCTGAATTTAGCTAGGGGGGAAAAACTGCTACATCGGTAGAGTTTCATCTGAATTCGTCATCTGATTTTGCTGCTGCCTGTTCATCACCTCTGAGTGATAGAAATAACCCACAGCTTGCTCTAGGAGGTGATAGAGGAAGGACTCCAGTTAACTTGCTGCTTATTCTCACAGTGGTATAGACAATTTTACATTTTTAGACAAGCACTGATGTAATTTAAAACAGCAATGGCTCTGAAAAGTCCTTAGTTGAATTCTTACCATTAATCTATGTCTCTTTACTTATTTCTTCAGTGCTGTAAAAATCAGAATGTGACATACATATACATAGTGTGTCATTTAATCAGCTAAGCTCTCCAAGTGCTCTTCCCAACCTCTTCAGTGTAATACCTTTTCTGGTCAAGACAGCCATTTACCTTCAGTGTCTACTTCACAGCAAGGTTCAAGATCTTCTGGAAAACACCAAGTTTGTGAAGATTAGTAAAGTCATCTGTCTAAAAGGGAAAGAATCTTGCAATTTTTTGCCACTTTTGTTTTTGAAGTATGGCTGTCAACAAGGAAACTTGTATGTAGAAAATGGTGTAGTACAGATTGCAGTAAATTTTCACACAATACTCAGAACAATATAAAAAGTAAGTAAGAACATGCATAAAGAAGGCAGGTGGACAATAATCTGTATTTCCTATATGGTGTGCTGTTGATTCTTCATTTTTAGAATTAGTTAATTTCATGTAATCTTTCTTCTCTTCCTTAAAAGAATCTCAGTTATTATTCCACACAGAAAGGCGTAAAATCTGAAATCTCTTAAAATTGTCATATATATATATGAAAATATAAAAATCTATATGTAAACATATAATTTTTAATATATAATATATCTATATTATATATAGATGTATACAAGTTGTGTTCCCAAATATGAACATTGGAAAGAGTTTCCAGGTGAAGATGCTTTTAAATTCATTAAATTTGGTCTTGCTTTCAGTCATATTGAGATGAATGAACTACATAGCAGATTTCACAAATGGTGAGCTACAGCATTTTGTAATTTGTTGAAGTCTACTGATTGGTTTTCTAAAGCAGCCCTACAAATTCATCAGACAGTAAGCAGACAGAGAAAGCAAAAGTATTTCTAGATTCTTGTTTAAAAAAATAAACTCTGAGGGAATCAAGGGGCTTTTGTGGCGGAACATGAATAAAAAGCACTCTTTAAAGTCTTTTGTACATGGCCACTTGTCAAGACAAAGCTCCTACTTCTCATACACAAAGGTAACAATATCAGTTCCTTGTGTTTATAAAATCTCTGGTTTTTCTTTGCTCAGAAACCTCTGTGATATTTGATTGACAGAAAGATTACCTTATAAACCTTCACCACAAACTAATTAATCACTGTGAATACAACACTAAATTGGCAAGTATAAAAAAGCAAATGAGATGGGTGTTAAAGACTGATTTCAAATGACCTTAGTTAAAAACCAAGTACAGAGTGTTGAAAGCATCAATAATACTGCACTGCTGGTAAAGTTCCCTCTTTACCAGAGCTGCCTGCTTACAGGAGGCATGGCAGGGTGAGATTATAAATTGCACCATTCAAGACTGCACAAACCCAGACACATTTTGGTCATTGGGACCACAGTAAGAATGGGCATCACCTCTGCTGAAAGGACATGGCCAGGATGGGGATCTGGTTTCCAGTTCTTCTGCACTCCACTTGCAATTATTATTTGCAAATATTTTTCTCAGAGAAAATATATTGTTGTAGTAGTTATCCTAATGTAGAAATGTCACTGCATCCTTGGGCCAAGGTTCAATTCTGCTGCCTGAGGGTGGCACACTGGCAATGCAGCAAGTGGGGCCACAGTGGTTCCTGCAAGCTATGAGAATGCATCTTCCCCATGCACAAATTTAACAAAGATAAAGTCACCACAAAGTGATATTGCTGAGAAGTTTATCTAAGTCTGAGGCTTAGGTCAATATAAGATCTTAGTTCTCTGCTTTCTTTTTTCTTTTCTGATGATTGAATACCACCACAGTCTTATTTATGGCTCAGGTATAGGGTATACTAGCATCACCACAGGAAATACACTTGTCAATTTTTTAAGCCTTGAAATTAAAGACAGGACAAAGCTCTGATGGTTTTTATCCTACTCAGATTGTAGCCTCCGTTCAGGGAGGCTAATATGAGGGATTTTGTTCTGGCAGTCCCTGCCAAGGTTGAGATACACAACCCCCCCAGGAATACATTGCCTTTGATGGAGCAGCTACCTCTGCTGCTAATTCACTTCCCTGTGCAGGGGTGGCTTGGCTCATGGGGACAGAAGGGAGCACAGCACCAGCAACAGGGGTAGAAAAAAAGCTGGGCTGCAGGAAGGGATTGTGAAGCCCCTCAGACACTTAGAAGTGTGAAGGAACAAAAAAAAAGTTAAAAGTAAATTAAGAAAACCAAAATAGTGGGAGGGGTGTATGAGGTTTTTGGCAGATGAGAGAAGCAGGAGTCATGTTTCTGTCATGTTTTCACCTATAATTGCAGCCTGTTAACCTTTGTTTCTGTATCCTTTCAGCTGAGTTCTGCTGCATATCCCAGTTTAACACCAGTGTTATATTGCATTAGGGTTTTGGTTTACCCATTCATCTTAAAAGAGGGTGAAGTAGGCCTTCCAATTATTATCTGCACAGCATCTCAGTGGCTTGCTAACTTTTTGCTTCATATCTTCTTCTTCAAAAATTCTTATGTAAACTAATGGAGAATGTTTCTGTGTGCCATCTATCTGTGAGCACACTAACTTCAATTCAGCTGGTACCTCTGCATTTCCCATTCATCCACTTAACTGGAATTCTACTTAAAATAATAATTTCAGATAGGTTGGTTAAGATTGGTGCTTGTTAAGGCTTTGGTTCATGGTTTAACTGGCTTCTAAAATTTTTTGGTTTGTAAATTAATATAAAATCCTAAGTAGGTTGGTAGTAAGGGAATAGATAATCATAGACTCATGGAGGCATTGAATGGTTTGAATTGGGAGGGACCTTAAGAATCATCTTGTTCCAGCTCCCCTTGGTATGGGCTGGGACACCTTCCACTAGACCAGGTTGCTCAGAGCCCCATCCAGCCTGGCCTTGAACGTGTCCAGAGATGGGACATCTACAGTTTCTTTGGGCAATCTGTTCCAGGGCCTCACCACCCCCACAGTAAACAATTTCTTCCTACCATTCTTCACTTTAAAGCCATTCCCCCTTGTCCTATCACTTTGCAAAAAGTCCCTCTCCACTTTTGTTGTAGCCTCTTTAGGCACTGGAAGGTGCTATAAAGTCTCCCACGGGCTCCTTCATCTCACTAAGCGCCCTAATGCACACACACCCCTCTGCTCTCCAACCTGCCAGTACCCTGAAGTTCAGCCCTGTACCTGTTCCATCTCAGGAACTAAAAATGCAGCCAATTTCCAATGTTGCATATATCCAATTCAGCTTTGGTAAGCTTCAAACAAAGCATAAAAGGAATGGTCTGCAGTGGGTTGCAAGGTTGAAGCCAGGGAGAAATTTTAAACTGGGTCCAAACAAGCATCAACCAGAGCTGGAGTGTCAGTTTTCATAACAGCATTTTCATCTTTTGTCCCCTCCCAGTGTCCACATTATTTTTATGAGAGTACAGGGGCAATTTGTGCCCCCACTTGCCCTGGCAGTGGGGGCTGCCTCCTGGGAGCAGAGCGGTGTGTTGCTTGTCCAGGATGGGTGGGAAATGCCTGCTCAGCTCCCAACCTGCCTGCTGAGCTCCAGACACACACACGGCCTTTCCCAACAAGCAGCAGTCACCACTATTTCAAGGATTTTAATGAATTGGCCGCTTTTCTCCAATCCACTTATTTGCCTCCTGCAGCCCCCCCGCCTCCCTCTGCCGGTCTCCTCCCTCTCCGCTCCCATCCTGGCTGCTCCCCGGCAGAGGGAGAGAGGAATTATTTATTGTGTGCCTGTTGAAAATGAAAGGCTTTTACATTTTAATGAGCACTAAATAGGAGCGAGGAAATATTGTTCATTAGCTGTAATCTGTGGAATTGCTTGAGTGAACTTCCTTTGGAGGCCGCTTTAAACGGTTCACTCAAGTAAAGCAGTTTGTATGGTAATTAAGGGAGCATTTTTCTGTCAACATCTGTGCTGCTATTTATAACGCCGAAGGTATCTTATTGCTCCACCAGAGAAACATTAAAAGAGGTGGGCAGAGGGGAAGCTGTATTTTATATATATGTGTATATATATAATATTACTGTTTTCTCTCTTCAAAACACCTCCCTTTTCCTTATTTCCCTTTTTGCTTTCTTATTTTGTTCTCACTCTTCCCATCACCCCCTAATATGTGAAGAAAAAAAAAAAATCCTGTCCACTATTTCCTGATAGTAAAGATTATCATTCTGACATCTTTTCATTAATCACACCCTTTGCTCAGCAGCCAGACAGGACATTCAGCTGCTTAGCAGGAACAAGAGGCCTGTGTCTTTGGAAACCTCTTCTCGTCCCACCTCTCTCCAGAGGAAAAGAGATGCCTTTTGGCCAGGCCAGGCCGTTGCAGTGTCCCCAGAGGGACAACACGGAATCACCTCTGTCCTCAGGGCATCCCTCAGCCCTGCTGCACTAAAGCCAGCCCAGGCTCCTGGGGCTCTTCAGGGAGGGCTGTGAGAGGACAGGGAGGGATGGGGAGAAATAACCTTTAGCATACTCAATGTTGTTCTGCTGCTTCAAGTTTGAAGTTGGTGTTTTGACTTTGTTGCTGTGAGGAAAAGGATTTGGGTTTAATGAGAGAACTTGGGTTTTGCATACAAAAATAGAAGGATTTTTATTTTTTTGCTTTCATTTGATTAACACCCATAATTTTAACTCTGACCACCTACACCATGCTAGGGCAAACAGAAGCCATCACCAGATGTAGTTTCACCCTTACTTTTCCCTCTTTGATTCTCCTGTACTAATAATAATGGTGTTTGCACCCTGTAGCTCATCACCTAGGGATAAGGAAAATTATGTCCTTCAAGAGCTGGAATTGCTGAGGAAGAGAATCACCTTACCCAACATTTCCCAGAAACTTCTCCCAGCCCTCATAGCTCTAGGTGATTTCCAAAATCCTGCAAGCCATCTTCTGTCATGGATATGTGCAGTTCCCACTTTTCCAAATCTTTCCCCTACCCCCCTCCTTCTCTTTCTCATGTTATGAGTGTTTCATTTATGCTTCTGCTGGTTTACTTCTCCCTGTGACATGATTTTCTTCTTCACTTTAGTCCACCTTTAATTTGAACTAAATCAAGACTTGGAGAGCTTAGACAGGTTTTGCATTGGTGTTGGGAACATGCTGTGAAGATTTTACCATTTTTACTAAAAAGAACCTCACAGTGCATGTGGAAAAATGCACAAGGAGAGGCAAGAAGTAGTGTTGAGCTTGCTTGAGTGCCCCAGATATGTGGCTCTACAGAAATTAAGTATGCTGTGCCAGAGCCAATAACTTGTATAGATTTTTCTCTACCTGTAATGAAGGAAAAACATAAATGACTATCATAAAAAGTAAACATTAGAGATAGAAAATCCCTTTTACAGCATTCAGTCCATCTTTCTGCCAATAACAAGTTGTTCCCTGTAGTATATTTTTCTAGTGATTCCTCCAGTCTGGTGTTAAGCATTTCAAGTGATGGGCCTCCCTGTTCCCCTGAGAGATGAGCTGAAAGCTTAGTGCATTTCAATGTCAGGAAGTTTTTCTTGGCAACTTTGATTTTCTTATCTGTATTTCTTCTTATTGGTCTTGGGATATCCCTATAATTACATATATTCTTTGAATCTTCTGGTTGGTGCTGTTTTGGTGTTTTCGCTATCACCATTTCATTACCCTGCAACAAATATTCCATATCCACAATTATTTTTCATTCTTGGCTTAGAGTTTAATGAATCAGTAAAGTTTTCTTAATGTCTGCTTGGCATTTATAGTAGAAGAGTTTATCATATCACCAGGCTCACTATCACTGTTCTTTTAATTTAATGGGTAACCAAATCACAAGACCCTGACACCCACTATTTTTGGTAAGGGGCCAACATGAGTTTTGGAATCAGGAAAGGGCTTCCGAAGAGAAAAATTACAGGTAGACTGAGAAAAAAATAGTGGAGAGCAAAACTGTAGAAGTAAAGAAAAATTAAAAATTGTAAAAAAGTTAAGAGGTCAAGGATGAAAGGGAGAGGTTTTTCAGTAGAAAGCAGGTGAGTGATGGCCTCTGGTACAGAAATCTGTGGTCTGCCTGGGGATTGTGAAGATTTTGTAGTCAAGGAGCAATAGAAGTTTTCCTGGCCCCATTCTGAAAGGGTTACATCACACCTCGTGTGCACCCACCCATCCAGGAGATCAGAGGGGCTGTCAGCACTCCTGTGCTTTGAGCAGAGGATGTTCAGTGTACACCCTCTTACAAACTGGGATCACAGCAAGCAGCTAGGGGCCAATCTGTGGGCCTGAGGAATTTGCTCAGCAGTTGGAGCCTTTCCATTAAACCACTGGCAGGAAAGGTAGAGGTTTATTGCCATGGTCCTTGTGAACATAGACCTGCATCTTCCAGATATGGCAAGAGGAGAAATGCAGTCCAGATTTTGACTTATCAGGTGCTTGAAAAATTCAGACTCTGTCTGGACATCTGTATATCTAATTAATTGTATGATAAATGCCGGAATATGGATCCTGAAAATTTTGTCTATTTGTTTTTTGCTAACATTTGGAGTCTACATGAAAGGCATTTTTTGCAGGCAATCGTGTTTGGAAAATCATCTCTCCCAGAGCATCCGAAACCCCAACAGACATAGTTATATTACAGGTAGCACTGGAAGAGTCTTTTTTAATGTATAAGTTTGACACAAAATGTTTCAAGACCCAGCCACCTTCGGATGAACAT
Source organism: Molothrus ater (assembly GCF_012460135.2). Taxonomy (NCBI): domain Eukaryota; kingdom Metazoa; phylum Chordata; class Aves; order Passeriformes; family Icteridae; genus Molothrus; species Molothrus ater. The sequence continues at coordinate 20,070,024 of NC_050480.2, forward strand.
GATGCTGCAATTGTACGATCAGCCATTAAAGGACTAAGAAAGAAATCTTCCTAGTAAGTAGTTACTTGTGTCTCTTACAAGATGCATTTTACTTATTCTTAATAAGCAATTTGTTTGGTCCAGTTGTCTAGGAGGCCTCTGAGGGATATAAAATAGCCTAGTCACAAAATGCAGGAGAGGAGGAACATAAGCTGTGCAGTAAGTTCCCTTTCTCCTCAATTATATTTTTAGATGAGATGCCAAGTGAAGAAACAACTTACAGCATATGGAATATTCCTATTTTTTGCTTCTATTAAGGTAAGCAAACTGTATTTTAGAAACATCTTCTTTCTTACTTGTCAACAACTTGTTTTTCCCAGCTCTTTAATGTGTAGCATTCCTTGGCATCATGTAGAAGGCAGCTTTACAGACTTTACAGGCTTTGCAGCATTGGTGCATTTCCTTCCAGCAAGAAGCCCACACATGTGCTTATCTTTAGGAACATGTAACTTCTGCTGGAGCTCAGTGGGACTTAAGCACATGGAGAAACTGTAATGCTTTGCAGAGTGGGAGTGCATTTTAGTTTATGCTCAAGTATTTTTCTCAAGGGGCTTATCTATGCATAAGACTTCTTGAAAGGCCCTTCTGAGTTAAAAATACCTGAAGTTCTTTCTAATGAGGATCTATAGCATTCTGCTCTAGGTAATCAAGAGTCACGTCTTGTATTTCAAAGTCCTTATTATGAAAGAATAAAGAGTTGCAGTAGATAAAATAAGCACAGGTTAGAGTGAAAGATAAAAATGGAGGTGGGAAATAGTAGAGCAGAAATGTGTAGGCATCTCTTACTGAACTACTTCTTTCATAACCTTTCCCAAGCTACACTCTATTTACCAATTATCTCTTTAAGGCAAGGATTCATCATTCTGCAGGTACTTGAGAGGTTGCTCATGTTGTTCAGGGTGCAATTTAATATTTAAAACCAGATAATTTTCTATGGGTTTTATAGAGTTTATTTGCTTTAATACCATTGTGTTATTTATTGAATATTTGAAGCATAAATAAGCTCAGACAGGCAATTAAACATAATATTTTACAAAGCTCAAAAACGTTCTTCTCAATTTTTGGAAGTGATTTCTGAGGCTTCCCAGGTAGTGCACCATTGTAATATGGTATTAACAGGTGACAGGACATGTTTCAGAGGTCCACTAATACATACTGTGGATGTGCAGCCTCATGCATCCAGTCACCAGAGGGGAGTATCAATGGACCATTAAAACATGCCCAGGAGTGTATTAATGCTATTACAGCATGGCTCTACAAATTTTAATTCTTTTCAAAATACCTTTTTTGCTATACTGTGAAATCTATTAAGGAAAGAAAAAAAAAAGATTTTGTGACATAATACGGGAGGACATGGATTTAAATAGCTTTTTATTTGCCACCATTTTAATACATTCTCTTTTGATTTTATATTGTTTTATAAATAGCATACTCCTAAGGCCTGATTCTCTTTTTTTCCCTGACCTACCTTTCCACTGCCTAGGAAGAGTAAAGGAGTCTTAGAGTGCCATAAATGTAAATCACACCCCCATACTACTTAGCTTGGTTGCTAATATCAATAGACATTTCTAGGTTTCCAGGTGAGTAAGACATTTGAGCAGCTTTGGACTTTTGTTGAAGAAGCAAAACTAGAAATCCAAGCAGTTTGCCAAGTAAGTTCTGCGCTGGAAGGCTAGAACTAGGGAAGGAAAAACTGGGTCTGTCACAGGTGGTCCTATGCTCTATACCCTTAGTAAAACTTTGTAACTGACTACATCAGCGTCACCACTAACCCTCAATTTAATTAACTCTGTAAAATAATGTTATCATTCAGTATTGTAATTTATTTCAGTTGTATACCAATAATACAAAAGATTTTGCTATGCTAGTACAGCAAACAATCATCCATGATTTCATACTAAACCCTGTGTGAGCACACAGAGCAAGATGTAAAAGAAAACTTATCCTTCTATGTCAGCCTCTCATTTAAAAGTCAGGAGCAGCATAAAGAGCTTGGAAGTACTCGAGCCTGACAAGAGAAGATGTCTTTAATAATAGTACTTTGAAAGAAGGCCCAAACCACACTTCAAAAAACTTACCATCTGCCCCAAAATAAAATGCTGTCTCAGGTTAATTAAAAAACTGTATTTTGTTTTTGACTTTATTTATTTATCTATTGATTACTCTGTGCCATTACATAGCTGAAGGCAGCAGTCATTCTGAAATGGAACACTGCCGCACATTGTTCAAAAGAGATTGTAATTAGGTTTCAAAGTCTTATTTTTCTCTCTTTCTTTCTAAAAACCATTCAAGGAAATTCTTTGCCTCTTTCTGAGTTAGTTTTCTGATAGAAAACATGGCAGTGAAGCTCAGCATTCAGACTAGCATCGCTCAGGGCTGTGTATTAATCATCATTATCATAATAACAGCATTCCGCTGTTATTACATATTACTCCTCCTCTGAAGTGTAGACGGTACAGTGAGCTGCAATTTGTAAATACAAGCACTGCTTCAGCTGCACTTCTCGTTTGCAGTGCTGCAGGAGGAGCACCAGAATAATGCCAGGTGTAGGTGCAGCAGCACCAGCTCAGACCATCAGGTGCTCAGCCGTAAGTCCCGGCTGCTGATCCGCGCATGGGTGGAAGGTCTGGAAGGACACATGGCTGGTAGGACAGTGGAGTCATCTGGGACTCTTCTTTTCCTGCTATTTTTCTAGGAGAGCTGTGGTCTCTGTCAGCCTCAGAGCAGGAGGATCTGCTCAATGTGACTCATTTAATAATTTAGAGCACCATAACAACCAGTAGGATTTGAGAGCTTTTCCTCTGTTCTTCCTTATTTCGTCCACTACACTGATTTCAACTTTGGAGACAGAAAGACTTTTTTAAGAAGCTCTTTTTGAAAGGAGGAAGAAGGGATGAGAGGGCACTTGTGTTTTGGGGATTTTGGGGATTAGGGGGATTTGACTGGATGCACTGCCAAGTTCCTGTGTCTGCAAATACAAAGAAAGGAAGCTCCTATTGATATCTCTGCCTGTGGCCATACCCTGTATGTTCATAGCCCAGTGATGATGATTTAGTTCTTACCAGAGCTGATAGGGTCAGTGTCTTCTTGTGGTGCTCAACAGCCATGGCAGTGTTGTTGTTGACTATTGCTTTCCAATATTGCTTGTAGCCTTTCTTGTAATTAGATTTTCCAGTTGTAAAGGAATCCCTCAAAACTACACAAGTGCTGAAATGAACCATATTGCATGTTTTCTTTGAGGTTGAAATCATATATACATGTCATCTCCAAATGCCTTTAAATTATTTGATCCAATTAGAGCAAGTTCTATGATTTGGACCAGGAACTAGAGACAGTCCTGGTTAGGCACTGCAGTTTTTAACTTTGAAGGCTGTGGCTGCCAGGATTTAATCTAATTCAGCAGCTAAACACCTCATCTTCCTCGATAATTTAGCTCATATGCTCTCAAACTGTAATCCAGAAAGTGAGAGCCTGGAGTGCGAAATCCAGTAGATTTAATCAGTAAGCAAAGAGCTGTCTCTAAATTTATGACACATTTGCTTTAGGGCTCTTCATGAGTGTGAAAGAAGGACTAGGATGCAATGCTAAACCTGATTATGTGAGGAGAATGGAACTGAGAAAAGGAACCTAAACAGAGAAGAGCAAGATAGGGAAACGGAGAGTCTAAGAGGGAACAGGCTGAGACTTTTCAAGCATAGGGAAGACATGCAGAAGCATGAATCTATTACTGCCTGCTTTGCTCCTCTGCCCACAAGGGCCTGGATTTTTACCTTTTATTTTATATTCTTATATCTTTTATGTTTTATATAGTTATATCTTGAATTGTATATTTATTGTATAATTTCATATTCTATTATTATTTTAATCTCATGCATTACTTAAAAGAGGGTCATTACTATTTATAGTCAGGACTCCAGGATCCATCAGTGATTTATAGCTTATACAACCTTAATTTACTCCTTACAGCCTGAAAAGTATGTACAATGTGGTTTTACCATAACTAGCACAGTAATGCTGCTTCCAATATGTGACTTTTCGGAGACTACTGTTCCCTTCCTGAAAGGCAGCTTGTGCAAGTGTCAGCTTTTAAGATATTTGGAATTACACATAAAATAAATGAGAAGAATATTGTGCATTTATTGGTCATGATAAAGTCAGGTCATAATTATTATAATCAGTAAGTAATGGAATAAACAAATATTTGTTCAGCAGTTTGAAAAAATCAAGACTCATGAAAGTGCTCTGTACAGATAAGTAAGTACTGGGTTTAGTGTATCATAAATGATGCAGGTACCACACCCCTCAGCAAGTGCCAGTTATCTCTAGAGCTGTTTGAGGATTACTTTTGTACGGTTTTCTAGGCATGTCAGGAAAGAGAAGCCTTTTGTATAGTATGACACAGAAGATACAGCTGCCCTTATAGATGCTGTGCTACCACTTCAGATGGCATTTCACCCATGAGGCACATGGCTTCCTCCAAAATGGTCCCACACTCGTTGCACCACAGCATTGAGACTGAGGCTAATATTCAAATAACGTCTGTTTTACAAAAGTAGGAATATCTAAAATGTGGCACTGTTCAAAATAATGTTGGGGTTTTTAATATATAAAGGCAGTTCTGAAAAATAATTTGGATTCCTACCCTGAGCTAGAATTGAGTTTTAACATTCCAAAAGCAACTTTCCAGACAAAGCACATTTGTCCCAAGTCCTGCTTTAATCAAAACAAGAATGCTAGAAGTTAATTAGCCAGCATAGGTGCTTCTCAGAAATTCTGCAGCTTTTTCAGATTTCCAGATGAGGGGGTAGGAATTTCCAAGTGGTTGCATTGAAATGGTTTTTCCTACCCACTTTTGTGTCAGTTTCTGTCATGATAGGAGAAGATGGGGGGAAAGTACATTCAAGTTCTGATTACAAAAAGCCATATTAAATTTTTCCCGTGACATGCTCAGAGATTGAGGTATGATGGTAATGATGCATAGAACAGCTCCTCACTTTTTCTCTCAAAAGCTCTGTGGTTGCCTCTTTCTGGGAGAACGATGTCACTGATACCGATTGGAGTCCCTCCTGGCAAGCAGTAGTAGCAGCTGCTTTCAGACATGGACATGATAGACTGAAGGGAAGGGATCCACACCTCAAACAGAATTGCCTTGAACATCACTCTGATGCAAAGTTTCAAAAGAAATCATTCCACATTACTTGAAATAGCATCATACTGTGATATATATGCTTTCATAGAAATGACTTCATGAAGAAATCACTAATTTAGTCACTTGCTGAAAACAGGTTATCACTTTTTAAACAAGATAATAACCAATAAAAATCATCTTAAAAATGCATCACTATAAGACAGATGTGGGGCAGAAGTATAAAACTAGACTGCAGAGTATTTAATTAATTATCTTGAATGTAGCACTGCTACATTCAAGATAAGTGCTGTGGTAGCATTAAAATCCTGTAAGGTGTTCCTGGGAAATTCCTTCACTGGCATGGCTTTAACCTGCATTAAATGATCTCATGATGGACACTGCCACTTAAGCAGCAAATACTAATGGAGAAGAGATGGGTGGTGAGAAGGGAAAATCAGAGTATCAATGCACAAATGCTGACTGCCATCTGGCACAGATGTCATTTACTGCTGTTCATGAATCAGGAACCAGTTAAATTTAACTGATTTAGCAGTCCATCTATCCTTGTGCAATACTGGGTAATACAATAATTATTCTTTGAAATCGCAAATTGTACAGTTCATTATTTTGTGAACAGAAAATCTGGAGGTTTTTTAATTAACATAGTTTTTAATAGTTTTTAGAGTAATATTCTAAATACACAACATACAAAATCTAACAGCAACATAACATAAACATTTAACACTAATCTTTCACCTCTAGAATGTGAGTGTTTCAAGACTACTTTTTGAAAGATAGCTATCAGGATTTCTAGCTGAAGGAGGAACTGCTGAATAGGCAGGGTTTTGATTTACTGCATTAAAAATGAAAATTTTGGGCTTAATTTTTTTAGAAAAACTCATGTAATTTTTTTTTCTAAGAAATGTAGCTATTTTCCCAAGTATCTGTGAATAAAGCTTTTTATAAGGCATTATATAGCCATACATAGGTTTTTAAAATATATTATGTTACATAATACTAAAAAAAATGCATAGCATAATTTCAAATACTATAGGGTGCTTGCATTTTATTTTTTTAAGAGTAATTATATGTTTGCAACGCTGCCTGATTTAGTTAAATGCCCTCTATCTGACATTTCCTTATAAAAGCAAGGCTGAACTCTTGAGCTCTTTATGAGCTGCAAATTAATATTTTGAGCAATCATCATTAATAATGACAACCAGTTTATTTTGCTTATATATTGGGTAACAAAAAGCAGTCTATATTGGTGATAAAAGATATTCTTTTTATTAAAGCTTTAGAAATTTCCTCCATCAGCCCCTTGGACTCTTAAATTTTGATGCTGTAACTAGGTGAGACAAATGTGTTTTCAGAAGTTTGCCTTGGCAGTCAAAGGCTGGGAAACAAAATGGCAATGTTATTCAAAAGAAAACTGAAAATGTTGTTTAAACATGAATTCTGGCCTGCAGATGAGATAATTGCAAAAAGCAGGGAAGTGGAGAAGGAGTGAAAGCAAAGGGAAGCAGAGATACCACACCGGTTGTAAAGCCTTTTTAAAACATGGTTGCTTCTAGAATTATACTCATAGCATTAACTACTCTGCTAAATGTAATTTCAGAGCAGCTTGGCTATGCTGGGACCAATAATGTTTCAGCAGATGTTAACGGTGAGGGAATTTAAAGATTACAGAGTTTCATGGGTGTAGTAAAGCTGCAGTGGGAACAGAAATATTGCAGTAGCTGTTATGTTCTGAGTGCACCACATTTACTGACAAGTAATACATGAGTGATAGTGAGGACCATGGGAACAGAACTTTATACTTACTGGTCAGCAGCCTATAAACTCCATAAATTAAACAAAGTTTTATGTATTTTTCATTTCTTTTCAGAATGATCTTCTCTAAGAGCCTCTGGTTCATGTTAATTCCATCAACAAAGCGTAGCTCTGTCTCCCAGCTTTTTTCACAAGGGTATTTCCCCACATGCATGTTCCTTTTTCCTCCTCCCACTACCCTCCACTCAGAAGGTTTTCCCAAACAACCCTTTTTCCCCAGTGATCCTCCATGGGCCAAGCCTTCACAATGAGCTGAAGAGCCACAGAGAGCAGCTTCTGTAGGAGGGAGGTAGACAAACCTTTTCTCCAAAATGAAGCCAGCCATCCTGTGCATGACTGTGGACAGTCTCCAGGCAGGGAAACAATCACCATGACCTACTGAGACTGCTAGATATTTGTAGAGGTTACAGAGTTGATACCTTTTTATTTGCCACCCTAAAATAATAAAGTTGCAAGCCTCAGATGAGCAAGGCAAACTAGAAAGGTTGTGGAACCATGTAACAACATCCCCTGCAGTACAAGCAGTAAGTGGAGAGTGGAGATAGATAAATAAATTGGCCAAGTGGAGATAGATAAATAAATTGGCCAAACATTGTACACAGGTCAGACACAAGGTGTGTGTTGGCTTGTGGATCTAGCTGGAGAGAGAGCATGAGCCAGGTGGGTGCTACAGAGACTTAAACATGTGGAAACATGAACTGTTCTATCCAGGCTCACTTACCTAAGTATGGATAAAGTGTTAAGATTAATTAAAGAGTTATTCTTTAATTAATCTTTAGTTGATATTTAGCTGATATTCAGGTTCTCATGGTCATGCTACTCAGCAACAGCATGGCTTACCACTCAAAGAAAAAGAAATTAGGCTGTTCAAAGAAACAAAGAAAAGGGATAAAATTTATTCTGTTTTCTATCAAAAAATAAACCAGATTATAGTTTAGAGTGATTGTTTCCTGTGCAGAAATGAGGTCAGGGGCAGATAATTAATGTATTATTATAATTAGCATTGTCATATTTTAAAGGCACATTCTCACAGTGCCTGCTGACTTCTTTCCTACTCTCAGGTTGGACAACAGTAGGAAAGGAATGGCCTTTTGTCAGCTTTTTCCATCTCAGTGTTCACTACAAGGAACCACAGCTGTAAAAGTTGCCTTTTCCTCCTGCTGACTGTGCAGAGCCCAGTGCCAGTGCTGGTCCTGCCCTAGACCTTTCCCTCAGTGAGCTGGATGTGAAAGGAGCAACACAGCCCCAGCACGATGCTCGTCAGGGTAGGAGATGCCAATACAGCACAGGACAGAGTGAAAGCCTTTTTATTTTGATGGCAGCCTTTCACTGTCTATCATAAACTTAGTGAAGCAGGCTTTCTCTATCCAGCTCTCCTTTTATTGGGCACAAATCACCGCTGACAGGAAGTTTTATGCCTAAATCCGTTTACTGTCCTTGTTGGTAGTCTTTAAATTAATATTTATAAGCTGAGAGAGGCCTAAAAGGATGCAGCAGTAAAATATCTAAATGCTCCAGTTTGGCTTGAGCTGAATTTTCTCCCTCTTGACCACTGACATTCCTTAATTACTACTGACCCAGGCATACATTGTCTTCGCTGCTCCAAGCCTACAAATCACCGCCCTCCACAGCGTTGAGGCGGACAAAAGGGGAGGTTCAAAGCAGACTAGTTTGTATGATATATGGAAAGAATAGATGTGGGGACAGGCTGGAGAGAGAAAAAGAAGTAACCTCAGACAGATGCCTTAAATTAAGTAACTTTGAGCTGAAACAAATGACTTGGCTTTGAGAAAGAATGAAAAATGTTTGAATTGGCAAAAACGCCAGATTTAGCTGCTATAATTTTTTTAAGTGAAAACAAACCAGAAACAAACCAGAGGGCATACTGAGCTCAAAAATAAAAACCCTCAGTTGAGCATATTCACATCTTGACTGGATGATGCATAGCACACCCTCAGCAAAATGACCATTTTCATTAAATCAGTATGAAGGACAGTTCTTTTGCATATTAAAAACTGTTGGGCAAGCTGAAATTAGAACAAAGCTGATTAAAAGTAAAATTTTGTTGCATTCAATCTTTTCCTACTTTTTGTCACTGTTTTGATCATTCTGTTCCTTGGTGTCTTATTTCTATTAAAGTAGGCATAGGGTGTGAAACAGAAAAAAAGCAAGTATAATAAAAACCAGATCAGCTATCACCACCTTAGTCCATAAGCACTTAAAAATAATGAAGCTAGATAGATTGAAAAAAAGTAGAGATAAGAAATGGTGGGGTCTTTTTAAAAATGCTATTCCAGGGAAAAAAACCCAAACCTGTAAAAGAGAAGAGGTACAAAGGATTCTAACCTGCAAGATGTGAACCTGCACTCTCTTGCTAATGCAGTTCAAGTTTTGGCACATGAATTGTTTTATGATTGCGTGGGAGGATTCCCAAACAAGAGCAGGTAGGTGTCCATAGCAAGGTGTAATAGACCCGAATCACCTCTGTCTGTAGATTGTGGGAAATCTTTTTCATAAGGAATGAATGAGACTTTTATGTACCCCAGGTAACAGTGAAACAACTGAATAGTTTGTAATAGAACCACTGAAAGATGCAATAAAAATCTTTTTAATCTACTACTCATGTCTTTGTACCCATTAGATCTCTGCCTAAAAGGAAGAGCTAAAAGATGGGTTAATGCATAATTGTTTCAATTTGTGAGTGAAGCCATGCATCATCCTATTTTATTTACTCTGCAAAGACTAATTTGAGGACATAAATGATACTTACTTTGCTCAAAACCTCTGTTGACTCTTTACTGTATTTGCAGATTTGATTTTTTACACTTGGCCAAATTTTCTTTTCCATCCCTGACTGCTGTACCTCTGAACCTGTGTGTTGGTGAATCTTTCATCCCCTCTCTTCTTAGGAGTGCTATACTTCATACATGGTACATTCACGCATTACAATAGGATGTGTTTGATACATGGAAAGAAGAGTGGGAAATAAGCCACTAATTCTGTAATGCCTCAAAACAGCAGTTCTTTTGTGTTCAGAGGGTTAAGCTGCCTCAGGTAGTCTTCAAACTTCTTTGTAAACAGTGTTCCTGGCAGCTGAGATAGCTAATGAATGTAACAAGCCCACTCTCACAATTATAAAATGGGCACGATTATCTGTTCTATTGGAATTACTCAGATTCCCTCTAAATCCTATTCTTCCCAAGCAAGATAAAATTATAAGACTTATAGAATAAGCCGATCATCTACTGATGGCAACTAATTCCCATATAAGTCTCCCTGCTCTTGGGTAATCAAGCATCCAAAGTGATTCATTCTAGACCTTAAAGGGAATTGGCATTTTGACTCTTGGGCCACTACCCTGGAACTCCAGATGCAGACACACATGTGAAACTTGACATACATGATGGGATATGTGACCATAGAGAGAGACATAAAAGGCAGGATGATGCCAGACAACAAATGTAAACTCAAGAATGGGCTAAATCTGCCCATTAAAGAGTATTTTCCAACCTCACTCATCCTCTTTCTAAGAGCACAAGTAAGCAATGGTAGATAAGGTTGAAAAGGCAAATTGTGGCAATATTTCCCTTTGCTTCTTTTTCTAGAGTTTTACTTTGGACCCTTTCAAAAACATGATGTATGTCATGAGCACAGGGGCAACTTTTCTTTCTGTCAGTGGTTCTCTGTGCCTGCAATGAGTCATCCAACCTTCCTGGACATGGTGCCTCCATTCTAGTGGGCCATAGTGACCACTTAACAGGGCTGCATCTCTCCTTGGGCCTTATAGAATTCATAGCTTTAGCCTCCTTTAGTTCTGATGTTCATTTCTAAGTCAGACCAGTGGACTGTCCAAATTCAAACAATTTATTGACGCTTTGCTTTTTCAACATCTTTAGGGTTATTTGTCTGGCTGGTTTTGTTCATGCTCTTTCTGAAAGATAAACACATAGCTGGAGCACTAAAGCAGTTTATAAATGCTTAGAGAAAAAAAGGTCTAAATGCCTTAATTTTATTCTAGCTGTTCAGCAGTTAAAATAACACTGTTAATAAATACACGTTTTGTTCTTTCCATCATCAGGACCAAAGGCACAATAGTCCTCAGTCATGTTTCCTGAGGCTGGCCTGACAGCCACTAAACAGCACAGCAGTAACTAACAGCTCTTACATATTCAGGGATTTTTGTTTGGTTTGGTTTGGTTTTGGGTTTGTTTTTTTGTTTGTTTCTTTTTTTTTTTTTTTTTTAACAAGGAGATGCCTGTGTGCAGCTTTAGCACTGAAACTTCACTAAAAACTCCTTGCCTTTTAGTAGTGTTTTTCCTCCAAGTTGGACAAAGATCAGGTGCGCCCACAACCGAGCGTTTGTGGAGGGAATCTGTGCCTATGGCTGAGGGATGCCTGCTAAATGGACTGTCATGCTTTCTAAATGCACTTTCCCTGGTGCCTCGACCTGAAACAAAGCCCCATGGCAATCATTTTCCATAGCTGAGAGACCTTTAAATTGAAATGTTTGGAAGTTGCCTTTCCATTGGCTCCAACCCATTGTTCTCAATAGCCCATTTACTGTAACTTCCAGCTGTCCTAATAGGGATGGAATAGTCAGTTTCTCCTTCCGTGCTGTGCTATCAAATGCCTCCCTGTGTCCTGTTGTGCAAGCTTTGCTCCTTTTGGGGAAAATCCTTTAGAAATTGAGTATTTCTGGTCTGCACACCAGCATGCTGAATGTCTTAGCCAAGATGTAAAATTTCTGTTAAGTTATTTAGGCTAGTAAGGAAACAGCTGTGTCTAGGCTTTGCATTGGGAATCCTGGATGCTAGTCCTGATGTTACGGAAAGTACAAGAAAGGCTTTTTTCCTTTTGTTTACTGTTCTGCTATGTCTCTGCACGTGGCTTGTTGTCATCTTGTCTCGGTTCTGTTCATTTCCTATTGCTCTTCCTCTGCTTTTCCACTCACTATCCAGAATTGGATCTTTTTGGACTGGATACAATCCCTTTCTCTCATTTCTCCGTGTGTATCTTTCCAACTCTTTTACCTCACAGCCTTAATGCCACTTCCCTGCCTTCCCCCCCTCTCTTTTCCCTAATTATTTTTTTGGCAGGGATAGGTCAGGATAAGAGGACTTATTCCTATGACCTAAGACAAGGCAGTATTTGTTACCAGTTTCATGTGTCCTGCCTGAAACAGAATTTTCTTCAGCCCAGGGACTGCTTTAGAAAGGGGATGGGACTTAGGCACTTAGATGCCTTGAAGTCTGATCCTCCATTCCTTCTTCCCCTGGGCTAAGAGTTGAAATCTTGTGGTACTTTGCCCAGTGAGGTCTCAGTACTGAGGCTGATGCTGTCCTCAGAATCTGAGGGAATTACAACCATCTGTGTTTGGCCAGAGTTATGAAGGGCTGGATGGGAAAGATGCTGGAAATAAAAGGAAAAGGAAGGAATCTTCAGGCTGCAAGAAGGCTTTGGATGTCCACATCCAATCTGCTCTCTAACCAAACTCCTCTGAGGTTTAAAACCATAAATAAGGAGCTCTGAGCTGCCGCACAAGACTTCAGTGCTGCCACATCAACAGCTGTAAATCTGCTCTCAAGCACTTCTTGCTTACCCTGTAGGGGAAGCACAATTCTGCCTGGATGAGGCAGGAGCATTTGGCAGTAGCGCTCTGGCAAACAGATTTCCAGATGTTTGATGAGAATGACAGCCTCAGAGTGGGAGTGCTTGAGTGTGTGCATGCGTGCCACTTTTTAAAATTCAAGGCTAGCTTGCAGCATTATCTGGGAGTGAAAATGTCAAAAGAAGACAGTGTTCATAGCAGGCATCGCATTTCAGGCCTTAGGAGAAAAAAAAAAAAATGAGGGAAGACAGCAATGAAGCAATTTAAACATAAAGAAGCAGGGGGGTGCTGTAGTAGTTAGAACAAGTCTGTGAAATGTGGAACAGACTCTTACCCCCAGTCCAAACCCATCTCCCAGCACTTGTCTGGCTTCATTGTGCAGTATTTCAGATCTCTGTGTCCATCATATATATTTGGTGCCCCCAAACTCTTTCCAGAACCAGTTTCCTGCTACATTGCTACATCCACTACTGCTACGCAGGAAACTGTGCTGTATGTTCTTCCCTACAATGTCTGGCTCTTGGCTCTGACCTTCTCCCGACTTCTTCAACAAATGTCCTTCACTGCCATGCTATTCCTGCAGTGCCCTCTCATGCTTCTGGGATTTTTGCTTTCCACATGTCCCAGTTTCCTCTATCCCTGAGGTTGTGTGTCTTACTACCATCCATCACCTGCAAAGTCAATGCCATTGCACAGCACACTCTTACACCATATCCTGTTCTCTCATTCTTTGTGTATTTGGCCTATATTTGTTGTATTTATATAGCAATATGTTAACCTGATCTGATTTTTTTTTCTTTTTCCCATCATCTGAAATGTCATACTAGATTTTCCTGGTTTATTACACACCTGAGTGAAAAAATACATAGATAAGGAAATCTAAGTAGCATTACAATTTGCCAAACTCTTTTTTTTTCCAAGCTGGAGAGTTAATCATGTTCTTAAGTATCTCAGCTGCTGTCATTTCCATATTGGTTTATTTCCTTCTGATGAAAGCTTATGAAAATTACATACTGAGACCATGAGTATTTACTTGTAAAAATATTTTTGCATCCTCATTCGGATATGCTGCCTTCCATCTGGAATTCCTGCTTTTCAAACTACCTCATGTATGTTTCTCATTGCACTAGTGATCTTTGCAAGTCTATGCATTGTAAATATGAGTTTTGCTATCCCTGCAGAAAGGCAAGCCTTTTGCTCCACAAATAAATATATTACAATCTCCTTTCTTTTTCTTCCACTTGAATGTAAATCTCCTGTAATATGACCTAGCTATTGCAATGAGAAGAATCTTGGTTTGCTTTTGTTTGGAAAGAGATTTCAGGTGGATCTGGCAGTGTTGGGAAAGGCATCTCAGGATTACACTGGCCGAGTGCAGTAATTGCCCCTTCTCGGTGAGCCATGCTGGAACACAGGTTTTGACAAAGTACTTCTACATGACTCTGATAACCAGCTGCCCTTCCAGTGAAGCATCCACACCACGCTGCTGAGGGGAAGGGAGCTCATGGCTCAATGCGCTGCTCTTATTCCAAAGCCTCTGCCATCTTCCCTAAATAAACACCAAGGACTGATGCTTCCCCTGGTATAACACCACTGACCTCTCTGAAATTACACCAGGCATGAATTTGATCAGATTTGTCATCAAATCTATTTTGTACCAGCAGGAGCACAGACGAGCGAGGCAAGCCATCCCGCAAGTCCCATCCAGGGCTTTTCTGTTGCCCCTGCTATAACCCCAGGCTCCTTCCCCACCTTAGGCTGAAGGGAATGATAAGGTCCAACTTGTCAGGACTTATTACTTATTCACAAAACTATCACACCTTTGACACATCTGTCAGTTTTTATACAAAAAACGAATGAGCAAGGATGCTGAAGTTTCCTTTCAGCACACTGGAGGGCAGTCCTTTTTACCACACCCTTAAGGCTTTCATGTCAGGGCTTAGTTGCAATGACAGAGCAGTGTGAGAGAGCTATCATTTCATCTGGCCATACTGTGCTTTCCTCTGGACAGATTACACTTGCCCCCTGGTAGTTAAGAGAATTAAGCTTTCATCCTTTACATAAAATATAAATAAATAAATGTGCTGCGTAATTGTTATAAATATCTATCTTCAAATATCCTATTTATGTTAGTTATGGATTAGATGAAGATGAATCCTTTTTCTTTTTTCAACATTTCCTAAAATAAATTTGGCTCATTGCCACATCATAGAGATCAGTCTTTTTGCAAGAGCAATGGCATTTTTCTCCTTTTTTATTTCTTTTTTCTTTTTTTACTTTTTCTTTTTTTTTTTTTTTTTTCAAAAAATATTAAATCAGACAAGAGAAGCACAGAATAGAGCAGCATATTTTCTAATGAGTTTGTGGTCAGATCTGTAATTTAAACTTGACAGTAGAATCACAGAATTCAGATTATTACTGAAGCCACCAGGGATCTCAGGAAACATTATGTTCAATAGAGTGTATGGCTAATGGTTACAAAGTACAAAGGATATGGATAAGCATGGCTGATTTATGAAAATTCTGTCTGTATACTGAATGTATTTATTCCAGCATTTGGGCTTTGGTTGCATTTAAAATGAAAAGGAAGGCTGCTTATTAATTTTACATGAGCTTTTTTGGCTATCTTATTCAAGGCCAAGTTCCAGGTGATTTGCTGCATCCTCCCCTACATACGGCCATTATGTGGCCTGAACTTCAAAAGTGGTTCTAAGTTTCCAATGGTTTGATAATCCTGTTTTCAGAGTTCCCATTTTCTGAAAATCACCACAAGTAGGAACGATGCGTTTTAATGCTTCAAATCATTAACATTCCTGCAGAACAGAAAGGAAAGGGCCATACATGACAAAGTTCTTCAGTGCCAACATGCACTTCAGTGCAGTCTGAGCTTTTCTTCAGAATCCATAATGCATTCCAAACCTGAACTTCACAGACTTGACTTCATGGCCTGTTCCCAGGCTGGCAATGAGTTTGTCATTTCTTGTTGAGTTCATTTGGCTTATCTCTGTTGCAGTTCTCATGAGTGTTGGTGACTTCTGCTTTACAAGAGATGATGCCAAAAAAGGGCAAGGATTAAGTGATAGTATTTTCCCTTTGCTTTTACATGTCATGAAAATAAATATCTACTGGTGTCGTATGCAATTGGGAGCCGCCTTTCATAAAGGGGTAAGGCTCATTCAGTCACACAGTTTGCATGTTTGTGTATGTAGTGTATTTAACATACATTTTAGCATGTGTATAGTTTAACCTACTCAGGTTTTAATCTCTTTGGTGATTTCAGAGAAATTTGGCAGAGAGGTAATCTTTAAGACTAAAATAAAATTCTGTACTTGTTGTGGAAGGATAGAAGGAAGAGGATGGTGAAGAAAAGACACCAGTTAAGGAGCCTGCCTAACAACAAGACTGCAGAGTGAGTTCATGCATTATTAACCATAAAGAATCCACACAGTATATCTATCTATATATTTCTCAGAGAGTGTGAGAGATGGACCATATGTGCCCCACCCCTGGGAAAAGCTTCAACTGTAGCTCACAATTAATTATGAGGCACAAAGCTGCAGGAACAGGGCTTCATTAGTTCTGCTCTTGCAAAACTACTTATTTATGTTTTTATTTTCCTTCCATGGCACTTCTGGACATAGAAATTGTGACACTTGAATGTACCCCAGGACTTCTTTAGCAAGTTATTTTGCTACCACTTTTCAATCTGTGGTAAAAAAAGAATGAGCACATACATTAAATAACATAAATTGAGTAGATGTGCACCTCTTGCTCTCTTTGTCTATACCACCTCTTTAATAGTAGTAGTAATAATAACAGTAATTTAAAAACCCATAGACTCTCCTCTGTGATGCCAGAGGAAGTCAAGTTGTTCCAAATTAAAGCTAAAAAAAGACAATTCAAGAAAAATAAAGTGGAGTGTCCTCCCCACACAGCATTTCTCAATTTGGATCTGCATATTAGCACTTAAACATGATTCTCATCATCATCCTTAACAGAAATGAAATTGAACAGCCTTCCTAACTCTCATTGGTGGTTGGGTGTGCATATGGAAAGGGTGGCAATTGCAATAAGGAACATCCTCAAATGAGCCAGAAACATGTGAAACAAACTCTTCTCCCTGCTTTGTATTCTACCTTCATTTCCCACTTACTGGAGAGATGAATGAAAGCAGTACACAGAGAGAATAACAAGATGATTGTAAAACAATTACATCATCAAAACTAACGTTATACGCTATCTCATAATAGCTTAAAATGTCGTAGTCCAGAAATGATGTTTTAGTTCCTTCCTCAAAGTATCCCGAACTGCAGCTGAAGTTGAATCAATTTTGAATCAGCTAAAGCCTTGTTACTGTGCTTTTCTTGCAGAAGAACCTTCCTACTGCACTGCCTTTCCCATTCTTAGACAACTCACTCCCTGTACTTCTGCACCACATCTGGAGCGTGGTCCTGACCCAACTCCCACTGGAGACCACAGCAGGACTCGGCCTGACTCCACTGCAGATGGATCCAAAGTGGAATGGGAATGAGCAGATACGTTCTGGATGTTTAAGGAATGTATTGACTCCCAGGCATCAGTTTTGCACAAAGCAAAAGTAAGATAATGGCAAAATAATGATTGTTGTTTTGAAAAGAAGAGAACAATGGGTGAGGTAAAAGAGCAGCTCTCTTTCTAATTATATGACAGACATAGCAGGATGCAGAAGTGTGTGATGAGGCCCTGCTACAGCAATGCAGCTAAGCACAGGCTAAAAATTAAGCATTTATTTAAGGGTTTTGCTGAATAAGGATGAGATCATTCACATACTTAAAGTTAAATGTATGCTTAAGTGCTTTGCTGAATCTGGGCCCAGATACATAAACCATTAAACAATCACTTTAAGAAAGCAATGGAAAGCTGTTATACAATTTCTAGACCTTTTAAGTTACTTCTCCTATATTTCCCCCTACGTTTCTCTTATTAGCTCAAGGAAGAGGTTTATAAAGCTCCAGTTCCCCAAAAATGATAATGTTCATTGCTACCCAATTGTAATTCAAATTGCTTCATGCAGCCCCAAGCATGGGTTCAAACATATAATCAAGCAAACAGGAGACCTGAGACTTGCCAGTTGGAATACTGTCAGTCACAGATGCCACACTTTTTTTTGTTGTTTTTGTTTTTTGTTGGGTTTTGTTGTTGTTGTTGTTTGGTTGGTTGGTTTTGGCTTTGTTTTGCTTGTTCTAAGCATGAGGGGTAGAGAAGTTGATAAAAGCTAGCCTTTGCTGTCCATTTTTGGCACTCTGTTTCTGTGGCTTGGGTTATTTGGGTACATGTTGCTTTGTGTCTCTGAGGGCTCTTTTTTTCCTCTCCCCCTCTCTCTCTCTCTCTCTCTCCCCTGGTCAGAGAAGCTGTACTCGTCACCTGGAGTGAAGGCTGACAGGAATGAACATAGGCAGGAAGCAGCGTGACACACACATTGTCATGCATGACTGACCAGCAGCCATCAACAGCAATTAAACATTGAGAGCACTGGATCCTTTTGGACAGGTTCAAGTTTCCTGGCACTGCTGTGATTAGATGTTTTGCACTGTTTCCCCGTAGTCAGTATGTGACACATTCCCTTTTGCTTGCTCTTTTCTGATATTTATTTTTGCACTGTCCTGGTGTTAGCATCTTCTCATGGAAAATTAATCACTTAGAGAGGGATCATTTTGAAGGAGACTTGTGAGGTGGGTGAAAGATAAAATGGATATTAAAAAATCAGCTGGGTTTTTATTTAAACAGAAAATTCCCTGCCTTCAGACGGACATTATACTGTTTGAGTAGCTATAGGTGTGCATGAGAGAAAACTCTGCGAACAGCAGAACCCAGCAAAGAAAAACATGGGCCTTTGGGTTCACCCAGCTGACTGCAATTTTACTGTAATTTAAGACGACAAAACACAATGTGCTTAAAGGCAAGGCTGAAGTGAAGAGCAGCTGCAGTTGTGCTGGGCTGTCACTCGCTTGCCCTCGTTTCAGGGCTGAGATCCAGAGCAGCCCAACTACCCGGCGTTTAACGCTGGCCCAGACTTCCAGGGCAAGGTCTGTGGCTTGGCACGAGGTGCTGCCACTCCGGAGGCTGGGGCGAAAGGCCTTTGGCACACAGCTAGGTCTCGTGCCTAATTGAATAGTCGCAGGGTCCAGGGCCAGAAGGGCTCATTAAGGCTCCATTCTGACCTCATGGATTGTCGTCCTCCCCATTCCCCCGGATTGAGTCCAGCAGCTTACATGTGAGTAATTAATTTCTTCTGTTAATTTGCACTCTCCTAGTCTCTGTGAGGACCAGGGAGGTCCGCTGATAAGTTGTAAGGAACTGCCAGACGTCTATGCAGGAAACCTTCGTGCCTACACCCTTTCCATCCTTCATCTTCTGTGTGCAAGGTATGTCCAAACCCTGTTTTGACCAGTTGGAGTAATCAAATGAACGAAGTGATCAGAAGTAGCATGGTTTCAGTATTCTGCAAGGATTAACAAGAGAGGGCTGTGCTCTGCTGTGCCCCCACCAGCCCAGCCAGGGCTCGGAGCCAGTCAGCATGTTAGGCTTTTCTCCTGCTAGCTCCCTCTCACTCTGTTAATAGGGGTTGCTCCAGCCACACATCTGTGTTACCTTTATATTCTTGCACTAGCATTTAGAGGCCAGAGCAACCCTGGGGCCTTGATACTACTGCCTTTCATTGATAATACAACTCTTAAAGAGCTTTTTTCCTCAGATAGATGCCTGGGATCGTGAGGGCAGATCTAAGAACTGCTGTGAGAACTGGTTCTGAATTTGTTGCTCTCAATAGTCATTCCAGATTGACATATTTCTTAAAATCATTCCTCTATTTTGTCAAGCATTGTGTATTGATAACACTAAATAAGCCTCAGAAGAACCGTGTGAAGCAGAAAATGTAATTACTATTTCTGTAATGCAGATAGAGAAACAAAGGCAGAAAAGGGATGAGTGACTTGCCCAAGGTCATACAGTAAATCAGAAGTGTAAATATATCATAACTTCAGCCACATCTCATTTCCTTACGGTGTGGGTATGTTCAGGAGAAAATAGCTGACTTGATTCCATGATCTTTTGCAGTCTTTCAAAGGCTTTCTACCTTTCTCTTTGTAGGTTTCCAGGATGTCCTGATAGACCAACACGGGCACTTCCATAGACTAAGGAAAGAGCATCAGGTGGTAACACACTCGTGCTTGAATTTCTGTTACCAAAGTAGATGGCAACCAAATGGACTGGGCACCCAAGTCTTGGATGTCTTCTTTACCCAGGAATTAGATTTTGGACCTTCTGCTCATGTCTTGGCAAACTAACTGTGGTATAAACAATGAGGCTTTGGATTTCCAGCCTAGGGGAGGCATTGTACAGGTTCACAGACAACTGTCCAAACGAAAATGACGATGAGCATGAAAAGAGCATGAAAAATTGAATATGCACTGGAGAGACAGCACTTATTTCATTAAGTAACTTCAGCATTGACTTCTTTAGCTCTATGAGTAAATTCATTAAATCACAGCTGAGATGCATCAGGTTTTGCTCTAAGAATTGGAACAGAGATATATATAAGAACACAGCAAACCAGAAGATTAAAAAGTAGTACTGCATAAGTCAACTGCTAGTTGCTGACATCAATAAAATATTGTCCTTTATTATAGTCATTAGGGAACCTTTTAACAGTCATTAAAATTTCTTAATGCTGTAGTAAAATTTTTAGCTGTTGCCTGGAAAAAAGAAGGTACTCTGAACTATATGGCATGCAAATATTTCAAACAAATGCTGTCATATGGTGGAGGCATTAACAAGTGCTTCTTAAAGCTGATGGGCTGTTTTTGGAACACACTCAGGAAAAATATATATGAATATATATTATATTTAATACAAGAACATTGAGATTTTTCTGGCAATGATATAGGAATAAATTATTTAAGCCCTTTACAAGAGAGCTGAAATCTATTAATTACAAAGTTCTGATATATACTGACTGGGCATTAGTGTTGTTTCAGGTCCTAGGTAGTGTCTTCCTTTTTTCTTCTGCATTCTGCTTGAAAAATATGAAACCATGGAATTAAACTGAACAGTTTCACCAGCTACAAGAACTGTATGATGATGGCACCAAACAGGGGAATAGTATAGGAACATGGCTATTAATTAGGAATGTCTTGGAAAAGCAGTGGTTTAAGTAGATAGAGGGAATTTTTTTTTAATTTAATTAAATTTTGGAAATAGAATAAACTGATATTCAGTGCTACCTATATAATGTTTGCACTTCAAGTGCAGGCACACAGAGCCAGGACTGTACTCTTAATACAGTAATGGTAGCAGTGTTTCTCTGCTTTGTCTGAAGTTCAGTTCATATGAGCTTGGCACAGGATGTGTGAGACCAACCATATGATTTTTTGATTCAGAAAGATAAGGAGCTCAGAGAAGCTTCCTACCTGCTCTGTGTGCTGCAAACAGCCCGCCGTGACTATAAAACTGGGTCATATTCTGGTGTATTTTAAATCACAACTGGTAGGAGAAGGCAAGGGGAGGCACGGCACATCAAACAGCACTGGCGAGGATTAAGGCAAACAGAGCATAAAGTCCTTAAGCAGCATGGGCTGGGGAGAGGGGTAATGACTTGAGCCTGGTTACATCCTCCGAGACCTTTTACAGCCTTAAGCATTCAGGTTACACACCATGGGAAAGAGAGCACTTCTGGAGCTGCAGTGCCCCACAGGATGGAGCGGGAGGACTGATGAGAGGGAGGACTGACCAGTGGCTGCAGAGTTGTCAGCAGGTAGTTTCTTACCTGGGAGTACAGAGAATCTCTGCTCATTGCTCGCAGCTTTGATTGCAGAGGGTCCAGACACTCTCAAACTTGCAGTATCTGTTTAAACAGGCTAGTTTCTGGTCTTTTAATCTTATCTGGAACCTAAGTGAACCTAAAGCACTTAGTAAAAATTGTATCAAATACATTTCCTTTCTCATAGCAAACCATTTCTATTTAAATGCACATTCCACAGATTTTCTCAGTTCCGAAAAATCTCTGTGATTATTCAGATCTGAAGTAAAAACTCAACCATTTGAGGGAGGAATTCTCATGACACCTCAAAGAAACAGGTGGCATTCAAGAAGTATTTTTTTTACTTTGCATGAATGTTCAGTGATAGATCCAAGCTGAGTGTGTGACATACCTGGTTTCAATCACTCTTATTCAGTATCTAATTTTCATCAACTTTTTGCAGCAGTCAAAACTTTCAAAATTTAAAGTTTTGGTTGTTTCTGCAGCACAGCGTGATGCAAAATAAACAGGTGCAGGAAGACCAGTGCTCTGCTACAGATCA